>NC_022033.1:11639652-11652650 GCF_000317375.1 Microtus ochrogaster | reverse complement strand
AGAGTCATGACCACCACCATTTGCCTCACGGTTTCTTGCTTAACTAGAGGACTACCTCTCCCATGGCATCTCAACTGTCCAGGCTGGTAATGTGCACTGCTGACCTGATTGCCTTGTCTCTCTAGGCTTCAAGGGCAAGTCCAAACCCAATCTTCTCAAACAAGAAACCAGCAGCTTGGCCTGTTGTTTGAGGATCTTGTTTAGAATGTATGTCGACGAGGACCGCAGGGATTCTTGGGGTGAAATACAGCAGCGACTTTTAACGTAAGATTGTTTTCCCATTAATTTTACATAATAATTCTGTGAATTAAAAAGAATAGGAGAGGGCCAGAGCGATAGATCAGGGATTAAATGTTGTGAGTATTTTACTCTTTTGACTTTTTTTGAGGGGCCCGCCACCCAGCTCCCAAATAAATCACACATGGAGGCTCATTCTTAACTATAAACTTGCAGCCTTAGCTGGGCTTCTTTCTTTACCAGCTTTTATTATCTTAAATTATCCTGACTTTTTTTGACCTCTGGGCTTTTCTCTTTCTCTATTTCTGTAGGCCTTCCTTTACTACTTTCTCTGTGGTTTGCTGTGTAGCTGGGTGGCTGGCCCCTGATGTCCTCCTCTCCTCCCAGATTTCTCCTTCTATTTTTACTCTGTGCCTGCTAGCCTGCTGCACCAGCGCGGCATGGATGCCGAGACTGGTGTGTTGGGGGGGGGGGAGGTGTTGCTGGAATTAAGACATGGAGGCTTCTTTTCAGGTGGAAAAACAGTAACCTTTATTTTACCCCAGCTAAAGCCTTTTATACCTCTACTGCTTCTATGGAAAACCACTGGCCAGAAAGAACACAAACATCCTTGTCAATTATAGACCACAAAGAAGTTCAGCTGTCGGTGGGGGGGAGGGTGTGAGGGCAGCTAGATCACAACACTAGGCCCCGCCTATCCTTGCTTCTGTCTCACTATTGTCCATTCATCGCTTTATTAGACCATCAGGTGTTTTAGACAGGCAAAGAAAATCACAGCTTCATAGAGTTAAACATATGCAGTGTAAACAAAAGTCACACACCTGAAAATAATATTTTCCAACAGTTAAGAGCACTGGCTGCTCTTCCAGAGGTCCCAAGTTCAGTTCCCAGAAACCACCTAGTGGCTCACAACCACCTAGGATGAGATCTGGTGCCATCTTCTGGCCTGCAGGCATATGTGTAGACAGAACACTGCATACATAATAAATTAAAAAAAAAAAAAAGCCAGGTGTGGTGGCACACACTTTTTGTCCTGAACTTGGGAGGCAGAAGCAAGTGGATCCCTTTGAGTAGCAGGCCAGCCAGGATTACATACAAAAGTGTAGGAGAGAAATTCCTACTCAACATCACTCCGTGATTGGCTTCTTCTGCCTCATCCATTCAAATCCTAGAATCCTGAGCAGAGTAGTCAGGGCTATTCCTCTGCATTCCAACCCCTCCCTGAACTGTAAAAAGTGCTCTGACCTCTGAGTGCTGAGACTGAGGGAAGTCCTGGCTCTGGCTGGTACTCAGGTGGGTAGGTTTCTCTGGTGAGGAGGTCCAAGGAGTTGCTGTCAGCCCTGATATCCTGTCATTCCTTCTTTCCAGGAAGATACAGGGTCATAGAATTAGCAGGTTCGACACACAGAAGTGTAGCAATGTAAACTGCAGGCCAGTTTCCACCCACTTCCTGGCCATTACCAAAAGGCTGCTGAGCCTCATAGTTCGTAGTTCTCTTTGATGCTGGGGTGTGAATTTGACTTGACAGGCTAAGTACATTCTCTATCACTGAGCTGCACCTCAAGTTCCCAGATTTTCTTTTACTCTTCTGAAATCTACAGAACACACATCATTGGCTCCCTGCACTAAGGCGGCAGTCTCCAACACAACTAGTAGCGGCACACAGAAACATCATTCTGTGGATCTTAACTGTCAAGTGGGTGTATCAATTTTCAATATTTTGATTTTGGTATATTCCTATAATGAAATATTGACAGCTATTTGGGGAGGAGGGGCTGACTACATAGTGCAGTGGTAGACATCATAGGGTCATTTCTTAGCATTACATGGACACACACACACCCAAAAAAAGAGATGTAGGAGGAGATATCAGCTGTAAAGTATTGTCATGTGTCTTTTAAAACAATGGAGTTAAAAAAAAAAAACAATGGAGTTCCTTTCTCCTTTCTTACAGTAATAATTTTATACCCTTTCCAGATGTCTTACAGTAAGAATATTATAAAAGACTTTTGTTTGATCTTTTGAAATGGGATCTCATGTAGCCCAGGCTGCCACAGACTGACCATGTAGCCAAGGATGACCTTGAACTCCTGGTCTCCTTCCTCTGCCTCCTAAATGTTGGGGGTGTGTTCCACCAACCCCAGCACTAAGTCTTGACTGAAAGAATTATTTGATTAAAGGAGCTACAATGGTTCTTCCCCACCCTTCCTTGGGACAGAATCTCCCTATATACCACCGAAAACTGGCTAGTTTGAACTCATAATTCTCCCGCCTTATTTTCTCCATACCCTTGTCATTAAATCAAACCTAAAGCATAGGCTCCTAGCATCTCTTGTCTGGGCTGCCGCACAACATTTAAGTCTGGAGCAATTTCATGTGGTATGGGTGAGAAGGGAGACAGTTAATACATACATGAAGAAGTCCTCAGTGCTTCATGTGCTACAGACTGACCAAGCTTCACATTGGCCATAGCCAGAGCCAAGCTTTCATGTGACAGAAAAAAATGAAGACCTGGTGGTTTGGCCAGGTTGGCACAGCCAGTGTAGGTATTTAGTAGGGCACTGAAGGAATCTGACTCTTCACTGAACGTGAAATGCCAACTACTGTATTGACATGCCTGTCTCTTAATTCCAGGGTTTGCAGTGAAGCGCTTGCCTATTTCACTACTGTAAACTCTGAAAGCCATCGGGAAGCATGGACGAATCTCCTGCTGTTACTCCTAACCAAAACCCTCAAAATTAATGACGAAAAGGTACAGTGAATGCTAATGTCTCTTGCAGACTCTGGTCGGGGTAGGTGCTTTTCCTCCAGTTGAGATGACTGTGCAGACAGCTCGTTAGGAAAGTGGGTGTCTTCTGATGACAAGGCCTTTCCCAGCTGAGAAGGGATGAAGTGTGAACCATGTGTGTGGCTGTTGGGGAAGCAAGACTATTATAACTAAAACTCAGTATCATTAAAATGGACAGGTTTGTTGAGGGTGTTTTGTGATAGGGCCTCATATAGCCCAGGCTAACCTAGGAATCCCTGTGAGCTGAAGATCACCTGATCCTTCTGCCTCTACTTCTGCAGCATTATAAGACTTATTTACAAGCTGGCCAGTGGTGGCACACGTCTTTAATCCTAGCACTCAGGAGGCAGAGGCAGCCTGGTCTACAGAGTGAGTTCCAGGAAAAAAAAAAAAAAAGATTTATTTACTTACTGATTTGTGTGGTGTTGGGGGTGTTCAGGACTGAACTCAAGGCCCCATGCATGCTAGGCAAGCACTCTACCAACTAAGTCACACCCAGATCTCGTTTTCTTGAGTGTGCTACAACTGCCTGGCCATGAGAGGTCTTGCTATGTAGCCCAGACTGGCCCAGAACCTGCTTTAGTCATATGCCACGTCGCCCAGCTAAAAGTTTTAATAATAAGAAAAAGCTGCAGCAGTGTTGTTGAATATTGTTGTTTAGACTGAGATAAATACCTTTGGAAAACTGGTGCAAAACCAAAGAAATGTTCCATGTCTAACTTGGCTTTCTGCTTTCCCACTGCAAGTTCAAAGCACACGCTTCAGTATACTACCCCTACTTGTGTGAAATCATGCAGTTTGACCTGATCCCTGAGCTCCGAGCAGTTCTCCGGAAGTTCTTCCTGCGGATAGGCCTGGTGTATAAGATATGGATTCCAGAAGAGCCATCACAAGTGCCCGCAGCACTGTCATCGACGTGGTAGCACTGGCTCCCACGGTCACTGCTATGGTTCTGCAGAGTATCCGTCATGACATCCTGACTGGCAAACAGGGAGCCACCCACCCTGTTGGGGTTCAGACCTGGATAATGGTGACCTGTACATTGGCCTCCTCAGAGTCCCCAGCAGAGGCTCACGGTGTCTCATTAACCCATTGCATACCAGTAACAGAGTGATGGAGAGTCAGTTCTCCATCCGTCGTTCCGTTTCGCTGACAGAACTATCACATCTGTCGTTGTGAAAACCACCGTTTCCTCGCAGAGTTCCAAGACTGGCGATAAATGTTTTGTGGGAGGAAGTCGTTCTCCTTGGATGTACTGAACATCGCTGTATAGATTATTGTTTATTGGAGAGTGTGTTAATAAAATTCCTCGTAAGGCTAACTGCCGCCTAAGTACGCTGGGTGTTTTGTTGTTTGAATGTATTAGAGAAGTTTGAATGTTTGTGTCAGTTTTGGGTCAGCCTACTTAGATTAAGAAAGGTAGGGAAAAGAATGTTATTTCTTATGTTTTGTTATTGTCTGAGTGACTTCTAGAGTATTTTACAAAGTTATATTGAAGATTTGATTAAAGGCAGAGCTTAGTAGATGTAAAGAGCTTGCAAGGTTTGAAGAAAATGTAGTGCCTCATGGCTCCCTGTTTTAGTAAGGTGGGGAGACAAAGTCTGTAGGGAAAAAAGAATTTAATGAAGGTGTTAGCCTTCCTTGAAGTATTTGTGGGTGAGTGTTCCGTTAAATTTTCTAGATAAATTTTCCAGAATGCATTGCACATCTCTCTGAAATCTCTAATATGAAATAGTAATGAAAATGAAACACCTGACCCAGAGTTTGTTTATCCTTGAGTAAACCTTTGTAGTTTTTCCTCAGCAGAGTGTCTGACGGGTTGTGTGGCTGCTTTGCTGTCCCTGTTAGAGGGACCATCAGAGGAGGGGAAAGTAACTTAGTGTAATAAGGGTCACTCCAGTGCCCCCCACCCTGCCATGAGTGGAACTGGAGCTACTGTGGGGCCAGCACAGCTGGACTGTGACAATGGCCGGGGAGGCACCTAGAGCTGTTAACTAGAGCCAGGAGCTGGCGTCTTTGGCGAGATTAGATTCTGGGGTCCTTACACTGGTAATGGTGTCATGCCCAGAACCTCATAGAGAGAATTCTGAGCGCTCCCAACACCCACAGCAGCAAAAGCTAGAGGAAGCTTAATCGATCTGGAGCCCATGAAAAAGACAACACACGATTCCTTGTCTGCCCTCCCCCACTGTTCATCTGGGGCAGCACTGAGTGCTAAGCTATGTCATGAAATGCAGTGGAAACATCCAGACTTCTGCCTGCATCAAGTCCTACAAATTGGGGTTGTATTATGTCAACTCTGGTGCCTTAGAAGTTAGTCAGCCCTTGGGAGTGCGTCTGTGGAATTGGACCCTTTTTTTCTTTCTAGAGAGGGATTCCTGGTGCTTTTGCTGTTTTTTTCTCTTGTTTTTGACAGCCTCGCCACATGCTCAGTTTGGCCAGCAGAACTTGTGTTTATGCTTTTATTCCCCAAAAAGTATTTTAATTTCTCTACCAAAGAAAAAATTGCAGGTTGAGATCATTCCTAACACATCAGCTGAGAGGGCCATGAGCTCGCAGGGCAGGATTGTGGGAGAATGTTGGCATAAGTGCACGTGTGAGCACATATGACTGACGTGTCTGGAGTCTGTTACATCTTTTGCTGCACCGCAAACCTGCACCTGAGATGTCCTCCCTGGTGTTGCCACTCAGCATGACCTCAGCTCTCAGTGGTCCCTGCAGTATTTGTACTACACATGTAATCAGGGAACATGCATTATGTTCAGTGGGTGCATCCTGCCTGAGCTGTGTCCCTGGCTGGTGGCTCTCCTCCCCTGTCATGTGACATTCCACCCATCTACACCAGCGCTTTGCCCCCAGTGTTCCCTGCCTCCTCTGTAATGTTTGCCCCTTACAGAGCGGGGAGTGTGTCAGTGTGTTTTCTTACTGACTTTTCCGGGCTTGAATTTCTTTATCATTTTGTTGTGTAAAAAGATTGATTTTTCTGAATGATGCATTTGAATTGTACAGCAATAGATCTTTTAAAAGCAGTGTAAAACCATTCAGGGTAACTTTTCTTGTCAGTGGACAGTGGTGTCCCTGACCTCCAGAAACAAGCCATTCGGTATAAATTCTTTGTAATGAACAAATCTAGTCTTTGTCATGGCAAATGTAGCTTGAGCCCACTGGACATCAGTGCAGAGTGGGAACAGCTGTGTACCCTCACAGGCAGATGCTGCAGCAGAGGAGGAAGGGCGGAGCAGCTTATCTTCCAAGGCCTTATTTCTTTATCAGAATGCTTTAAGTGTTTGTTCTCTGAAGAAGTTTCTGTTCCCAAGCTGCAGTTCCAAGCGGTTCTGTTAAGAAAATCACCAGCTTTGGCATCTGAGCAGCAAACAGAGTGGGGATGCCATGTCTGGTGTGCGCATGTCTGGTGTGCGCCCTGGAGTCACGCATAACTCATACCTTCCCTCATCCTGTATTACTAAAGCAGACATTAGGAAAGTTGTACAGTGATATCTGTAAACACAACACTTTCCTCCAACAGGTGACTTTTGTGAGAAAAAAAAAACGAGAAAAACTATAAAGACACCACCTTCAAAAAAAAGTTTTGTTGTTATTCTTTTGTGATTATGGCTATATATTTAGTTGTCTTTCTACTTCTAAAAGAACATGCTGGCACATGCAGATGTGGCCGCCCCACTCAGGTGTTTGTTGCTACAGTGCTAGTGGATGCTGGTGGCAGTAGGCACTGGATCCTCCTGAACCCTGTCTCACCGTCTGTGGGAGGGTAGACACAGCTAAAGCTCACACGACGCTGGAGTTGTCTACGAGCCGCTTTGTGGGTTGGGAAGCATCAAATCAAAACAAAAAACCAAAGCTGAGCATCGTAAAGAATGACTCCATCTGAAAATCCTTGCTCTCAGAAAATGACACTCATCAAATGTGTGGGTTTCCTCAGTGTTCTAATTTTTTAAAAAATTTTATCTTGCATATTTGCATCAAACATTTCTTTATGTGCAAATGTATGTTTTTTCCTCTTTGAAAATGCCTAAAAGTTAGTTACTAGCTACTTTGATTTCATCTATACACAATGATTAAGTGCATTTAATATTGATAATTTAATGAAAAGCATTCCTTGCCCAATGGATGTAAACATTTTTGAAAGAATAAAGCGGAATTATATAATATAAAATGCTATGTAAAGTTTTCTATGTAAAAATATTATGTATAATACTATTAAATACCCCATGCTTTGATCAGGTGGAAAATCAATAAAGTTTTAAAAAGTAAAGCCGATCCTAATGTCATACTTTATATTCTGTCAAGCCGTATAGGTTGGACTGGGTTGAGTTTGTTGCCAGAGCAGATACAAACTTGTCATTCCCCACTGGTGATGGGACTTGGCTCCAGGCAGGGGAGATGGCTGGTGGGCTGAGCCTGACCCCTGGGACCCACATAAAGGTGGAGACAGAGACCATCCACAGAGGTTCCTCTGGTCTCCACACTTGGCGCTCCACACACCCACACATTAATAAAATAAAAATGAAAGCAGAGGGCAAGAAATCTTCATAACAGCAGTCCTGGCCGAGGCGTGGTCTCACCAGTCTCTGACCCATCACTGTCTCGGTTCTGCTCACTGGCAGAGTAGTCTGTCAAGTGTGTGGTGGGGTCCCCTCCGGCTTGCCCAGGCTTTATGCCTTCTCCTTTCCTAGCATGAGATCCCCTGGAGGATTCTAATTTCTTGGAGTCCATTGTTAGGGTGGTCTGACCATCACAGTGTATCATCCTCATGCTTCTTGCACAGCCGTGGTGAGTTCCAGAGTGCGACAGCCACACCGTGCCCAGGAGACAGCATTCCACAGCACGCCCCCTTTCCTAGCTCTTAAATTCCTTCTGCCTTCTCCTCCATGATGGTCCTTGAATGTTGAAGGGAGACGATCACCCCTTTGAGTGTATGATGGTGAGGGGTGAGCTCCAGCGGTCAGGCAAGACAGGTGCTGTCGTTGAGCTATGTCCCCAATCTTTTTCAGTATTTATTTATTTACTTGTTTATTTATTTATGGGGAGGATTTTTTTATATCCCAAATTAGCCTTTGAACTTGCTATGTAGCAAAGGATGACCTTGAACTTCTGATTTCCTGCCCCCACATACCCATAATGTCATTATGAAGGGTGCACTGCACTGGTCTTTATTCAGTTCTGGGGATCAAATCCAAGATTTCATGCGTGCTGGCTTTACCGATGAACTATAACAACAGCTTCAAAAGTAGAATTCTCAGGCTCCACCAGGCTGCACACCGACACATGGCAGCGTGGGAGGACTGGCCCATGGCTGACATCATTTCCTCAACCTTCAGTCAGCACTGCAAAGCTGTGTGTGTGTGTGAGACCCTTTTTATGAATGTGTGTATGTGTCTGTCCCTCCTAGCACACACACCCCCTAGAAGTGGCTGAACAAGAGGTCTGTCTCCACAGATCCGTATGACTTCAGGGAGACCTCAAAGGACCACTGTCTGGATGAGCTAACCTTTGCCTGTGGACAGACTAGCTGTGAGGAGGGAGAAGGTAGAACAGGGCCGGGATGAAGCCTTCCAAGGAGGGCGCTGGTCTCAGGAAGCACCACCTGTGAGAATGAGGATTTGGGAAAGGTTTCATGAAAACTAGGCGTGGGCCTGAGGTGGTGTACGTAGGTCAGCAGAGAGTACGCATTGAATCCTTAATCTCTACCACTACAAAAAATAAGAATAACTCAGCCTGGTGGTGCATACTTGCAATCTCAGCTACTTTATTTGGTTGGCTGGTTGTGACAGGGTCTTAGTCTGTAACTCGGGCTGGCCTTGAACTCATAGCATTCCCCCTTCCTCTGTCTTTCAAATGCTGGAACTACAGGAACACACCCCAGACCTGGTTTTATGGAGCACTGGGAATGAAACTCAAGGGTTAGTGTATGCTATGTATGCTAGACGAGCAAATGAACTACAGCTGCAGCCGCTGTAAACTTCAAGGCTGGGCAGTGGTGGTGGCACGTGCCTTTAATCCCAGCACTCTAAGTTCAAGACAGCCTGATCTAAGAGTGAGATCCAGGAGAGGCTCCAAAGCTACAGAGAAACCCTGTCTCAAAAAAACCAAATAATAGCCGGGCGGTGGTGGCGCACGCCTTTAATCCCAGCACTCAGGAGGCAGAGGCAGGCGGATCTCTAAGTTTGAGACCAGCCTGGTCTACAGAGCTAATTCCAGGACAGGCTCCAAAGCTACAGAGAAACCCTGTCTCGAAAAACCAGAAAAAAAAAAACAACCAAATAATAATAATAGTAATATAATAACCCAAAAAAAATCTTACTTCAAAAAAAACTTTTGCTTTTGTTTTATATTTTTGTTGTTGTTGTTGTTATGGATTTTCTCAACAGGGTTTCTCTGTGTAGCCCAAGCTAACCTGAAACTCACTCTGTAGACCAGGCTGGCCTGGAACTCAGAGATCCCCTTGCCTCTGCCTCCTGATGCTGGTTAAAGGCCTGCAGTGCCATGCCCAGCACCAAACAAAAGTCTTTAATTACACTTTTTATGTGCATGCAAAGGTATACTTTATGTGTGCATGTCAACAAGTATGCTGTGGCACACGTGGAGGTGACAGGACAACTTTCAAGAATAAGTTCCATCCTTTAACCATGTGGATCCTGGGGATTAGACTCTGGTTGTCAGGCTTGGTTGCAAGTGCCATGAGCCACAGAGCTATGTAAGAAGCCCCAATTTTTATTTTTTAAATGAGGGAACAGAAAAGTCAAGCTTAGATGTGATTGGAAGTTTCTGTCCTGCCCGCTCAAACAGTCATTCACTCCCAAATAAACACACAGAGGCTTATATTAATTATATACTGTTTGACCTATTAACTCAGGTTTATTAATAACCCATAATTCAGAGGCAGGCGGATCTCTGTGAGTTCGAGACCAGCCTGGTCTACAAGAGCTAGTTCCAGGACAGGCTCCAAAACCACAGAGAAACCCTGTCTCGAAAAACAAAAATAAATAAATAACCCATAATTCTTATCTGTGTTTAGCCACGTGACTTGGTACCTTTTCTCACTAAGGCATTCTCATCTTGTTTCCTCTGCGTCTGGCTAGTGACTGACTCTGCCTTTCCTCTTCCCAGAATTCTTAGTCTGGTTGCCCCGCCTGAACTTCCTGCCTGGCTACTAGCAAATCAGCATTTTATTAAACTAATACAAGTGACAAATCTTTAGAGTGTGCAAGAGCATTATCACACAGCACTCATGCCTCCGGTAGCCCCAGCACTTGGTAGATGGAGCAGGAGGATCAGGTGTTCAAGGTCAGTCTACATAGGCCAATCATAAGAACTGACCTCAAAAGCCCAAAATAAGCCAGGCTTGGTGGCCTAGGCCTGCAATCCCAGCAGTTAGGAGCCTGAGACAGGAGACCTAAAGCAAGTTAAAGGCCGGCCTGGGCTACAGAGTGAGTCACTGTCTCAAAGTCAAAACAAAAACCAAACTAAGTAGAAGCAGAGAATACAGACATCACATCATTTTTTTCTATCCAGCTCACATCCTGAGCTGGACAGTGGGGGTGTTTCTGCCACATTGACTGTACTCAGTAAGAATTAAGGCCCCTCTTTGTTGTTAAAAAATTTATTCTTGGGCTGGAGAGATAGCTCAGTGGTTAAGAGCATTGCCTGCTCTTCCAAAGGTCCTGAGTTCAATTCCCAGCAAACACATGGTGGCTCACAACCATCTGTAATGAGGTCTGGTGCCCTCTTCTGGCCTGCGGGCATACACACAGACAGAACATTGTATACATAATAAATAAATAAATAAATATTTTTTAAAAAATTTATTCTTGTTTGATGAGATACGAATGGGCGTTTCGCCTGAATGTATTTGTGTATCACACGAGTGCAGTGTCTGTGGAGACAGGACAGGGCGTTGGACCCATGGAACTGGAGTTACAGTCAGTTGTCAGGCACTGAGTGGTGCTGGGATCTGAACTCAGCTTCTTCAAAAGCAGCGACAACTCTTAACTGCTGAGCTCTCTCTCTAGTCCTCTGCTTCTGTTTAAAACAAACAAAACCCCAGTGGATGTTTCTTGATTTTAGCGATGGCCACTCTTTCATCGTAGTTGGGCTTTAAATGTGTGATGCAGCCAAGAGGAGGATTGTTCCCTGCAAGCACAAGCAGATATACCCACGCCCTTCTGAATCCAGATAAAAAGATGATTTTCTCATGGAAATGCATCTTTGCAGGGTGATTTTTTGTACTTCAGACAGATTGCTTTGATAGTATTTGGAAATAAAGATAACAGTATGAATGAATACTTGGAAATTCTGCTCAGTTACTGTCTTTGCTTTCAACATAATCGTTTGGTTTTTCAAGACAGGGTTTCCCTGTGTAACAATCGTTAACAGTTTTAGCCAACACTAAACATAGGTATTGGTGTTTGTGAAGCTTCAGGATGCAGATCAGCCTTTCGAGGCACCCACTGCAGGGTTCTTCTGTTGCTACAGAGACATACATGGTGTGGGGGGGGAGGGCGCTTATCCTTACACAGACCTGATCATCTTGGCTCAGCTTGAGAGCTACCTACCAAAGCTGCAGTTATTGACTGATGCTAGATGCAGAACATCAGCCTGCATTCGGGGTATGTGTGGTGTACATATGTATATGTGGTATGTATGTGTGTGTATTTGGATGTGTGGTGTGCATGATATTGGGATTGAGCATCAAATTGTAAGAAACCTGTAAGAAATCTTAAGAGTCTTTTTATCATATACTGTAACATTTGCCTTTATGACAAAAAATTCAAACTCTTTACCTCTTCTTTATTTACTTTAGTTTCCTTCATTCCATTTTGTTTTGTTGTTGTTTTGATTTGTTTGTTTCTTTGTTTTTTGAGACAAGGTTTCTCTGTTTAGCCCTGTCAGTTCTGGAACTCGCTCTGCAGACTAAACTGACTTCAACTTGGATTAAAGGTGTGTGCCACCTTGCCTGACTCTTCAGTTCCTTTTGAAACTAGCCAGTGGAGAAAGAATATGTGGCCAGACCCCAGCCAATGAGGAAAAGACACAGTTACCACTTGCACAGAATTAAAAACATAGCACATGCCAGGCGGCTGGGCGCAAGCCTTTAATCCCAGCACTTGGGAGGCAGAGACAGGTGGATCTCTGTGAGTTTGAGGCCAGCCTGGTCTACAAGAGCTAGTTCCAGGGGCTGGAGAGATGGCTCAGAGGGTAAGAGCACTGGCTGCTCTTCCAGAAGTCCTGAGTTCAGTTCCCAGCAACCACATGGTGGCTCACAACCATCTGTAATGTAATGAGACCTGGTGCTGTCCTTGCCAGCAGTACATTGTATGCTTAATAAATAAATAAATCTTAAAAAAAAGAGAGAGAGAGCTAGTTCCAGGACAGGAACTACACAGGGAAACCCTGTCTCGAAACCTCACCCCCAAAAAAAGGAAAAGAAAGAAAATGTGGCACACTTACTGCCCGCTACCCCTTGCTTTTGCTCTTCTGCGAGCAACACACTCTAGAATCCACAGCCTAGAGCAGCAGTTCTCAACCTGGTGCTCTAGAATCCACAGTCTAGAGCAGCGGTTCTCAACCTGGTGCTCGAATGACCCTTTCACAGGGGTTGCCTGAGACCATCAAAACCCACAGATATTTACCTTACAATTTATAACAGTAGCAAAATCACAGTTATGAAGTAGTAAAGAAAATAATGTTATGTGTGGGGGTCACAACATAAGGAAGGCTGAGAATCACTGGTCTAGACTCTAGATTGAAGTAAAAACTTGCCTTGTTGAGACATTTCAACTGGAGTGGCGGTCTCTGACTTCAGAACCTTGAATTTACGCTTCTAACAAAATCCAGGGCCAGGTGGTGGTGGCGCACGCCTTTAATCCCAGCACTTGGAAGGCAGAGGCAGGCGGATCTCTGTGAGTTCGAGACCAGCCTGGTCTACAGAGCTAGTTCCAGGACAGGCTCCAAA
>NC_022033.1:11627369-11639552 GCF_000317375.1 Microtus ochrogaster | reverse complement strand
AAAAAAAAAAAAAAAATCCAGGGAATGCTCTGTCACTGAGTTATAGCTCCAGGCCTTCGGAATGGCTCTCAAAGATGAAAGACTCATTAGCTTTCTACTTTCCATGACCAGAAGAAAATAGTTGTTTGGGAGAAGTAGGTTAGTATGATTAAGATAATTGCTTATGGGCTGGTGGTGTAGTTCATTGGCAGAGGGCTTGCTAGCAGGAATGAGGCATCAAGTTTCAGCTCCAGCGACAATCATCTGTATCAATGCCACAACAGTAAATGTGTTGTATTTGTACATGACATTTCACCTATTCCTGTGTGAATACCCAACACATGGGGCCAGAGAGGGAGCTCGGCAGTTAAAGCACTGACTGCTCTTCCAGAGAACCCAGGTTCAGTTCCCAGCTTCCACATGGTAGCTCATAAGTATCCTTAACCTCCAGGTCCAGGGAACAAACGCCTACTTCTGCCCTCCTTGGGCACTGTAGGAATGGTGCACAGAAAATAAAAAAGAAGTAAATCTTTAAAAAAATATTCAACACATCTTTATTGAACAGCTAGGTTGGGCTAGGTATTGGAGTCATGAACAAGAGTAGTAAGCCCTGAGCACTTTCATAAGAGTTCTTGGGCTGGTGGGTGATAATTAATTGCAGAAACCTATAAATGCCAGACAGAAGGCATAATGAGGACTGGTTCTGAGGGTAAAGGTGCTTGCTGCCAAGACTGAGGTCCTGAGTTCAAGCCCTCGAACCTACAAGCTGGAGAAAACTGACTCACTAGCTGTGCTCCGACCTTCACACTGCACCACGCACCCATGTACCCCTCCCCCTACATAAAGAAACAAATATTTAAAAACATTTTAACTAAGAACGATATAATAAAATCAAGCCTGCTAGATAAGACACAGGACATCCAGCTGGGTGGTGGTGGCACACACCTTTAATCCCAGCACTCAGGAGGCAAAGGCAGGTGAATCTCTCTGAGTTTGAGATCAGCCTGGTCTACAGAGTGAGTTCCAGGACAGCAAGCATTCTACAGAGAAAGCCTGTCTAGAAAATCCAAAACCAAAACAAAATATGCCCAGTTTAATGGGAACCTCATATAAATAATGCTTTCTTAGGGTTATTAATGGTCTCAATTAATATCCATTATAAAAATAAGTGTTCCCTGAAATTCAAGTAAAGTTGAGCAGTCATTTAAGGGCTAAATGGTGTGCTGTTCAAGTTAAGGTGGAGTGGGCAGTTTCAGAGGGGTAAAGCATCCCTGGGGAGCTGTCATTGTCCTGAAACCAAATGCAAAGGGTGCCAGGCTTTGTTGGATCTAGAAGAGATCCAGGCAGAGGTGGTAGCAGCAAATATCAGTGCTGTGAAGTGGGGTAAGCTTGGAGCTGGGAGGAACAGAGAAAGGGAGCTGAGCTGGCTGCTGAGTCCGTGTCCCCCACCCCGCATTTGGCCCTGATCTTTTCTTATTACATTTCACTAGTCCGAAGTCTAGCTCAGGCTGGCTTCCAACAGCTATTCTGCCCAGTGCTTGTCAAGCCGACATCACACCGCTGTCTCCTGGCTTTTAAAAAGGCAATGTTTTCTCTTGTCCAGGGGCCTCCCCTGCTCATCCCAGTTATCTTCAAGCTGCCACCGGTTACATCACCTGAAAAAAATATTTTGAGAAAGGATCTCACTCCCTAGCTCTGACTGGCCTCAAGTTCACTATGTAGACTACGTTGGGCTCAAATATATGGTGATTCTCCTGCCTCGGCCTCTTACGTGCCAAGTGATAACAAGCACGTACTATCATCTCCAGTTTCTGTCTAAAATCGTGTTGTGTGTGTATGTGTCTGCTTCAGTTCCTCCCAACTTTAGTTTTTGAGGCAGGACCTCTTGGAGCTCACCGAGGGATCTTCCTGTTTCTGCCTTCCCTCCTGCGGGATTACTACAGTCAGGCAGCCCAGGCTGGGTTTTTTTTTTTTTTTTGCTTTTTTGTGACAGGGTTTTTCTGTGGCTTTGGAGCCCCAGGCTGGTTTTATGTCTTAATTGCGCGGCTATCCCTTAGCTTGAAATTCTTTATTTTTATTTATTTATTTTTGGTTTTTCGAGACAGGGTTTCTCTGTGGCTTTGGAGGCTGTCCTGGAACTAGCTCTGTAGACCAGGCTGGTCTCGAACTCACAGAGATCCGCCTGCCTCTGCCTCCCGAGTGCTGGGATTAAAGGCGTGCGCCACCATCGCCCGGCTTAGCTTGAAATTCTTACTCATTCGGTTATTCTGCTTGTTTTAGGATGGACAGTCTCTCCCTTCTCTGACGGGAACGAGCACAGTCCACCCAACAGTTAAGAGTCATTAAGAACCATTTGTAGAACACGCGATGGTCTGAGCTCAGAAATCCAAACCAGCAGCGTGCGTCAAAGGCACGGTGTCTTGCGCGACGTCACCGCAGACCAGAGCGGGGTTCCGATTGGCCCTTCCAGTAGGGGTGGGACCAAAACGATCCCTGGCCCCGCCCCGTGTCTCGGCCTCGCTGGCACATGCGCTGTGGCCCCCACCTTTGCCGCCGCGCCATTTTGCCGGGGTTTGAATGTGAGGCGGAGCAGCGGCAGGAGTGGGTAGCGTCGGCTGCAGCTCTCGCTTGGGATTCCCGTCTCGGTCTCGGTGCCCGCACGAGGTGAGGCACGGAGTGAGCAGGGTGGCTGCAGGGGCGCGGCTGAGGGCGGGGGACGAGCTCTGGGAAGTGGGTCCGGGCCTCTGCTGGAGGCCGCTCGCCGGCACCTCCCCGCACGCCGCCTCAGGGCCGAGCCTGACCGCTCCGGGGTTGAGGTCAGCCCGAGGCTCGGCCTCACGCGAGCTTCCGCAGCTCCCGCCCCTTCCCCTCCAGCGCCGCGCTGGTTGGCCGCACCGCCGCCCTTCGCTCCCTAGGCGTCCGCTGATTGGTCGCGTCCGCGCGTCCGTTCTCGGCGCGCCTTGGCCCGCAGCGTGAACGGTGTTGGGCGCCGAGGCCTGAGTTGGCCGAGTAGGTCTGGTCCTGGGTTGGAAGGAGGCTTCGCCGGCCTTCGGTCTCCACCACAGTGGACCTGGGCCTCGGGTCTCTCCTGGCTGAGTCGTTCGTGCTCCTAGGACAGTCAAATGGGGTTCCCCCTTCCTGGGGCGCGCCGGCTTTCGAGTTGGAAAATCTGGCCTCTTGCACACTTAGTGTGTCTCTCTGGCCGCAGTCGTTGCCGCTCTACGAAAATTTTCGTGTTTTGATGATGTGATGCTGGGGGTGGGTCCCGTGTTCTCGCAGAGGTTGAGCGATCTCTTCTGAGATGGCGTTTTTACCCGCCCCTCAAACCCTTGCACCCTGGGTGATGTGGCTTCACGGTTCCCCCGATGGCTGGCTGTGCTTCCCAGAGGGCTCACCTGAGCTGCCGCCCGCCTCCCATCCGCCTCTCCAGCACCCTGCTCTTAAGATTCTCGGCGCCCCCGCCTTCTGTGATCTTAGGTCTGGGCGAGGCTGGAGGCTGCCTCCGTGCCTTTCAGGTTCCCCTCCTAGGCATCCGTTCTCACTTCTCGGTTCTCAGCACCCAGATGGCTTTGCTCCGCAGCACTGACCTTATAGGTAGTTCTTATTGCTTTTTCCTCGTCTTTCTCGTCTGCTCTGATGTAAACCCTTCGAGAATAACCTTTCTTGTTTTCTTGTTTGTTGCTGTGTCCCACGTACGCGTGCCACATGATGGATGCCCCTGTTGTTATTTCATGAAGACATGGAAGGCCTTTTTTTTTTTTAAGTTTTAGATAAAGGGTCTTACATAGCCCAAGCTGGCCCCAGATTTATCTTTCTCCAAGTGGAGGCTACCACACTCAACCCCTTTTCACCGTTCCATGTGCACATAGGAATTTTTCCCTCCTCTGGGCTGCTTAGATTTCTAGTTGGGATTTGGGAAACCATTCTCCACCCGGGATTGGGTGTGTGAGCGAACAGTACTCTAATTGTGGAATTGATTTATTATTTTATTTGTTTAATAGCTTCATTCTACTTAATCCCTAGGGATACAGTGAAGGGGCAAAAATGGACACGGTTTCTCTCTTTGGGGACCTCATTTTCTAGTTGGGGGAGAGAACACGAATTAGGTTATTTCAGATAGTGACAAGTGACAGAAGTCTCTGAACAGGTGGCATTTGAACAGAGACTATCTAGGGAAGAGTGAGGGAACCGTATTTCAGGCAGAGGGACTAGCATGCAAATTTTCAAGGACAGAAACTAAGGGAATGTTGGGATATTATAGAAAAATCCAGCAAGTTGTTTGAAGAAGAGAGATCTCATGGGACTTTGTAGGTACTGTAAGGAGTGTGGATTTATTTAATAGAATGGTGGATTACTGTGAGTAGAAGCAAAGAAAGGCAGTAGGTACTCAAGTTACTGTCCAACGTACTGTTGGTCTCTTGAAGTGTACCTAATAACTGTTCTTTTAAAAAAGCTAAGGATAGGGTAGGCAAGATGGATTGAGGGTAAGTAGCCCATACCTAGCTAGACAACCTGGGTTTGTTCCCTGGGATACACATGGTGGCAGGAGAGAACTGACTTCTGCACATTGTCTTCCAATTTCTGCACATATGATGTGGCACACAATAAATGCATATGGTGAAATCTTGGGGGACAGGAGAGATGGCTTAGCAGTCAAAGCATGTATTGCCCTTGCAGAGGACCTGAGTAAGTTTCCAATAACTCACAGGTGTCTTACTATTGCCTCTACTTCTAACTCCAAGGAATCTGATGGCCTCGGTTTCCTTGGGCATCTGTGCTGAGGTGTACATACATAAAATCAGAAACATGCAGAGAGAGATATACACATAAATTTGTAAAAATTTTAAGGCAAGGGTAGGTATACCCTTAAATGTGTATTACGGGTTTTCGTATTGGCTTTCTTTCCCTCTCCCCAGAAATGGCTTCTCTTAGTGCAGTAGACATATCTGAGGAAAAGACAAACATCTTGGGTCATTTTATTATGGGTGTCTGTGAGATGGCCTTGGGATATAGTATTTATTCCCAAAACCTTCATTTATAACTGAGGACCTATAGGAAGAGGCTAGACTTTCAGCTCCTCCTTCAAGATTTTTTTAATAGGTGTGTATATATTTTGTGTGTATGAGTATTTGTCTTCAGGCACCACGGGTGTGTGTGCCTTATGTCTGAGGATACCAGAAAGGGCATAAAATTCCCTGGAACTGGAGTTGCAGACAGTTGTGAGTTGCAATGTAGGCACTAGGAACGAGTCAAGGTCCTCCTCTTAAAGCACTGTGTTCTTTGACTAAGCAAGAGTCATTGGGTAAGAGGGAGCCTTAGTTGATGGGTTGTCTCCATCAGGTTGCCAGATAGGCAAGTCTCTGGGATTATTAATTTTTTTGATGAGTGATTAATATAGGAGGGCCTAGCCTACTATTGGTGGTGCCACTTCTAGACAGGTTGTATAAGAGCAAACTGAGCAGGCCAATCAATAGCACTCCTACATGGCCTCTGCTGTTTCACTATTTTTTGTTTGTTTTCGGTTTTTAGGGACAGGGTTTCTCTGTGTAATAGTTCTGACTGACCTGAAACTCGCTCTGTAGACACAGATCCACCTGAGTGCTGGGATTAGAAGCATGTGCCCTTTGCTTCATTTCTTACCTCCAGGTTCCTGCCTTAGGTTCCTGCCTTGAGTTCCTGCCCTGACTCCCCTGCCTGATATATTACAATAGGGATAAAATAAACTCTTCTTTCTTCCCATGTTGCTTTTTGAGCATGATATTTTCTTGTTTTTTGAGACCCAGTTTCTCTGTTTTGTTCTGGATGTCCTAGAACTTTGTAGACCAGGCTGACCTCGAACTCAAGAAATTCACCTGCCTCTGCCTCCTGAGTGCTGGGACTAAAGGTGAGTGCCACCACGGCCCGCCAAGCTTGAGCGTGGTTATTTACCACAGCAATAGAAAGCATACTAAAGCAAGCAGCCAGTGCTCTTCTTAACTGCTGAGCCATCTCCCCAACACCAAAAACTTTTTATTGTTTTTATTGAGCTATATATTTTTCTCCACTCCCTTTCCTCCCTCCCCTCTCCCCTTCTGCCCTCTTCCATGATTCCCACACACACTTCCAGTTTACTCATAAGACTTGTCTTTTTCTACTTCATATGTAGATTAGATCCTTGTATATCTCTCTTAGGGTCCTCTTTGTTGTCTAGGTTCTCTATGATTGTGACTTGTAGGCTGGTTTTTCTTTGCTTTATGTCTAAAAGCCTCTTATGAGTGAGTACATATGATGTTTGTTTTTCTGGGTCTGGGTAACCTCTCTCAATATGATGTTTTCTAGATTCATCCATTTGCCTGCAAATTTCAAGATGTCATTTTTTTTCTGTTGTGTAGTACTCCATCGTGTAAAAATGTACCACATCTTCTTTATCTGTTCTTCAGTCGAGGGGCATTTAGGTTGTTTCTAGGTTCTAGCTATGACAAGTAATGCTGCTATGAACATAGTTGAGCACATGTCCATGTGGCACGATTGAGCATCCTTTGGGTATATAACTAAAAGTGGTATTGCTGGGTTTTGAGGAAGGTTGTTTCCTAATTTTCAGAGAAATCACCATACTGATTTCCACAGTGACTGTACCAGTTTGCACTCCCACCAGCAGTGCAGAAGTGTTCCCCTCTGCCCCACATCCTCTCCAGCGTAAATTGTCATCAGTGTTTTTGTTCTTGGCCACTCTAACAGGTATAAAATGGAATCTCAGAGTTGTTTTGATTTATATTTCTCTGATGGCTAAGGATGTTGAGCATTTCCTTAAGTGTCTTTTAGCCATTTTACATTCATCTGTTGTGAGTTCTCTGTTTAGGTCTATACTCCATTTTTTTTATTGGATTATTGGTTCTTTTAATGACCAATTTCTTGAGTTCTTTGAATATTTTGGAGATCAGCCCTCTGATGTGGGGTTGGTGAAGTTCTTTTCCCATTCTGTAGGCTGTCGTTTTGTCTTTTTGGCAGTTGTTCTTGGGTAGCTAGACCTCAAACTCACTAAGATCTGCCTCTGCCTCCCATCGCCTGGCTGTTCTTTTGCTTTTGCTTTTTTTCTAGGGCCTGGTAAACATTCAGCAGAGCAAACACAAGGACTATAACTCAGATTCATAGCACTCATTTAAAGTCAGGTAGGGCATGAATGCCTATAAGCTCAGCATTGTGGGTGACAGCGATCCCAAGGTTGTGTATCAAACTTGTGGGCCATAACCTATACCTGTGTCTGTGCCCCATGTTGGGTCTGGCCACCCATCCTCAAGCTCAGTATTGACTTCCCTTGGGATAAATCCTTTTATAGCTAAGGGGAAAGGACTAAGATAAGAATACAGACAGCATAGTTGTTTGTTTGTTTTGTTTTGTTTTTGAAGGTCTTGGGTTCTGGCTGTTGGGAAATGCCCTGAGAAAGTACATTAGATAGGAGTCCTTGTCTGCTTCACTTTTTCAGAGTGTATATCAAGGTGAAAGCTTAGCAGACTGTGGTAGTACTGTGATTATGATTATGCTTGTAATCTCAACACTTGGCGAGTTGTTATAAATTCAAGGTCATTTTGTGAGACCTTGTCTCAACAAAACGTTGGTGGAAAGGTTTTTTTAATTCTTCAGAAAAGTGCTGTTGGTATCTGATCATCCTCCTTGACTGCTGCTCCATTTCCCTGGCTTCTAGGCTGCCCTCATTTAACACCCTGCTCTCAGTTCAGCCTTGTCATTTCCATTCAGAGGCTGCCTTGTGAGCAGAAAAAGTGTTAATGGATCAGACAGGTCTTATCATTGTGGGCATGTAAATTATTAGCCCCTGAGTTTCCTTCTTTATTGTTTGAAAATGGTGCCAGGTGATGGTGGCACACACCTACCTTTAATCCCAGCACTTGAGAGGCAGAGGCAGGCAGATCTCAGTGAGTTCAAGGCTAATCTGGTGAACAGAGCAAGTTTAAGACAGCCAAGGCTACACAGAAAAATCTTGTCTCAAAAGACAAATAAATGGTAAAGCAAATAAATCACCTAGCACTGTATGATTAGTTTATAGAAATTACCCTCTCCCGTTTTAAGAATACTGTCTGAACGGCCTTTACCTCTGTTTTGCAAACTATTACCAGCTCAAAGTTCCAAATTCTCTGCTTTAATTAAATTTCACCCACTTGAAAAATCTCTAGTGAGCTGGGCATAGTGACATATATCTTTAGTCCTAGCACTCAACAGGCACAGGTGGGTGGATCTCTGTGTGTTCAAGGCCAGAGTGGTCTATGTAGTAAGTTCCAGAACACCCAGAGCTACACAGTGAGACCTCATCTTAAAAAAAAAGCAATCAAAAGGACTGGATAAATGGCTCAGTAGTTATGAGCAATGACTACTCTTGTAGAGGACCCAGGTTCAATTCCCAGCACCTGCATGGCTGCTCACAACTGTAACTTCAGTTCCAGAGGATTGGACACCCTCACACAGATATACACGAAGTCAAAACACCAATGCACATAAAATAAGTAAATTTTAAAAAATCAAAAACTCTTCAATGGTTCCCATTAGTACATTTTAAGTTCTGAAACAGCTGGCTTCTAGGGACCAGTAGTTCTAGTGTTAATCTCCTACTTAATATTCGCCTCTTCCTAGCACTGGTACTGAACTCATAGTATTTTCCTTTGGAAGATGATTCCAATTCTTCATATTCAATCAGGACTCAGTCCTAGTAAATTTTGGGTGACTTCATATTCCAGTAACTTTCCTAGCTGTTGAGTGCTGCCTGTAGATCCCTTTGACATTTTTACTCCAGAGGACAATGTTTCTCAGAGGTTAGGGTTTTTTTTGACATGCATGTGAATATACTTTTTACCCCGCATACCTTGTGGGGTTTAGGGTAGCACTTACAAACAGGCATGATCTTTTTCTCTCTATTTATTCATTGGGAGGTATGCCACAGTGCGTGTGTAGAAGTTGTCAAGGGGAATCTGTTCTCTCCTTCCACTACATGCCAACATTTTGCCTGCTCACTATCTCTTCAGACATGTTATTTCTTTTCTTTTTTTCAGGGTGGGGTGGGATGGGGTATGAGGGGTTCCTTGTGTAGCCCTGGCTATCCTGGAACTGGCTCTATAGACCAGGCTGGCCTTGAAGTCACAGTTCTGCCTCTGCCTCCCAAGTACGTGGTTTAAAGGCATGCACCACTACCATCCACCAACACATTATTTCTTTAGTGAAACAAATTGGTGTACTAAACTAGATTATTAATTATATTTGTAGTCTTAGGCAGTCTAGGCCAAGATTTTTTTAAAATTGTTTTTGGAGATAGATAGTGGGTGTGCATATGTATTTGTGGTGGCATGGTGCATGTGCGGAAGTCAGGTCAACTCTTGAGTCAGTCTCTTTCCTCCCACCTTATGGGTGCTAAGAGTAAACTCAGATCATCAGGCCTGTTGACAGGCACCTTTACCCTTTGAGCCATCTTGTTGGTCTTTGAGGTCAGATTTTGTTGCCAGATGAGTTTGACACATACTTGTAAGAAACAAAAACAAAACCCTTTCCATTAATTGATTGGGGGGTGGGTTGGGACTCTAGAGAGAGATTACAATAGGTCTGTAAGAAACTGAAATCCTTTCAGTTTACTGATTGAGGGATTTTGAGTCTGCAGAAGGGATTACAGGTTTGGTTTCTTAAATTGTGTCTTCTGGGTGCTCTGGTAGCTGAGCGGGAAGAAAGTTCAAGGTCAACTATGATTATTTATTGAGACAAGGTCACTATAGGGCCGGAGATGTGCCTTAGTTGGTAGAAAGCTTGTCTAGCATATTTAGAGCCGAGTTCCGTCCCCAACACTGCACAAACCAGGCATGGTGGCACACACCTGTGATCCAAGCTCTTGGGAAGTTCAAGATCATCCAAGGCTGTATTCGAAGCTTGAGGCCAGACTGGGCTAAACGACACCCTTTCTCAATAAATAAACAAATGACTAATAAAAATAAAACTATTTAAAACTTTATGATTGTGAATGTAATATATAAAATAATTATAGTCCACTAGGAAGACAATGAAAATCCCTGTATCCACCATATAAATAGATCATACCACTCTTTCCCCTTTTTTTCAGAGATTTATTTTTATGTATATGGGTATGTCTGTTCATTGTGTGTATAGGTTTGAGGAGGCAAGAGGGTGTTGTTTCCGCTAACACTGGAATTATAATAGTGAGCTGTCATGGGTCCTGGGAATTAAAACCAGGTCCTCCAGAAAGAGAGACCAGTGTTGAGCCATCTCTTTAGTTCCCTTCTACTTACACAAAATTAAGTAAAATTAATTATGTATAGTTAATGTAATTTGAATCGTGGTATGCTTGACATTTTCTTACTTAGCTTTATTGAATTTATAAAGATTCAATAAAGATTGTTTTTTGAGACAGAGTTTCTCTGTCCTGGAACTCGCTTTGTAGACTAGGCTGGCCTCAAACTCACAGAGATCTGCCTGCCTCTGCTGCCTGAATGCTGGGATTAAAGGCTGCCCAGTTGAACAATTTTTTTTTTCTCCTCTGCAGCCTAAGGATAATTTGGTGTATGATTTCCCAGGAAAGGCTACATTTCTCAGTTTGCGAGCATGTGTTGGGGTCTACAAGCTACCAGTTTATTATGTTATAATCAAATCTAAGCAGAAGTATGGTTTTTTATTTCACTTTTTACTTTTATTTATTTTGTGTGTATGATGGGTGGGGTGGAGTGGGGTAGACCCTATGTCATGGCGTGCATGTCAGAGGACAACTGGGTGTAGTTTTTTCCACCTTTATGTGGGGTTTGGATGGAATTCAGATTTGAGCAGCAAGTGCTTTTTACCTACTGAACCATCTTGCTGCCCCCAAAAGTGGGTTTTAAAAAGGTTTATTGAGGTATGTTATATCTACCATAGAATTCATCTATTTTAAATGCACTGTTCTGCTGAGTTTAATAGTTAACTACTCTGCACCCATCACTAGTCTGGTTTTAGAAATCACCTGCAGCCTTACAGCTCTTTTGTAAGCTAAATGGTATGACTGAACCCAGAGTCTCAAGTGCTCGTTCTTCTAGTTAGCCTCCTGTTATGTGTTAGAACGCTTAAAACCTATTCTCTGTGCCTAAAGTCACTATTGTTGACCATGGTTACATGCTCTGCAGTTTCCTGGGCTGTGTTTTTCTTTATCAGCTATATCTATGTCAGCCATTTATTTAGCTTTGTAATGTGAGGACTGGGGATGTAGTTCAGTGGGATGTATGTGTGTTTTGCATTTGTTCATTTCTAGCACAGGAGAATTATAAGAATTTTTTTTTCTCAGTCCAGTGGTGGTGGTGCACACCTTTAATCCTAGTATTCTGGAGGCAGAAGCAAACAGATCTCTGAGTTTGAGGCCATCCTGGTCTACAAAGTGAGTTCCAGGACAGCCAGGGGTTCACACAGAAATACTGTCTCAAAGATCCTGCCCCTACCACTTCAATTAAGAAAAAAAAAACCCACTCCAACTATATAATTTTAGAAAAGGGTTGTAATATAAAAGTATTCATAGACGAGTGTGCTGATTCATGTACTTTATAAAGATATAGAAGCAGAATTATGGCACAAGTTCAAGGCCACCTGGTCTAATGAGTTTGGAGCTGACCTGCTGCTAACAGTGGTCTAGACTCACCTGCCTAAAGCAAAATAGAAAAAAAAACAGTAACAAAAAGATTCATTTATGTTCTTCATTCATATTCATTCATTTACTTTCTCCTCAATTGATCACTTATCGGACTGTTTTTAAATTTTAGATACAGAGCAATGGAGCTCAGTGATGCAAATTTGCAGACACTAACAGAATATTTGAAGAAAACCTTGGATCCTGATCCTGCTATTAGACGTCCAGGTAAAGGTGTTTTTGTTCTTTAGTTGATTCATTCTTTGAGACACGTGGCATGTAATTGCCTCGACGGGTCACCAGTCTAGGGTTGGTGGTAACCCGTCTGGCAGGTCAGTTGTTCCAGGGTCCCGGAGAGGCGCTATCTGTAAGATATGAGCTAGAAAAGAGAAAGGAGGCCAAGCTGGAATTTCTGTCGAAGCCTCAGTTTATTAGAGATGCGGTACAACTTATATAGGGTATGGAGTTGGGGGGTGGGCACAGGGGTCTGAGCTCTTGCCACGTGGTTTATGTTGGTCACGTAGCCCGTGTTGGTCATGTAGGCAGGAGGTTATCTTCGGTCAGGTCAC
>NC_022033.1:11622199-11627020 GCF_000317375.1 Microtus ochrogaster | reverse complement strand
TGACTGTTTACAGTAGCTATAACATATGGTGGAATATTTGTTGTAAAGTAGCTTTTATTTGACATCTTCTGGTGTAAAAAAAAAAATACTAATGTATTTAGAAAACTTTGTCTCAAGCAGGGCAGTGGTGGCGCACGCCTTTAATCCCAGCACTCGGGAGGCAGAGGAAGGCCTGGTCTACAAGAGCTAGTTCCAGGACAGGAACCAAAAGCTACAGAGAAACCCTGTCTTAAAATAAAAAAAAAAAACAAAAAAAACAAAAAAAAACTTTGTCTCATGAACTTTCTGAAAATCTTATTTAAATCTGCCAAGTTTAGGTGCATAACAATAAAGGCATCAAGATAGGGGTAATTCCCAAAAGGTGATTACATGAATGAAATCAAGTACCAAGATCCTTTTAATTAGTCTTATCAAAGACATAGAGTAACTTGTATAAACTTGGAATTTCAACCTCAGATACCCATAAGAGTCAGATACAAAAGTAAATGAAGGGATTCTAGCCAGGTTGGAATGTAAATATGTGTACTTGTTAAGGGAAGGTAATTGTTTGGATTTTTTTTTTTTTTTTTTTTTTTTTTTTTTTTTTTTTTTCTCGAGACAGGGTTTCTCTGTAGCTTTTGGTTCCTGTCCTGGAACTAGCTCTTGTAGACCAGGCTGGTCTCGAACTCACAGAGATCCGCCTGCCTCTGCCTCCCGAGTGCTGGGATTAAAGGCGTGCGCCACCACCGCCCGGCTGTTTTTGTTTTTTGAGATAGGGTTTCTTTGTGTAACCCTGGCTGCCCTGGAACTCGTTCTGTAAACCAGAATGGCCTCAAATTTAGAAGTCCACCTGCCTATGCCTCCCAAGCACTGGAATTAAAGGAGTATGTCACCACCGCCTGATTTGTTTGGGATATGTTAACTCTAAGGATGATGCAAATCAGTTTTATATGGTCACATTTGCAACTTTGCCTGAAAAATAAGGATACCAATATGAATTACCCTTATTTTTGAATGATGACAGCCAACTTCAAAAGACTTTGGAAATGTGGTGGTTCAGAAAGGTCTTATGAACAGACAGTTGGTAATCTTTGATACTACTCTGTGTGAACCAGAAATGCCCCAGCCTTTTCAGAACATAATAATGTCATGCTTGTGGAGAGGGTTTATCTTCAGAGGATATGAAGACACATATTAACATCATGAGTGGAGGGAAAGATTGTAAAAAAAATACATAGAATTGTGACTATCTGGGTGGTTTGTGTCCATGCCATATTCCCCCTGCTGGGTAAGAAATCTAGTGCCAGGAACTACTTTTGAATTAGATCCCTAGCTTTATCTGTTCTAGAGAAGTTCGTATGATGTCTTTTTCTAGTTATACAGGATTATCAAAGCCATTTCAAGCCAGTACATAATGTACTTTGAGCATATACCCCCCCCCCCGTATCTGACTACCCTTCTCTTTATCATCCCATCCTTTGTGATATCTGTGTGTGTGTATGTGTGTATATGCATGCTTGCACATGCATAAACCAGAAGTTAATGTTGGCTATCTTCCTCTTTTTTAAAAAGATTTATGTCTATGCCTGTTTTGCCTGTGTTTGTGTATATGCACTGAATTTGTGTGCATATACACTATGCGTGTGCCTGGTGCCAAAGGAGACTAGAAGAGGGATTTTATCTCTTGGAGCTGGAGTTACAGATGGTTGTATGATGCCACATGGGTACTAGGAAGTGAACTTTGGTCCTCTGGAAGAGAAGCAAGGGCTCTTCTTAATTGCTCTGCCAGCTCTCTGATTCCTTTCTGAGATATTTTTTCAGATAGGATCTCTGAACCAGGAGTTCAGTGATTTGGCCATCCAGGCCAGCAAGCCCAAGGATCCACCTGTTCTTATTTGAATAGCCCTGGGATTACAGCCATGTTCTCTTCACTTGTACCCGTTTTTTTTTTTTAATATTTATTTATTTATTATGTACACAATATTCTGCCTGTGTGTATGCCTGCAGGCCAGAAGAGGGCAGCAGACCCCATTACAGATGGTTGTGAGCCACCATGTAGTTGCTGGGAATTGAACTCAGGACCTTTGGAAGAGCAAGCAATGCTCTTAACCTGTGAGCCATTTCTCCTGCCCTTGTACCCGGTTTTTTATGTGGGTCCTGGGAATGGAACTCAGGTCCATATGCTTGAGTGACAAGCACTTACCTAAGTGAGCCACCTCCATGGCCAGTCTGTTTTTAACATGTTCTTTTAATGTTAGGATGCTAAAGCTTTATGCAGTACAGAGTATAGAAATAAACTGCTGTTTCTAGGAAGCAAATTTTTTAAAGATTGACAGAAGAAGTCTGTGTGTATCTGACCAGACCTACCACCCCTTGTCTCAGTGCTGAGAATGGAATCCAAGGCCCCATGCTTGCTAGACTGTCTATATCTTTATGATGTGGTAAAGACACATTGTGTGCTGGATCCCAACTCTGATTGGAAGGCAACAGCCGTATGGATGTATATAGATTTTGGAAGACTCTGTTGTCTATGGAGGCCAGAGATCAGCATCAAGTTTCTACCTCTGTCACACCTTTTGTTTTGTTTTGTTTTGCTTTTTGAGATAGGGTTTCTCTGTAGCTCTGACTGTCCTGGAATTCACTCTGCAGTAGACCAGGCTGGCCTCAAACTCAGATCCGCTTGCCTCTGCCTCCCAAGTACTGGGATTAAAGGCGTGCACTACCACCTATTTTTTTGAGACAGAATCTCTTACTGAACCTAACTTACCCATTGGCTAGACTTGCTACCCAGTGAGCCCTACAGATCCTCATGTCTCTGTCTTTCAAACACTAGGGTTATAGGACAAACTTTGGTCATCACCGTGCTTACTGCTGTACTGATGGAACCATCTCCCCAGCCTGGAATTGGAAGACTTTTGAGGTTTCTTGACTATGCAGATACATGTCAACATGGAAAAGTTTTAATTAATTAATTTAGAGTAGACGGACAGATAAGATAATATGTCACAGTGTATTTGTGGCAGAGGACTAACGAGAGCTTTTGAGGTCCAGTCCCAACGCACTCTTCAAGGTTCAGAAAAGAAATCTACAGCCAGCGGAAGGCTTGGGATCAGAGGGCAAAAAATGAATCTCACTCTGTACTTCTTCATGCTAGTTTCTTTATTCTCTTATGCTGCAAAGCTTCCAGTTTATATATACACCCACACACAATGGCTATTCTCTGGTAATAGCAAAGTTACAAGGCTTGAATTTCTCGGGGCCATCAAAACAGATGAGAACTACCCAAAATAACACTTGTCAGCTTGCTTTATGAACCCAGGAAGGCATGGTTAGAAAGACTCCCAGGCAGCATTAAGAGCCAAAAGAACTGATTTAGGAGGCTTTAAATCCTAGGAAGGATCCCAGCACTCGGGAGGCAGAGGCAGGCAGATCTCTGTGAGTTCGAGACCAGCCTGGTCTACAGAGCTAGTTCCAGGACAGGCTCCAAAGCCACAGAGAAACCCTGTCTCGAAAAACCAAAAAATAAAAATAAAAATAAAATAAATAAATCCTAGGAAGGGACTAGGGGAATTCATGCATGATACTACATTTGTAGGAGTAATTAATTAAACTGGAGGTTTGTGATAGGTAAATGTAAAAGAAAAGGGATGAAGGACACAGTGATTGGCAGTCTCCCTCTGTCTACCTGTCAGGCTGCAGTGCCTGTGATCAGGATTGATGCTGACATCAGGGTTGCTATGGTGATTGGTGTAACAACAGAAGAAGATATGGGGAGTCTTATCTGCATTTTCGCGAATGCAACTAGCTAAAAGGGACTTCTCAGATCTAGGAATTACATCCATTACCCTAAATGGTTAGAACTTGGGGAAATTATGGTTACATAGTACAAAATTCGGGGCCTGACAATTTTTCACTGCCATGCCAATTGTCAGTGCTTGTCCTCATGCCGCCTGTGTGAAAGGGATTACTTTTCTCCAGAGCTTGCTAGAAAAATGGTGGCTTTTTCCTGTTATCTCTCAGGATTAGGACACAGTCAGTTTCCTAGGTTAAAGTCCTGTATCAATAAGTTGAGGTGAAGGTAAGTGTAGGGAGTTAATAGCTTTTTTTAGGGTTAGAGCAAGAGTCAGCTAAGGTTAGTACTTTCCCAAGTCAGCTGCAGGTGAATTTGGAACACCCAGTCTCCTTACCAGGAAGGACTAGGAATCAAACAAGCTTGGACATGCCAACCCTTGCCCTTGAAGGTCCCAAATGTGATCTATTGGAAAAACACTTTTCCTGATCAAATGTCCTGCCAAAATAATTGCAGGGAGCTGGCTTCTAAATTTATCTCAGGGAGTGGAGTGGAGATTAGACTGTGGAAACCAAGAATTTTGACTGCGTGACTAAATTTCTCACTGGAGGTCCCACAGAGTAGGGAAGAAGTCACCCAGTATACCAGTACATGGGAAAAATTGTGCCCCATAGTTTATATTCCAAGCCAGATGGTGATGGCACACTCTTTTAATCCCAGCATTTGGGATTAAAGAGGCAGGCAGATCTCGGAGTTCAAGGCCAGCCAGGGCTACACACAGAAACCCTATCTCAAAAAAACGAAAATAATAATAATAATAATAATTTATACACTGCTGAATCTTTTGGGATGAGTTCTACTTGGAGAAAGAGTCTTTGTTTATGGCTTCACAAGAAATTTGCTTTTAAGAACAGCTGTTATTCAAAGGCTGTAGCCCTTCATCTGGGTTTGCCTTCATCATAATGCATTCATTTTGGTGGGTTGACCTTCTGTTTTATCAGCTGAAATCACTGCACATTTTTTTTTTTTTTTGGTTTTTCGAGACAGGGTTT
>NC_022033.1:11601040-11622099 GCF_000317375.1 Microtus ochrogaster | reverse complement strand
GAGTGCTGGGATTAAAGGCGTGCGCCACCATCGCCCGGCTTCACTGCACATTTCTATGGACTGAGCAGAGAACAACTTTGTAGAGTGGTTCTCTCTTCCTATCTTTACCTGGTTCACAAAGATAGAACCTGGATTGTTAGACTAGTACAGACATATGGTAAGTGCCTTATACACTAAACTGTCTTACCATCAGTGGGTTAAAGGAAACACAAAAACATGGAGTTGAACTTTTGAGAAGAATGCTTGAGGGCTAAGGGTATAGGTAGAGTTCTTGTCTAGCATACTTGAACCTGGAGATTCAGTCCTCAGCACTGCATAGTTTGGGTATGGTAGCCCATGTCTGTAATCCCAGCTTTTGGGATCAGATACTCAGGTTCATCCTTAGCTTCATAGCAAATTAGAGGCTGCTGAGGCTACATGAAACCCTGTCTGTGAGTAGATGAGAGTAGATGAGATAGCTTAGTGGGTAAGGTGCTTGCTGCCAAACTTTTTGGCTGACTTGAGTTTGGTCTCTGGAACCAACGTGGTGGAAGAGAATATCATCACACATAAACTGGGCAGACAGACACACAGTTTAAAAATAGGTAAATATAAACAAATTTTTAAAAATCACCTAAGAACCCCAAACAAGAAAACCAACATTATGTGTCTTTTCCTGAAAACTTTTTTTTTTTTATTCAGCATTGAATTCTTCATGAAGGACATGGTAGGTGCAAAACAAGGTTTGGGGAAGCCAATGTGGTTACTGCAGTCACATGTGCATACAAGCAGGAAAATGCTCATACATTTTAAAAATATCTTTATTTTTCCTCTAGTCCTCCTTGTTTGTTTTTTGGTTTTATTTGTTTGAGATAGGATCTCCGTGTGTAGATCAGGTTGTCCTTGAGCTCAAAGAGACCCACCTGCCTCTGCCTCCCAAGTGCTGAGATCAAAGCAGTATACCATTAATCTGGAGCGTAAATAAATCTTCTTTAAAAGAAGTAAGTCTTTTGTCTTGGTTTTGTGATCTTAGATGAGCTAGTAGTCACAGGCTTTCTGGGTGATAGTGACAGTTTAGCTCACTGGTAATAGCTGTTCATATAAATAATCTTAATAATCTAATAATGTTTGTGGAAGGCGGCAGGATGTGTAATTTACAGTAACATCTAGTACTCTCTTGGGAAGCAGCAACTTTGGGTGGACAATCATCTGAGTAGGCCATCCATAAATGTGGGAGAATTGAGTTGAGGTCATTTGAAAACAAAGGCTTTGGTATACATTTCATCTGATACTATGTGTAAAACTATTTAATGACTAACACAAATGTTACCCTGTAGGAAAAATGTTTTAATCTTTGCAGTGGTTTGTTGGTTGATTTCTATCTATGTATCTGGTTTGTTTTGTTTGTAAGACAGATCTCATTTTGTAGCTCCAGTTGGTCTGAAGTTCAATTCTTAGCCTGGATTGGCCTAGACCCTCTCCTAGGAGCTCAGTTTAAATCTTGAACCATCATTCATCATCTAATCTTTCTCTTTTTTAAAAAATATTTTTATACTTTATTTTTTATTTTATTTATTATGTATAGTGTTCTGCCTGCATGTATACCTGCAGGCCAGAAGAGGCCACCAGATCTCATAGATGGTTGTGAGCCACCATGTGGTTGCTGGGACTTGAACTCAGGACCTTTGAAAGAGCAGGCAAGACTCTTAACCACTGAGCTCTCCAGCCCCCCGCCTTATTTTTATACTTTAAATAAAGACATAGTTCATTACAAGTATAGAGTGTAAATGTTTTTATTATAACAAGTCTAACATGAAAATTCTTTCACAGCTGAGAAATTTCTTGAATCTGTAGAAGGAAATCAGAATTACCCACTGTTGCTTTTAACATTACTGGAAAAGTCACAGGATAACGTCATTAAAGTATGTGCTTCAGTAACCTTCAAGAACTACATTAAAAGAAACTGGAGAATTGTAAGTATTTTGGGTATACAGAATTAAATACTAGTATATTTGATATGGTTTATATAAATTCTCTTAGTATATTCAGATGTAGATTCATGATAAACAGGCTCTTTCTCCAAAACTCCTGTTATTTAAGTTCCACATAACTTTCTTAAACTTTATTACTCAGGTTAAGAGAGTTAGGATGGGAAGACAGTTTAAATGGATAATTAAAGGAGTTTAAGATGGGTATGTGTTATGTTTCTGTAACCCCAGATTCTGAGGTTGAAACAGAAGGATACTGAGGTCTTGACAGCCGGGTAGCACAGTGAAATCCCATCTCAAAAAAAGTAAAATTTAAAGTAATTAAGATTTCCTTATTCATTCACTTATTATTTCACAATAGGGTCTTACTGTGTAGGTCTGGCTGGTCTGGAACTCACTGTATCACTGTCTGTCTAACCTTTCCCTGCCTAGCTATTGGCCATTCAGCTCTTAAACCAATCAGTAGGCACCTTGGCAAAGACACATCTTCATAGTGTAAATAAATATTCTGCAACATTTCCCCCTTTTAGTCTAAATAAAAAGGAAAGGTTTAAAATCTAATACAGTAAAACTATATGCAATGAGAACAATTATCAAGAAAGAAATACATTTACAATGTTTAGTCCATTAGTATTTAGCAAATTTAAAGAAAATACTCCATTATCTATTGATGGAGTCCAAGAGATATTATCTATTTAGTGAGTCCAAAGTTTTGTACCTGATTTATTTTCTTTTTATTTATTTGTTTATTTATTATGTATGCAGCATTTCTTCCATGTATGCTTGCATGCCAGAAGAGGGCACCAGATCTCATTATAGATGGCTGTGAGCCACCATGTCGTTGCTGGGAATTGAACTCAGGATCTCTGGAAGAGCAGTCAGTGCTGTTAACCTCTGAGCCATCTCTCCAGTCCCCCCTGATTTATTTTCTTTTTTTTAAAAAATATTTATTTATTTATTATGTATACAATATTCTGTCTGTGCAGGCCAGAAGAGGGCACCAGACCTCATTACAGATGGTTGTGAGCCACCATGTGGTTGCCGGGAATTGAACTCAGGACCTTTGGAAGAGCATGCAATGCTCTTAACAACTGAGCCATCTCTCCAGCCCCCCCCCCGATTTATTTTCTATCAAAGCTACAGAAAACTAATTATAACTATCCGATCAGAGACCTGAGAAGGATATATTATCCAATTAAACAGGAAGTGCAAAAGCAAACAACCTCCAAAACTATAGAAAAGCTAGATGCAGCTGGCTCTGCCTAGGTTCCTCTGTTGGAGCATCCATCTTCTGCCTTCAGACTTAGCATGTCTGGTCTTAACTTGTCCTTGACAAAGTTCAGCAGTTGCATTTTTTTGTGTGTGTGTGTGTCCTGTACATCCAATTTGGACAGCATACTGTCAGCAGTTGAGACAAGGGCAGTTTCTTGCCAAGTGACTAATTTTCCAGAACTAAAGCAAACTCCATGTAGAGGTTCTTCATTGCCCACTATCCTCTTTTGAATTAAATTAGTGCTGCCAGGAGCAGATGTGTCTCACTATCATGAAAAGCCTTAGGCCATTAAAACATTTTAAATGTAAACGCTGTTTCTTTAAAAAAAATGTCTGTATATCTCTGGAGTGTTTATAGGGTATCTATCTAAAATATATCTCTGTTTACCCTTGGAAACATACTTAACATAACATAAGCACGAGTAATAACAACCCAGAGACACATACTGGGATTCAAGATGAAGACCAGAGAAGCAAAGCAGCCAAACACTAGAGAGCTATTACCTCTACGAAATCTTTTTTTTTTTTTTAAGATTTATTTATTATGTATACAGCATTCTGCCTGCATATGTACCTGCACCCCAGAAGAGGGCACCAGATGTCATTTTAGATGGGTGTGAGCCACCATGTGGTTGCTGGGAATTGAACTCAGGACCTCTGGAAGAAGAGTCGGTGCTCTTAACCTCTGAGCCATCTCTCCAGCCCCTCTGTGAAATCTTTAGACTGAAAAGAGCACGTTCCTGTTTCATGCCACTTTATATTCCTCTCTAGTGCTGGGATTAAAAGTGTGCACCACCACTATCTGGCCTGTGTAGCTGACTAATGAGGCTAGCTTTGCACTCTGATCTTGAGGCAAGCTCTTAATGTTATAAATATATATATAAATTATAAACAGAATGTATATAAATTATATATAAGTAAATATATAAATTGTAAACAGAATATCACTATATTTGTGTGTTTGGAACTTTTTCTTTTAAGCTTTCTCAGATTCTGTGTGGGAATACATGCCCCATTTTGGATGCAATTAAAGTTTATATTATTCATTAAATATTGTTCTATGTGGTGAAGAAATAATTTTGAATCTTAGAAAGACCATGCAGTTTGCAGGCATGCTAGCTTTTCTTTTCTGTAGGGTAGGAGGGATGGAAGGGCTTTTTGAGGCTGTCTCTTTTTGTAGCACAGGCAGTCCTCAAACTCATGAGCATTCTTTGTGCCTCAGCATCCTTAGTGTTTGTCTCTATCTATAAAACCAAAGAGTCTATAATAGCTTTTTAAAGATTTATTTATTATGTATAGTGTTGTGCCTGCACACCAGAAGAGGGCACCAGATCTCATTATATTGATCTCATTATAGATGGTTGTGAGCCCCCTTGTGGTAGGTTGCTGGGAACTGAACTCTGGACTTCTGAAAGAGTAATCTTCCAGATTAGCCTCTGAACCATCTCTTCAACCCCTCGATAATCTTTAAGAGGTGTACCTCTGAGTATACTCTTAACTAGTAACAGACAGTGAGTTTTCATAGGACAGATCTTTAAGATGAGAATCAAGTTGTTGCTTTTAAAGGTGACTCTTGATAGACCAAGCATAATGGCATGTGCCTTTTATTGCAGCCATGGGAGACAGGCAGGTGAAACTCTTTTTAATTCAAGACCAGCCAGAGCTACATAGAGACCCTATCTCAAAAAACAAGTAAATCCCCCAACAACACAAGATGACTACTTAATATGCATTGACAAATCTATAGATTTTAATCACATGCTGATTAGCTTACATGTAAACTGAAATCTTTCTCCTGTAATTGGAGACTGAGCTTTCTCAGCTGTCCAGTCCCAAGTAATCACACAGAAACTTAAATTAATTACCAACTATTTGGCCAGTGGTTTAGGAATATTCCCAGCTAGCTTTTACTTCTTAAATTAACCCATTTCTGTTAGTTTATATTTTATCATGAGGCTCCTGGGCTTGTATTTTGTTCCCTTACATGTTGTTTCCCTCGCAGCTGGTGGTGTCTCTCCCCAACCCTGCCTTTTTTTAAAAAATGATTTATTTTGTATACAACATTCCTTCCATGTATGCTTGCATGCCAGACGAGGGCACCAGATCTCATTATAGATGGCTGTGAGCCACCATGTGGTTGCTGGGAATTGAACTCAGGACCTCTGGAAGAGCAATCAGTGCTCTTCACCTTTGAGCCATCTCTCCAGCCCCCAACCTTGCCTTCTTTCTCCCTCTGCCTCTGCTTGGATTTCCCACCTATCTATATTCTGCCTGGCTATTGGCCAAATCAGTTTCTTTATTAACCAGTGGTAATAAGACATGATCACAGCATAAAGAAGGGCATCCCACATCATCCTTGCTACCTGCCTGCGTGCCTGCCTACTTGCCTTTCTTTTCTCCCTCCCTCCTTCTTTCTCTCTTCCTTCCCTTCTTCCCTTCTTTTTGGTGTTACTAGGGATCAACCCTAAGGTTTTATACATCCTAGTCATGTTTTCCAGAATATACCCACACCCTAGACCTCAAATCATTTTGTAATTGTTCCTTTTCTTTCTATCTTTTTCCCCCCTCGAAACAGGGTTTCTCTGTGTAGCCCTGGCTGTCCTGGAACTATCTCTGTAGACCAGGCTGGCCTTGAACTTCCTGTTTCTACTCCCGAGTGCTGGAATTAAAGACATGCACCATCACTGCCCAGCTCTTTTTTTTTTTTTTAAACCAGGTCTCACATAGCCCAGAGTGGCCTCAAAATATGTTGTGTCTCTGAAAATAACCTTAAATTCCTAACCCATCTGCCTGTACTTCCTAAGTGCTAGGATTCCAGGCATCACCATGCCTAATTTATTTATTTAGTCCTTTAAACTGAACCTAGAACTTTGTGTGTGGTGTGCAAGCATTCTTCCTGTTATCCGTGCCCCCCCCCGGTGTGTGTGTCTGCTCGTGTTCATATGCTGTGGGCTCAAGCATGCACATCAAGCACACCTGTCCACTTAGTGTAAGTGCATATACAAGAGGGCCACAGTACACATTTGGAGGTCGGAGAATAGCATCTGAGTTTGGTCCTTACCTTCTATGTTCATTTTGTTGGTTTTCTTCTCTGCATGGTCTACTGGTCCTGGGCTTCTAGGGCTTCTGCTTCTGCCCCTCATCTCTGGGTAGCACTAGGATAATAGATATTCATGCTATAGATCTGGATTTATATAGATTTGGGGGATTTGCTTGAACTCAGGTCCTCACAATTGTCTGGCAAACATTTATACCCATTGAACCATCTCCATCCGTACATCCATTTATTTAGGGACAACATAACCCTTAAACTCACTGTTAGCAGTACCATCTCACTGAACCATCTCCATCCATCCATCCATTTTTTTATTTAGGGACAGTATAGACTTTAAACTTCGGTGAAGCAGTGCCTGTCACTTATCCTTTATGTGCTGGAATTACAGATGTCCATCTTTATGTTTCATCTAAGAAGTAAAATTCTTTTTTTTTAAAATATTTATTTATTATGTGTACAGCATTCCTTCCATGTGTGCCCGCAAGCCAGAAGGGGACACCAGATCTCATTACAGATGGCTGTGAGTCACCATGTGGTTGCTGGGAATTGAACTCAGGACCTCTGGAAGAGCAGTCAGTGCTCTTAACCACTGAGCCATTTTACTTCTCCAGCCCAGAAGTAAAATTCTTTTAAAAAAAAAAAAAGTGGATGTTTTTCCTGCATGTATGTCTGCATACCTCTTGCCTACTTGGTACCCAAGAAGGCCAGAAGAGGGTATTAGATTCCTGGAACTAGATTTATAGATGGTTATAAGCCACTGTGGGTGTTGGGAACCAAGCCTGTGTACTGTGCAAGAGTAGTACATACTTTTACCTGCTCAACAATCTCCAGCTCAGAACCAGTATTATTTTTTGTTTTGTTTTTTCTTTTTTTTTTTAAAGATTTATTTATTGTATATACAGTGTTCTGTCTGTCTCCTTGCTAGCCATATGAGGGCACCAGTCTTATTACAGATGGTTGTGAGCCACCATGTGGATGCTGGGAATTGAACTCAGGAACTCTGGAAGAGCAGTCAGTGCTCTTAACCTCTGAGCCATCTCTCCAGCCCCCGGTTTGTTTTGTTTTCAAGGCAGGGTTTCTCTGTGTAACTTTGGCTATCCTGGAACTTGCATTGTAGACCAGCATAACCTCGAACTCACCGAGTTATACCTGCCTCTGCCTCCGCTTCCCAAGTGCTGGGATTAAAGGCATGCGCCACCATACCTGGGAAGAAATAGAATTCTTAATTGTCATTAGAGAGTCAGAGAGCTCAGTAGTTTTTATGCCAGATATTAAATTTAGAAAAGAATATATATATTTGTTTCCTTCCCTCTCTTTCTTTTTGAAACAGTTTAAGATATTTTAAGACAGGTGGTAGTGGCACATACCGTTAATCCCAGCACTAGGGAAGCAGAGACAGGCAGATCTCTGAGTTCAAGACCAGCCTGGTCTACAGAGTAGGTTCCAGGGCAGCCAGGGTTGTTACACAGAGAAACCCTGTTTCAAAACACCAAAAAGGAAAAAAAAAATTAATGTACAACTTAAGCATGAAGCTTAAGAGAAAAAGAGATACTTTGAAAGATAGACCCTGAGCATAGACTTCTCTGGTATCATCAAAATATACATTTCTCTAAGGAAAGAGTTCATGCTTTTGCCAGATTTTTAAAATCTGTTGTTATTCCTGAAGGAGGAGTCTGAGGAATGGCCATATTCTCCATTTTCCTTGGTAACCTGAGATAATAAAAATTAGTTGTCTTTTACCTGTGAACTCAGATAAATGTGAATATGGATCCTGCATCACCTACTTGTTGATGTTTCTCTTTTAGGTTGAAGATGAACCAAATAAAATTTGTGAGGCTGATCGAGTGGCTATTAAAGCCAATATAGTACATCTGATGCTGAGCAGCCCAGAGCAGATTCAGAAGCAGGTGATGTTTCTTACTTGTAGGCCCATGAAGGTGGGTGCGCCTTTCTGAGGCTCTCTGCTAATTAAACCTTTCCTTCCCTAGCTGAGTGACGCTATTAGCATCATAGGGAGAGAAGATTTCCCTCAGAAATGGCCCGACTTGTTGACAGAAATGGTGAATCGCTTTCAGAGTGGAGATTTCCATGTTATTAATGGAGTCCTTCGTACAGCACATTCACTTTTTAAAAGGTATTAATATGCAAGTTTATTCTTTTAGTATGCTCTTTCTGTTACATTAGTATAACTTTCTGTGAGTATGAACATCCTTGAGTGGCAAAGTATTATTGTGTTTGCTTCTTCTTAAGAATCTTCATCTCAGCAGGCAGTGGTGGTGCCTGTGTGCCTTTAATCCCAACACTTGGGAGGCAGAGGCAGGTGGATCTCTGTGAGTTCAAGGCCAGCTTGGTCTGTAGAGCTAGTTCCAGGACAGTCTTGAAAGCTTCAGAGAAACTCTGTCTTGAAAAACCAAAACAAACAAAAAAGGACATTTATCTCACACTGCCCTATTTTCTATTAGGTAATTAGATATTTGTACCTTGAATTCAGAAGGCTGTCTGGTTGAAGGTGTCTAGTCGTCTGTCTTTGGTCATCTAAATTAACAGAAAGTTGTACTCCTATACTTCCTCTTCCTTTTCTAGATACCGGCATGAGTTTAAGTCAAACGAGTTATGGACCGAAATTAAACTTGTTTTGGATGCCTTTGCTTTGCCTTTGACTAATCTGTTTAAGGTATGGTATGTCTTGAAAATTACCTAGTATTTTAAATTGATGAAATATGTATATACATTTTAGAGATTTTCTTTTTAAAGCTTGGTTGATAGTGCCTTTTTTTTTTTTTTAAGACAGTGTTTTTGTATCTTTGGAGTCTGTCCTGAAACTTGCTCTGTAGACCAGTCTGGCCTGAACTTACATATTTCTGCCTGTCTCTGACTCCCAAGTGCTAAAGTATTTCCTTTAGAAAAATTTCAACCCTGTGCAGAAATGGGCATGGTGAGGAGTGAGCTTCCATGTTGTACAAGTATTATGTTACTGACACTTTTTTAGTCTGCTCCCTCATTTTTGTAAGGATACTTAAAAACAAAACCAATCCTATCATTTCACCCAAGTAAGTGAATTTATATCTGTAAAGAGAGATTGATATTTTTGACATATGTGGAATTTAATTAATTATGTTATTTTACAGAGCACAGGGTACTTACTTTAGAATGTTCTTCGTTTTTATAAGAATCCTATAAAATTGAAAGAAAATTTAACCTTTTTTTTTTTCAGACAAGATCGCACAAATACCGTTAGTAAAAGGAAACTTAAGCCCATCGGCTTAAGTCTGACTTTTTTGATGACAGAAATGCTTTTCATTTCTGACCTTCACAGAGAATAGTTGTGTCGTAGTCAGTACTCAGATACAGAACTTATATAAGGGTTTTTAGTGTTTGAATAATTTTTTTTCAAAAATTAAGGCAGTGTAATCAGTTTTCCAACTTTAGATTGGTAAATATTTTTATTTACTAACAATGTAAAAAGTCTTAGAGACTGGGTATAGTTCACATGTCTGTAATCCCAGCGCATGGGAAGCAGATGCAGGAGGATTGGAAATTTTAGGCCATCTGGGCTATCTTGAACAGGTTCCGTCCCCATCAGTTTGGTTTCTATGGTGAGACTGTCTGGAAAAGAAAAACGCTTTATCCAGATTACACTGTATAAAATGAACATATTGTTCTGCATATTCTGTTAGAAATGTTGCCCCTTTTCTTGGGTGTAGCAGTTCATTGAGAAAACCTTAATATTTTAAATTCTGCATTCCAGAATAAAGCAAGTAACATTTACTTACATAGAATATATGTGCAAAGTACAGGAATTTTTAGCATATAAAAATCCTGTTGTTTAATATTTATACATTCTCTATACAATAGGCATTCATTCAGTGGCTTTGAGACGGGTTGTCTCCTTTTTTAGATTATTTTTCTATTTGTATATGAATGTTTTCCTGCCTGCATGTATGTGCACTATGTGTAAGCCTGTAGGATTCTCTGGAACTGTAGGTTCTTATCCACTGTGGTACTTTTAACCACTGAGTCGTCTCTCTAGCCCTCCTCTCTACTCTATGTAGCTCTGGTTAGCCTGAAACTCACTCTGTAGACCATTGTGGCCCTAATTAAGCTTAGCATGCTGATTTTATGATACACTAAAACCATATTCCTAAATTCCCTTCCAAGGCTACCATTGAACTGTGCAGCACCCATGCAAATGACGCCTCTGCCCTGAGGATTCTTTTTTCTTCTTTGATCTTGATCTCAAAATTGTTCTATAGTTTAAACTTTCAGGTAAGTTTTATTTGATTTCTTGCTTTGGGTTCTCGTTTTTCCTTTCTCACTCTCATTCTCTCTCTTTCAACTTTAAATATACAATCTACCCCAGGGCTCCTTACCACTGAACCATCTTTGTAGCCCCACCCCCAAGCCTTTTTCTTTTCTTTCTTTCCTTTTTTTTTCTCTCTATTTTGTTAATAGTTCTTGGAGGTGGTGACGGGGAACAGCTTTGTTTTTCTGTGAAACTGCTGTCAGGACCTTTTCTCTCTACAACGGGTCTACTTTAAACAAGCTATAAAGATAATTCTAAGAAACTGTATATTTATGTCCATGAACAAGAGAAAGTCCTCAAAAATCTTAACATCATTTTAACAGTAGGGGTTGGAGAAATGACTTGACATCAGAACTGGAATTACAGACAATTGTGAGTTCCTTTGTTGATTCTAGGAGCCAAAAATCAGTTAGCTATCCCTTCAGCATCTCCTCCCTCCACCTCACACCTCTGCCCTAAATTTTAAAAGCATGGCAGAAACAAAAATTAATAAATCAATGTGATTTTTGAGTTTTTATTTATTTGTATGTGTGAAGTATGCCGTGTGTGTATGGGTGCCTGAGGAGGCCAGAAGTGGGCTGAAGTTACAGTAGTGGTGAGTTACCATGTGGATGCTAGCGATCTTAACCACTGAACCATCTCATTGTAGGCTTGTGAGAGAGGGGAAAAGCTCTGACAGGAATAAGAGCTATAGACATGTCAGAGGGAGTGCTGGTGACCACTGCACTACAGCAAGAAAAATCTGTCGTGCTTGTTATCAAGATACCATCTCCAGTTATTCCTTTTGGGCTTTTTAAAAATTACCTATTTTTATTTTTATTCATTATGCGTCTGAGTATGTGCCAAGTGCGATGTCTTTAGAGGTCAGGACTGGATTTGGATTCCAAAACGAGTTGCAGGTGTTTGGGACTCAACCACATGGGTGTTGGGACCCAGACTCTGACCCTTCTAAGGTCAGGATGTGCTCTTAACCTGAGCTTCTCTTAAGTTTTCTTTTTTTCTTTAGGTTTGTTTTTCTGTGTGCATGCATGCACATGCTGTATGCCTGTTCTTGATGCAGGGATTCTTGAATTAGAACTTCAGGACAAGGAAGGGGTATTAACTGGTGCGCATTCATGCACCGAGATAGAGGAACTGAATTTGTCCTTTGTACTGTGTAGTCTCTGCCTGTTCTTAACATTCAGAACATGGTAGTGTTTGCAGTGGTCAGGGAGCCTTCGCCAAAGAAATTCCATTTTTATTAGGTGAAGGTTGACAAATGTCTTCAAACAATGTATGTGTTAAACTTGATAGCAAAATTTTTAAGTGAGTACTACTGAGTTTTTGTTGTTGTCGTTTTGTTTTGTTTATCTGAAAAATCAGGAAAAATAAGCTTGAGTTGTCACAGGTAGGAAGCCCATTTCTTCAGAAGACTGTACTGTACTGTCTATGCTAGAGAAAATCAGCAATTGTACAAGAAACCAGAGTCTGGACTGTGGTCATCTTACAGTAAACTCACTAGTTGGAAGGGAAAGAGGTTGGTAATGAGTATAATTTGTGAACATGGGCATCATGCTAGTCCTCGTTGAATCTCTTAAGAAATACGTGGATATAGACTGGGGAAACATAGTAGGTACAGTGGTGTGATTTTCAGAGGCCTGGGACTGCAGGACAGATATCAGCTGCCACAGTTACAGATGGACCAAAGTCTATATGAACACAGATGAACCCAGAGGCATGGCCAGATGTTTTATCGTAGTGGGGAAATAGGTTACTCTCTCCATTTTATCAAAGTTTCAAGTCCACGATTATTTTTTAGGATCTCCCTGAATTCTTTGAAGATAATATGGAAACTTGGATGAACAACTTTCATACCCTCTTGACATTGGATAATAAGCTCCTACAGACTGATGTAAGTATTTAAAATATTGTCAAAGTTTTTTTTTTTCCTTCATTAAGAATTACCTTGGTGAAATGCAGTGTTGAAATGTTTGCTTGGCATGAGTGGGCCCTGGGTTCAAAACAGCAGTAAAGGAAAAAAAATTAGTCTGAAGACTTACTTGTGGATTATTACTAGATAGAATTCCACAAATGTAAGAAATTTGATTATGTAATATGTAGGAAATTTTTTAACGTAATTGGATCTACTTTCCTATAACCTTAGCAACGTTGGCATCAGAAGATTTGGAATTCAGTGTCATTCTCAGGTTTGAGGACACCCTGGATTATGAGATCCTGAAGACAGATGCTAAAAAGAAATCTCACACTAGCTCAGAATTGAGTGTAATAAAGGGTTATTTATTTAGGGATAGATCACAGATCACAGTCTTCTGTTCAATGGGGAACAGCAACCAAATCCCACAGCTGGAAGAGAGAATGTGTACATTCTATTACTATTATTGTTAGTGTGAGTAAGCTCACATTAATCTGTTATCCCATCTAGTTCCCCCCCCTTTTTAAAAGAGATCCCTGAGCCTATACTCATAATAGCGAGTAATAGAGTGAATACTTGTGGGCTATTATTTATAGGCAATTTACATTGATTTAGATTTTTGTATATTGATACAAACTTAAATTATATTGAATATGTTCCTTGGGGAGCTTGTAAGATAGCTCAGCAGATAATAGCATTTGTTGCCATGCTTGATGACTTTTTATTTATTTTCTCTCCCTTTGAGGCAGGATTCTTCTGGGTAGCCCCGGCTTTCCTGGAACTTGCTTGTAGACCTGGCTAGCCTTGAACTCACATGCATTGGCCTCTGCCTCCTAAGTTAGGTTATTAAAGGCATGCTTCACCATTCCCAACTCAATATTTAGTTTATTGTTAATTTATTTTCTAGCATATATTTGCAAAGTTCGTAAGAGTTGAGAAATGTCCAATTCTGTGAAGGAGATAGTATGTGGAGGAGAATCTGGTCCATACAGCTAATCAAAAATGTGCCGGAGTCACTTGGTTTGGACTCAAAGCGTGAGGGGCACAAGGAGAGACTGCACTAATCAGTTTCAATGCAGTTGGTGAACCCTACTTAAAGTTATATTAATTAAAGGCTGCTATTTTAAAAATATTTTATGTGTGTCAGTGTTTGCCTGCATACATATATGCACCGCATTCGTGCCGTGCCTGCAGAGGCCAGAAGAGGATGTTTGATCCCCTGGAACTGGAGTTGCCAGTGGTTATGAACTTCTGTTTGGATACTGGCAAGTAAACCCAGGGCTGCAAGAGGAGCAAGTGCTCCTAGCTTCCTATTGTGTTCCCCCAGCTGTTAAATATTTTATAGCAAAGTGTTTATACAAACCTTATAGTGTTAATTTGTTTGGAGATTGGGCATTGCACATATTAGTATACTTAGTAATAAAATGATAATCCTTTGTGGAATAGCATAATAGTAAAATGGGAGTGCACTGATGTGATTGCCTAATGGGTAAAAGCACCAACAGCTCTGACAGAGAGGACCTGTGTTTAGTTCCCAGTACCCACATACTGGCTCACAGCCATCTGTAATTCCAGTTCTAGGGGAATTCAATGCTCCCTTCTGATCTCCACTGGCATCAGGCATACATGAAGCACAGGCATGCATATAGGCAAAACACCTATGCACATAAAACTTGAAAATATAGTTTTTAAAAACTCATGCTACAGAAAGTATATATAATTACTGTTCAAGCTTCTATAGTATTATTTTTTCTGTTTTACATTTTTAAATTTTATTTTTTGTGTATGTGTGTTTTCCTCACACATGCAAATGTATATCACATCCTAGAACTGAGTTTTTTGTTGGTCATGAACTAACATTTGCCTTCTAGGAATTGACCTAGGTCCTCAGCAGGAATGGGAAGTGCTCTTCAACACTGAGATGTTTCTCTAGTCTCCACATATTTTTCAGTCTCATATTTGAAATGCTTCATTATCAACAACAAGGAGAAAAAAGGCTTACTCAGCTCAAATAGTGAGGATCTAGGTGTTGTGATGCTCGCCTATAATTCAAGTACTTGGCATATTGAAGTCAAAGGATCATTAGTTTGAGGCTAGCCTAGTACATATTGAAAGACTGTTTTCAAGCGGGGGGGGGGGGCAGGCAGTTGTGGCGCTTGCCTTTAGGAGGCAGAGTTATGTGAATTGGAGGACCGCCTGGTCTACAGAGCTAGTTCCAGGTTAGCCAGGGCTACATGGAGAAACCTTGTCTTAAAAAATGAAAAGGTAGGGGGCTGGAGAGATGGCTCAGAGGTTAAGAGCATTGCCTGCTCTTCCAAAGGTCCTGAGTTCAATTTCCAGCCACAACCATCTACATGTAATAGGGTCTGGTGCCCTCTTCTGGCCTGCAGGTATGCACACAGACAGAATATCATATACTAAATAAATAAATAAATATTTGAATATTTAAAAAATCAAAAGGTGGGAGATGTTAAGAGTTACTGTCAGTGATTAGTAAATAATGGTTTTATCACTTGTTTCTTTGAAAACCTTGCATATGTGATGCCAGCAGAAATACAGTACAATAGTTGATTTGGATTTAATTACGTTTTAAAGAAACCTATGCCTGAATTACAGCTTCTCTCCTTCCTTTATATCAACCTAAAAGTTGTATGTTTTTGAGTTTTATCTTTTCTCTCATGTGAGGATGAAGAGGAAGCAGGCTTATTGGAGCTTTTAAAGTCTCAGATTTGTGATAATGCTGCGCTCTATGCACAAAAGTATGATGAGGAGTTTCAGCGGTACCTGCCTCGCTTTGTCACAGCCATTTGGAATTTACTAGTTACAACAGGTCAAGAGGTTAAATACGATTTGGTAAGATGATATTAGAGACAAGAAATATTCCTTCCCTGTTTATTTCATTAAAAAAATTAGTTTTGCTTTTAAATATATTCTTATTTTTGTCTTTTGTTTCAGTTGGTAAGCAACGCAATTCAATTTCTGGCTTCAGTTTGCGAAAGACCTCATTATAAGAATCTTTTTGAGGACCAGAACACACTGACAAGTATCTGTGAAAAGGTTATTGTGCCTAACATGGAATTTAGAGGTAATTATGGGAAAGTGGAAAGGGTTTTCAGGGGATTAAAAGCTGTTCTCTAAAGTACAAACTGGTGAGCTAGGCATGAAATCCCCCTCCTCCCCTATTGTTTAAAGGTGTTTAACATCAATTTAATAAGATGTCTTCTTCTGATCGCTATGATTTTGTGTGCGTGTATGTGTGTGTGGTTATTCTTTTTTCTTTTGGTATTTTGAGAAGGATTTCAATGTAGCTTTGAAGCCTGTCCTGGAGCTCATTCTGTAGACCAGACTGGCCTTGAACTCACAGAGATTCTCCTGCCTCCTTTTAAATGCTGGATTAAAGGTAGGTATGCGCCACCACCATCCAGCTATTGTTGTTTCAATTATGACTTTTCAAGACACATCTGGACAGGTCCTTATTCTGATAATGTCTGTGCTACTTGTGTTTATCCATGAAATATTTTATCAAATAATAGCAAATACAGTTGTGTTTTGTTTTAATGTACTTCCTGGCAAAATAGAAGGCATTCCTAGAATGATGCCTAAACTTTTGAATGTTGGAGATGAAGGTGGGTTTTAGGAATAATAAATAATAAATAAAGAATATTTATTGCAATCATGATTTGTCGATTACTCACCTTTTGGGGTGTTTGCTGCTAAAGTCACAGTGAAAGAATACTTTTAGAACAGCAGTTCAGATGTAGATTGTGATGACATGTGTTCTCTGGAGGTCACCTCAAATTAATCACCCTTCTCTTTAGCTGCTGATGAAGAGGCATTTGAAGATAATTCTGAGGAGTACATAAGAAGGGATTTAGAAGGCTCTGGTATGTATTTGGTTTTTTTAGTTAATAGTCACCTAGCAAGCCAATTTTAAGGCTTTTTTTTTTCCTAATAAATGTGGGAAATAGCTAACAGTATAGTCTTTTCCTTCTCTAACTCTAACCCTTGTGTCTGTTTGTCCCCTCATCTGCTTTCACACTGATACACAAAAGAGTATAAATTGATCAAGGAAGACATTCAACATTGACCTCTAGCCTGTACACACTAAAAATGCCTGTGTGTGCACAGAAACATACATATATGTACACACCACATACAAAAGTTCAATGTCATCCTCAGCTAAAGCCATCGTATGCTATATGAGACCCTGTCTCAAAAGATCCAATTGATAGAGACTGGGGATATAGCTCATAGTAGAGCCCTTATATTGATTACATTGCTACATTGATTACTTGGGTTCAGTCCTTATCAAAAAGCAAAAATAAAAGTCTTAAATCTTTTGTCTTTTCAAATTATTTTTTGTAGAATTTATGATATTATAACCACTTTAGTTTCATTCTAAACTGTGATTTTTTTTTTAGGGAAAAAGTACGTTCTTTGTGTTGCTTACAGTTTCTTAAAAATTGGACTGGTTGGTTGCTTCTTTGTCCCAAGATACATTTTCTTTCGATTTTATAGATATTGATACTAGACGCAGGGCTGCTTGTGATCTTGTACGAGGATTATGCAAATTTTTTGAAGGTCCTGTGACAGGAATCTTCTCTGGTTATGTTAATTCTATGCTCCAGGAATATGCAAAAAATCCTTCTGTCAACTGGAAACACAAAGATGCAGCCATTTACCTTGTCACGTCTTTGGCATCCAAAGCTCAAACACAGAAGGTAAATCTTGTTGGTTTTGTTTCTGAAACAGCTTAGCAACCACAGGACCCAAAAAGAAATGTCTATCTGCTAATGCAGCCTCTTGCTCTTAATATACTCTCCGCACAGCTTCATGTGGATGAACTGCGTACTTGCCTCTTGATCCACACTGCCCATTCTTACTTCACTGTATAAAACATAATTAATTTAGCTAAACTAATTGCTTTAGGAACATTTATTGTCTTAAGACAGTTTTGTTTTATATCTAAAAATTGGGGCTGAAAAGATAATACCAGCACACAAAAGGCTAGACGAGAACCGTGAACTCAAGACCCTCAGTGCGACGTAGTGAGATCCTGGCTCATGAAAGAAAAAGGAAAAACAATGAAGAGATAGCTTTTTGGTTAAGTCTACCATCTATTTTTCCAGAAGACCTGGGTTCAAATCCCAGCATCTACATGGTTCATGCCTTCTGTAACTTCAATTGCATGGGACCGGATACCCTCTTCTGGCCTCCTCAGGCACCTGACATACATGTTAGGCATAGACATAGATGAAGTAAAACATTTATACTCAACAATAAAGAGGGTTAAATGAAGCGCTCATCTCCTAAGTTTGTGCTATTGTATGCGCATATTTTGTATTATTTTACTGTTATGTATTTTTTTTTAGCATGGAATCACACAAGCCAATGAACTTGTAAACCTAACTGAATTTTTTGTGAATCACATACTTCCTGATTTAAAATCAAATAATGGTGAGTTTTGTGAAATTGTTTCTTTTCTATAACTTATAATGTTGTACCTTCAGTTTTTGCTACAATAATATGGCAGAAGTTCAGGGCTCCCTGTCACTGGAATTTTCAGAGGCAGTAATGACGTGGTTTCCTTAGCTCCTATCTATGTAAAATTAACCTGACAATACTTTTTTTGTTTGTTTTAGAAGAAACTAGGACAGACTGAAACTTGGCTTTGTTATCCTGCTACATTTTTATTGTGTTTTTCATATAGGAAGGAAAAGAAAGTAAATTAAAAGTTCTAAGATGGTTGTGGTGGTGAACATCTTTAATTCCAGCACACATTTAAGTGCAGGAAAACAAACACATTAAATCAAAATTTTAGCCTGTTGTAGTAGCACATGGATTTATTATCAACACCCATGAGGCACCAGGTCTCTGAGTTCTAGGCCAGTTTGATCTAGACTTGAGTTCCAGGATAACTGCAGCTACATAGTGAGACCCTGTCACAGATGGATGGATGGATGGATGGATGGATGGATGGATGGATGGATGGATGGATGGATGGATGGATGGATGGTTGGTTGGTTGGGTGGGTGGGTGGATGATATGTCTGTAATCCCAGCATTTTCAAAGCTGAGGCAAGAAGACTAAGGAGTTCATAGACTTCTAAAGCAACAGGACAAGTTCAAGGCCATATGGTGATGGATCATATTCTGCCTTGAAAAAACAAGGAAAGAAATCAAATTTAGTTTTAAAGTATGTGAAATTGGTAAGAAAAGTTTCCCATGTTTATGAATATGCTGATGTAAATTGAGATAATTCCTTAAACTTTTTTGGTAAGAGGAATGTATATAGCCAGGCATTCTGGAGCATATCTTTTTGTGTGTATGTGTGTGTCATCAGAGTTTATGGGGGTGGGAGTCATCAGTCTTTGGCCACCACCTTCCCATGGCCACTAGCATGTTGCTTAGCTCTTCCTGCTTCCTCTTGGAATAGATGTGCATACCCGAGTTTGTCCTTGGACACCTTGAGCAGCTCCATGACACACCACTCGTAGGCTACAAAGCCTCATGTCCCCCAAGAACTTGGTTGCTTAGTGAGGTGCCCTTATCGCTGGCTGTGTGTCGGCATGCTCATGTTCTTTGTCCCCTTGTGGTCCTTGCTGAGGCCCATGGCCATTGGCCATGGCTGCTGTTTTCTCATGGCAACCATGATAGGAAGGACAGTGCCATGCACAAACTCAGGATATCTCTGGAGTATGCTTTAATCCCCTTACCAAAAGGCAGCCAACTTTCTATGAGTTTGTGGCCAGCCTGCTCACGCACATGCTCGCTCGCTCGCTCGCTCGCCCGCGCTCTCTCTCTCTCTCTCTCTCTCTCTCTCTCTCTCTCTCTCTCTCTCTCTCTCTCTCTCTCTCTGTGTGTGTGTGTGTGTATGTATATATATATATCAAGTTGCAGACTAGGCAGAGTTAACACAATGAAAGTATATTTACACACAGGGGTCAACAGTAGTTCGATAAGCTTCTATGCCTCCATTGTCCAGCTGGCTTTATGATTAGCAACAGCTGGCTGGTATTATATTATCACCAATTTGTTTTTCTTTCACTAGAGGAATTGAAAGCAAATCCCAACTGAATGATGTGAGTTCAGAACAGCTTAATTGTTGGGACACTGACATACATTAGGCAGCAGCCAAACTCCAGTCACTTGACCAGTAGTAGCTCCCTTGTTTAAGCTCTGATGTCACTGATTTGTGAGTAATCTTATGTAATTGTGTTTTTGTTTTTTGTTTTTTTAATAGTGAATGAGTTTCCTGTTCTTAAAGCTGATGGTATCAAATATATTATGATTTTTAGGAATCAAGTAAGTAGTGCTTTTTCCCCACCTGGCATTTAATAGTTTTATGTAGCAACTTCTCCAGTCTCCTGTGTAATCATTATTTGACATCTGCATCTAACTAAAAAAAATCCTCTTTAATAACCTGTGATTCCAGATGATGCTTAATTTCCCTTAAATGTCTTGTTTTTCTGCTTCTTACCCTGAAAACTGAACTCATGGATTCACACATGATAACAAGCAAGTGTTCTCATGTGTTGATCTCTATAACCCACCTTAGTATCTTATGTTTTATAACAGTTTTATTAAAAATTTGGCTGGGTGGTGGTGGCGCACACCTTTAATCTCAGCACTCAGGAGGCTGAGTCAGGCAGATCTCTGAGTTCAAGGCTACCCTGGTCTACAAAGCTAGTTCCAGGACAGCCAGGACTACACGGAGAAACCCTGTTTTGAAAAACAAAAAACAAAAAAATTGACCCAAACTAGGTTGTTTGTAGTTGACAATTCTGATATTGCCTACTTTGTCACAGACCTGCTCTACTGACCGTATTTGTCAGAGAATAGTCACTGAGATCGCAGATTGCACATTCTGCCTTAGCTGATTGCATCCTTATGGTGGTATTCTATTCCTCTAGCCTCTGGATTGCTATTTTGAAGTAATAAATTTATTTTGGGTAGGTAGGCATGCCACAGCACAGATATAGAGGTCAGAGGGGTACTGGATGGAGTGGTCCCTCTTCCTGCCATGTCTACGAAACATCAGGCATGGCTGCAAGCACCTTTACCCAAAAATTTATCTGTATTTTGATCTTGTTGGAGTTGGTAGTTGAATTGGATGTAGCCTCCCAAGAGAAGAGAAATGTATTAGATACATTTTGTTTCATTCCATCAGAGCAGACACAATCACAGCTGTCCACTTTTAGAAATAACATTTATCAGTTGGTTCATGTGAAGAAAAATTGCTATCACCAATTCATTTTTAATAGCATTTTAATCTTTCTAGATATGTTTTGAATAATCTTAATTTACTCTTTCAAAACATGTACCCTTGTGATTTTTACTGTATCTTAAAATCACCATTATTACGTCAACGGATAGTATACTTATCAGTCTCTACAGAAGAAAACATACTCTTTGTAGGGTTACACATGCAGGCTTTAGGGGGTTTTAGCTGCCTATTTTGGCCAACAAGGTTTCTGTGTCTTGATATAGACTCTATAACCTCTGAGAGTTTTTCTCAAATAACAGAATGTTCCAGGCTCCTTTTTTTTTT
>NC_022033.1:11590506-11600865 GCF_000317375.1 Microtus ochrogaster | reverse complement strand
GCCCAGCTCCAGGCTCCTCTTGTACATTTCCTTCCTAGAACTCCTCTCAAAGGTTATAATTTTATTCAAAGACCACCATCTGAAACCAGGTTACCCATATCTGAGAAGCAAAAGCAGGATGGATCTCCATGAGTAAGGCTCATATCAGCCAAGGCTCTTTAGGGGTATTTTGTCTCAAACAGCAGCTTGGAAAAGACCACCCAGTGGCTCCAGGGATATTGCCAGTGAGGTGTCATTGCATCGAGGCTTTTTCATAGGGACAATTGGAAAGGAAATGGATTCACCATAAGATAATTTTTTTCCCTTTGTTTTGAGTTTTTTCACTTTGTCTTCACAACATTGTCCTACTATTTTCCAGACTGGCCTAGGACTGACTATGAGACCAGGTTGTCCTTAAATTCCACATCCTCCTTCCAAGAATTATAAATATGCACCATTATACTCAGCTTTTATGTAACATTAATGTTATTCTATTTATATTTCTTTAATTTACCCTAAAATGTAAGTATGTGGCTTCAAAATAACTACCAGTGTTCTCACTAAGGAAGACAACCGAATGCTGTTTGTGATTTCTAACGAAAATGTCTTTAAATTTACTTTACTATTTTATGTGTAGACCATATATGCCTGTTACCCTTGACGGTCAGAAATGGGGTATCAGCTTTTCTGGTACTGGTGTTATAAATGGTTGTGAGCCACCATATGGATGCTGGAAACTAAACCCAGGTCCTATGGAAGCCATATTTCTAGCTTTTATCTGTGGTGTTTATATCCTTAGCAGATTATTAGATGCTTCAAGGATAAAGACATACACCTGTGGCCAAGCTAGGCACTCAGTTTTTCAAATTGTTGAAAGCTGTTTTTTCATATTTTGGTGTATTCGCTTATCTATTAGATTTTGCCTTTATGATTTTGTGTTCAGAAAAGAATTGAAGGGCTGGAGAGATGGCTCAGTGGTTAAGAGCACTTGACTGTTCTTCCAGAGATACTGAGTTCAATTCCCAGCAACCACATGGTGGCTCACAGCCAACCATAATGGGACCAAAATCAGCACTCATATACATAAAACGCATGAATAAATGAATCTTTAAAAAAAGAAAAAAGAATTGGAGAGGAAAAAAATTCATAGTAGCTAGAGAAGTGGTTTACAACTGTCTATGTAACTCCAGTTTGTGGAGATCTTACTCCCTCTTCTGACAAACAGGCTCCTGTGTGCATGTATTATACACTCATACACATGAATTAATCTATTCAGCAGTGTGGTGATAGTGCATGCCTTTAATCCCAGCACTGGGAAGGCAGAGGCAGGTCGTTCTCTGTGAGTTCAAGGCCAGCCTGATCTACAGAGTGAGTTCCAGGACAGACAGGGCTATAGAAAAACCCTGTCAAAACTTACCCCCCCCCAAAGAAACTTTTTAAAAATTAGTGGGTTTCAAACCATTCGTGTTTTGTGTTTTTAACAATATATCATTCTGCAGTACATCAGAGTTTGGGGGGGGGTGCTGTTTTTAATGTCAGTACACCCCATTTTTCCATTGTCTTTTATTAAAAAATAATAATCGGATTTAGAAGATTTGTTAATGTGTTTTTCAGGTACCAAAAGAGCACCTTTTAGTTTCTATTCCTCTCTTGATTAGTCATCTGCAGGCTGAAAGCATTGTTGTCCACACTTACGCTGCACATGCTCTCGAAAGGCTGTTTACTATGAGAGGTCCAAATAATGCCACTCTGTAAGTATTTGATTTCTCATTCATCTGCATACTTTCTAGCTTAGGGCCGAGGGTATACCTTCTTGCTTTGAAATGTCTTTGGATGTGTTCATAATGTCATTAGTCTTCAGAAAAGTGTAGATGTGTAATTTTTGTTCGTTTACCTTCTTTCATTCCAAAAGGATGTAACACAACTTGTCAAATAGACTCATTGTGATAATGGATTAGAGCAAAGGAAAATAACAGTAGTGCGGTTAATGGAAACTGGTATGTCAGAGGGCCTTAAATAACGAAGAGGCTGCAAATTTTATTTGTAATCTTCTAGCAGCCAAAGGAGAGAGGAAAACATGGAGGGAGACTTGAGTATTCAGTGTCCATGAGAGTGAGACTAAAGCAGAGGGCAGCTCAGTGTGTGTAGCAGCCTGTCTCTGCGGTGTCTCCTTGATCTCAGCTGAGACGTACAGATCAGTTGAGTGAGTCATTTGGTAGATGCCAAGAAAATAGCTCTTGTGGCCTGATAAGAATGAAATGCAGAGGAGGGGGTGGTCTCTGTGATTTTTCACGCCGTTTTTCAAGTGTTATTTCTTGAAACCAAGCTCTAGGTAAACATGGAACACAGTCTTAGGCCTTGTTCTTCACCCAGCCTTGAGCACAGACACTCTCAGTTACCACTCAGGATGAAAGGTTGCCCTGTGTGGCATCTTCAGGCCCAGATATGCATGCAGAGAGCACGTGCCGCACCTCCAAGAAAAGAGGGTGCCTGAATCCCTCCTGATTGTGAGTGTTGTTCTCCATGGTGGTAGATAGGAACCAAGAAGACTGCAGGTTGAGAAGATAGTGAGTTCACCTGGTGTGTGTGCTCAGTTACTCGGGTGTGCCTAATTAGGAGTGTGATGTGCACGTGTGAGCAGTTATTTATCAGTGTTGCGCACCAGTTCTCACTGGTTCGAGATGCTTGTTTATGCTAAGGAGTGTGCTGCAGTAGTGCCCAGGGCTCCGCACTGAAAAGCTCAACAGTTGGCAGTGACTGAAAGCTGTTTTTTCATCTATAGTTTTACAGCTGCAGAAATCGCACCGTTTGTTGAGATTCTCCTAACAAACCTTTTCAAAGCTCTCACACTTCCTGGCTCTTCAGAAAATGAATATATTATGAAAGGTAGGCATTTCCCTGGTTTACAGACCATAACTAAGTATCTAACCTCAGATTACAAGGTAAACACTTTAGCTATACATTAGGTTTCATACTTCAAGAACCAGGTACTGTTCGTCCAAAAAAAGTTGTGGGTTTTTTTTTTTCTGTTAACTTATTAACTAACAGTTTTTCAAAAATGTTTTACTTTAAGTTGATGAAGTGCTACTCCTTGTGTAAAACATGTAGCAAAATTTCATTTTTCCTTTCCTAGAGTTATTTTCAGAGGGCAACGATCTGCTGCGCTCTGCTGAGTGGGAATGCTGGCAAGCAGTAGTGATCTGCCATGCATTGCCTTAGGAAAGTCTCTTGGTACCAGCTTTATCTTCTGGGAGCAATCTGTCTTTCTCACTGTCACACCTCAAAGGCCTTAGTGCTCTTAGATCATGGCATTTGCTTGCCAAAGGAACTCCCTGATCTTCCAGCTCCCATCAGGATTTTGGGACTGTATATATGTGGGCTTCAACACTATGAGGACAACAAAGGGATCTGTGATCTTTGTTACTGTGTTCCTAGTGTGCATGGTACATTACCTTTTCAAAAAATAGTGTCACATCCTTTGACTGCCTTAACTTAGGCTGTGTTGATGTGTGTGTGTGTTCAGGTAGAGGAAACACTTTGTGCACAACTTGGAACCAAGAGATAATAGATTCTGTTGCTTGGGACTACCATGTCGTAGCAGGGCTTTTTAGTAAACACTGAATCTGGAAATTAGTCTATGTGATGATAATAGTCATATTTAGCTTACCAGTGTATGCCACGTGTTTTTAGGCACCTGTTGATGTGCAGAGTTTTTATAGTATGGACTCTGTATTTAGCTTTTTAATGTCTTTAAGGAGATCAGTAGCCAGTGTTTTCTTCTACTTTCCTGTGAGCTGAGATTGTTTATTTTTTTTAAAAAATGTTTTTTATGGTTTATTTAATGTTCATTGGTGTGAAGGTGTCAGATCCCCTGGAAATGGATTTTCAGACAGTTGTGAGCTGCCATGTGGGTGCTGGGAATTGAACCCAGGTCCTTTGGAAGAGCAGTCGGTGCTCTTAACTACTGAGCCATCTCTCCAGCCCTGAGATTGTTTATTTTAGATCTTGGCTAATAGTTCTTCCAGTGGTTTCTAATTGAAAATCATGAGATTGAGGTCTGTTACTGAATGCTCTGGTTTGCTGTCCTTGCCACCCCACTGTGCCTTCCTCCTTTATCTGCTCCTTTCTTATCTAGTAATGTTTTTATTGTTCCTTGTTGAATTATTTAAACCTTGGTCTCATAGATGTGCTTTAATATTCTCCACCTAAATGTTGCCAACCTTTAGCCTGATATAAAAGAAGTGAGACATTTTTAAATGGAGGATGGTATATAGGGAATATTTAAGCATCTTAGATTTTTATTTGATTAAGTAGTGGCCTTTTCCTCCATTCACTTTTATTTTAATGATTAACTAAACCGTTTGTGCTGTTTTTATATTTTACAGCTATCATGAGAAGTTTCTCCCTCCTGCAAGAAGCCATAATCCCCTATATCGCTACTCTCATCACTCAGCTCACACAGAAGCTGTTAGCTGTTAGTAAGGTAACAGCCCTTAAGAATAAGATTGCATTTTAAAAGCATTGACTGTGTATGCGGGCACGCTGATGCTGTGATGTGTGTGGAGGTGAGAGGACACTTGCAGAAGTTCTCCTTACGCCGTGTTGATTCTCGATATTGAACTCACACTATCAGGCTTGTCAAAGTGCCTTCACCCTGCTGGGCATTCTTGCCAGCCCATGGGATTGCTTTTAAATTTCCTGTGAATTGTTTGAGCTCAGTGCCCTTGGGCACCAGCCCAGGTGTAGTAGGAGGTCCTACAGCCTGAGACCAGCTCCCTGAATTACACCAGGGTTGCAGAAAGAATGCCTTCAGAGCAGCAGGGCTTACAAAAACGTCCTGTCTATCTGAGGGAAGGAGACTCACGTTTATCTCTGAGGGTTATGCTCTTTATTCCCAGCTCTTGTTCTCTAGGTACAATTCTCTCTTATATACACGTTCAACAACAAACTATTTTCAATTAAAAAGTTACAAAAGCAACATCTGAGGGGAGTAACTATGGCAACATCTGGCTTCTGGGTTTCTGGTGTATAGGCTGTGACCTGAGGCCGGGGGTACAGTGCACGACGAGACAATCTGCTGAGGAATTTGCATAGGGAGTGGGTCTTTACCAGTCAGACTTGGCAAGAGAAGCAGGCATGGTATTTTAGGTTGCGTGTGCTAATAACCTTGGTTAGACACCTGTAACTCTGTCTTTGTGTATATCTGCAAAGTTTTTAACTTAAGATCTGTTTACAGAGACAGTCTAGTTTGAATTTGCTCCTCAGTGTTTTGTTCTTGTTTTGTTTGTTTGTTTGTATGTTTTTTGTTTGTTTTAAGAGACTAGGTTTCACTGTAGCTTTGGAACGTGTCCTGGAACTCTGTAGACCAGGCTGACCTTAATCTCTGCCTCCCAAGTGCTAGGATTTTAACGGCGTGTGCCACCACCGCCCGACTGATCTTGAGGTTTTAAATCAGCTAAATGTATGTAGCTTGTTTTGGACTGGGGAGAAATGGTTTTCTTACATTAATCCGAATAAAGAAACAAAACAGACTTTTAAGTGTTTTCCAGTCCTCTTGTAACAATAGGTCTAGTTATGAAGCATATCTAGTGTATTTCTGTTTATCTGAATTATACAGTTTAGGAAGTTATCTTCCTGCTCATATACAGATATGTGTGCCCATAAGATTGAGATGTAGTCATGAAATTACATGTACAAATTACATGAAAATGCACAATAATAGGAAGATTCCACAGTTGTTTTTTGCACATGTGAATTTATAGACAAAAGCAGCCAGTTTTCAGAGTCTACGGTCCTGTAAGCTTTGCTTGAACTGGGTTCTCTTCGATCAGAGAATTATTCATCTGGTGGGTTGACATCTGAATTATTAGTTGCCATCTACAGTATTTGCATCATGGCCTGCAACAGCTCAAACGAGCTCTGAGCATTCTTCTGGCCTCATGTTGGCATGCTTTTATGAAAGTATGGGGACACAAGCATGATATGCTCTGAAAAAGTATTTGAATTCATAAGTAGTAGAGTTGGTGCAGTATGATAGCTCACACCTTTCATGCCAGCACTCAGGAGGCAGAGGCAGGAGGGTCTCCTAAGGTTAAGGCCAGCCAAGATTGCATAGTGAGACCTTTGCTCTTAAAAAGTGAGAGAGTATTAGTTTGACAGCAGACTGATTATCTTTTGCCTCCTTTTTTAGTGTAGAACTGCTTTGGGACTTCGGGAATGGAGGGAGAACAAGGCAGGGTTGTGTGAGCACACACACACACCTTGTGCATGCTCCCTTCTGCTCTAGCCAGCTCATGATGACTTTGCAAGAGCGCTTGAGAAGATAGAACTGCTGTTGTTGAGTCTGCAGACCCGACACACGGGTGTCCATGCCGGGCAGGGCCATAGTGGGCTGTTGCCACTGCCTGTAGTGTGGGTCTCTGAGGACAATTGGCTTTAAGATCACTCTTACAGACCTGGGGACTACAGCTTACCTAATCCAAATGGAGCTGTGAAAGACCTAGCTAGCTAAGTGGTAGAGCACTTCACTGGAGTGTGCCAAGCTGTGAGTTTCATTCCCAGCATTAACACTCCCAAAATAAACAAACACGAAACAAACACTGGTTTAGTTCTTTTTTTCCCTTCGTTCTTACTGGTAATTTACTTGTTTTTCTGTGTATGAGTGTTTGTACTGTGTGCATACTTGGTACCCACCAAATTCAAAAGAGGGGTGTGTCAGATTCCTCAGAACTGAATTTTACAGATGGATGTGAGCCACCACACCCTGAGTGCTGGGAACAAAACCAGGTCCTCTGTAAAAGCAGCCAGTGTTCGGAACCACTGAGTCATAGCTCGAGCTCCACTATTTTATTTCATTAAGACAGGGTCTCACTGTGTATCCCTGGCTAGCCTGGAACTACCTATGTAGTTGGCCCAGAGCCCAGAGAATTCTGCCAGTCTCAGCCTCCCTTGTGCTAGGATTAAATGTGTGTTCATGCCCCCTTTTGATGCCATTTTAAAAGGAGCTAACATCTATTTTACCTGTTTTTAGGAGGATCAAGTGTGTTCTGCTCTATCTAGGTAATATAGTCACTTGGATTTTTCAGATGGTATTTCCTTGGTTTTATTATTTCAGAATCCCAGCAAACCTCATTTTAATCACTACATGTTTGAAGCAATATGCTTGTCTATAAGAATAACCTGCAAAGCTAACCCTGCTGCTGTTGTGAATTTTGAGGAGGCTCTGTTCTTAGTGTTCACTGAAATCTTACAAAATGATGTGCAAGGTAAGCTAGCAGAAGTCTCTTCTTATGTGATGAGACTGTGGTTATACAATGCTGCCCTTTATACCACAGCTGTGCAGGCTGCCAGTAACGATTCTCTTTGAATTTCATCAACAGAATTTATTCCCTACGTCTTTCAAGTGATGTCTTTGCTTCTGGAAACACACAAAAATGATATCCCATCTTCATATATGGCCTTGTTTCCGCACCTCCTTCAGCCAGTGCTCTGGGAAAGAACAGGAAACATTCCTGCTCTAGTGAGGCTGCTCCAAGCATTCTTAGAACGAGGCTCAAGTACCATAGCAAGTGCTGCAGCTGACAAAATTGTGAGTCAGGATTTCCGTAAAATAATTAAATTCAATAAAATGAGATGTGATTAATAGGAATGATAATGTATACTTTGTTGATATCAGCTATTATTTGGTTATTATATCTGTAGTGGAAAAATAAGAGCCAGTAGGTTAATTTCAAAGGTTTACCTTGAATGGGTTATTATGGTAAGAGGGCGTGTCATCTTCACCCCTTTACAGTTCAAAAATAAGAGCTAGGAAAGGCAGGGAATGGTTGCACACATAGAATCCCAGTTCTGGGGAGATGGAGCAGGAGGATTAAAAGTTCAAAGTCATCTTTGGCTCCATGTAGCCAATGCTACATGATTCTCAGTCCACTAATAAGAGCAAGAGAATGAAGCTGGTTGCATTTTTGGTGGTAGCCACTTTTCAAAATAACAGCCTATGGAACTTGTAGAATTAGTCTCCACTTCTTTGGGTTCTCATTTTTTTTTTAATCTGATTTGTTGCAGCCTGGGTTACTGGGTGTTTTCCAGAAGCTAATTGCATCCAAAGCAAATGATCACCAAGGCTTCTATCTTCTCAACAGCATAATAGAGCACATGCCTCCGTGAGTCATATTAACCCCCTGAGTATTGAAGTAAAGATTGTGTTACATGCTCATAGGACTGACCTGATGATCTGTGTTCTTCTCTTCGGGTATTTAGTGAGTCAGTTGACCAGTACAGGAAGCAGATCTTTATTCTACTGTTCCAGAGACTGCAGAGTTCCAAGACCACCAAGTTTATCAAGAGTAAGCGAATCATTTGGAAAACTGAGGATTTTGAGACTCTTGGTGGTGGGCAGACCTTTTATCAGTCATAAATATTACATATAAATATCTGGGAAAATGTTTGTTTCCCAAACAATTGCTTAGTTTGAAATGCATTATGTTCCAAAGTTTGGCGTTTGGTTTGTGTAAGTTTAGGGAGAAAAACCCTTTCCAGTAGAAATAGTGATGTGGAGATTCATAAGACTGTGATCCTGACAAGGAGGCCACTCTGGGGTGTCTTAGGAACAAGTGCTAAACTGATATATATACATTCCCATGGCAGGTAAAGAGAAATTTCTTAAAATTTCAGCTAATTCCACTAATAATACTTTGTCTTTTTTTCAACAGGTTTTTTAGTGTTTATTAATTTATACTGCATTAAGTATGGAGCGTTAGCATTACAAGAAATATTTGATGGCATACAACCAAAGTGAGTTACGGCTTTGTTTATAAGAAGAAAATTATTTGACCTCTTTAGTATGAACTAGGTGTGTGTGTGTGTGTGTGTGTGTGTGTGTGTGTGTGTGTGTGTGTGTGTGTGTGTGTGTGTTGATGGTGACTTTGTTCTGGTTTGGGGATAGGTTTTGGAAGCCTTCCAGACATAGAAAGGCCTCATTTCCCAAGTTTCTGACATTCTTCACACAGCTCAGCATCTACTAAGAGATGCACTGTTCAATGGCAGCAGCTGGTGGCAATGATAGAACCTTGCAGTTGGTGAAGCTTGGTTCTGACTTCACAGAATGTGTTTGATATTGTGACCTATAGGGAACTAGGAGACTAACAGAGAAGAGATCGAGGACAGCTGTTAAGGGGAAAATCATGTGAGAAAATATCCCAAAACTGTGCAGATTGACTTTAAAATCAATTATCTTGGAAAGTAGCATAAGAAAATACAATTTCTAGTAGTAGAGGATTGTGGGGCTGTCTGAAACTTATCTACTGCCCTTTGGGACCCTTTTTACACAGAGCAAAACATGTCCTCTTGGGGCTAGAGAGATGGCTCAGTGGTTAAGAGCGTTGACTGCTCTTCCAGAGGTCCTGAGTTCAATTCCCAGCAACCATATGTGGCTCACAACCACCGGTAATCAGATCTGGTGCCAACTTCTGTCTGCGGGGATACATGCAGGCAGATCATTGTAAATAAATCTTTTTTTTAAAAAATGTCCTCTTGATATAGGACAGTAAAGACCCCACCTTTGATCTATTTTCTGTACTTCTGTACTTAAATAAGGATTTTGCATTAATTAGAATGTGAGAAGTTTTACTTCCAGAATGTTATCAAAAGCATATTCAAGGACTGATTAAATGCACTGTCAGCATTTATGTGCTTATAGGTGTTTAAGCAAATAAAGACAGAAACTTCCTAATCCAGAACTGGCACACTGGTCCTTGCCACTGATAGGTGCTCTGGGTGCTCTGGCTTTGTATCTTAGCTGTGTCCTTAATTTTTCAAAAATTTCTTGAGCAGCTTTTCAAAAAAATTGGCAATTTTTGAGTAACATTTTAAGTGTATAATTCTTCCCACCTGCCCTGCCCACAAAAGCTGCAAAGGTTTTGCTTAAGGGAAGGCTTATAGTAACTGTGTTAATCAAGATACCGTGGCAGTCAGTTGAGACAGTAGTACTTTATTTCATTCATTTAAAACCACTGAATAGAAACAACATCTAATTATTTCACTTAGTGCTTGTCTGATACTGAGTGATATGTTTTGCTTTTATTAATAGAATGTTTGGAATGGTTTTGGAAAAAATCATTATTCCAGAGATTCAGAAAGTATCTGGAAATGTGGAGAAGAAAATCTGTGCAGTTGGCATAACCAAATTACTTACCGAATGTCCACCAATGATGGATACTGAGTACACCAAGCTGTGGTGAGTACTCCCTTCAGAGAGTAGGGGAAAGTGAAGTGTTCCCAAGTCTGTGGCTGCAGATTGTGTTCTGATCTAGTCAGTTTTAACATGACGTGTAGACACTTTAATGCTAGTGGCAGATCTGGTTTTGGTTCTTTTTCTTTTTT
>NC_022033.1:11567629-11589696 GCF_000317375.1 Microtus ochrogaster | reverse complement strand
GTAGCTTTAGAGCCTGTCCTGGAACTAGCTCTTGTAGACCAGGCTGGTCTTGAACTCACAGAGATCTGACTGCCTCTGGTTGCTGGGATTAAAGGCGTGTGCCACCACCGCCCAGCTTGCCTTCATTTCTTTTTGTACATAAGCCATCTATCTGTCTGGGTGGTAGTGGCGCATGCCTTTAATTCCAGCACTCAGGAGTCAGAGGCAGGTGGATCTCTTTGATCTTTGAATTTAAGGCCAGCCTGGTCTACAAGAGCTAGCTCTAGGTCAGCTAGGGCTATTACACAAGAAATAAAAATAAATACATAATTTTCTGTGCTTTTCTTTCTTTTTTACCATCCAGGACTCCTTTGTTACAATCTCTCATTGGCCTTTTTGAGTTACCTGAAGATGATACCATTCCTGATGAAGAGCATTTTATCGACATAGAAGATACGCCAGGATACCAGACTGCCTTCTCACAACTAGCATTTGCTGGTAAAAAAGAACATGACCCTGTAGGTCAGATGGTGAACAACCCCAAAATCCACCTGGCACAGTCACTTCACAAACTGTCTACGGCTTGTCCAGGAAGGGTAAGTGTCTGTGCTGTCTCATTCTTGGGGACAAGACTGGCCAGTCAGGACATCAGTAGCTCTTGCACCTTGGGATTCTAAGGAAACCTTTTTTTTTTTTTTGGTAATATTTTTAAAAACTATAACGTGCTATGCATGGTGGCTCACACCACCCATAGTCCCAGCACTCAGAAGGCAGAGTTCCAGGACAGTCAGGGCTACACAGAAAACCCTGTTCCAGAAAATAAAAACAAACAAAAAACCTGGAACATACTCAGAAATTAGGTAAGAAATCATGGATTCAATCTAATCCTGGCCTTTTAGCTGCATTTAGCTAGTCTTTCAGCATTTTTCTACAATATTGTAGTTTCTTTTTCACCTATAGAAACAGCATGGCAAACCCAGCTAAAATAATTACCAACATTTTGTAAATTACTTGTTTTATAAGTACATAGAAGTACTTAATTAGTTAATTAGGCTTTGGTTTTTTTTTTTTTTTTTTTGCCAAACATGCAATCCCAGCTGAGTTGGGTGGATAGCTGTGAGTTTTAGGCAAGCCTGGGATACATAATTTGTCTGTAAACTAAAAGAACATAAAAACCTTATCAGATGTTAGTTGTACAAGCTTTTAATCCCAGCACTAAGGAGGCAGAGGCAGGAGTTCAGGACAGCCTGGTTGCAGGGCGTCTAGAGCTGTTACAGAGAACCCGTTTAAACAAAAACAACAAAAATCTTTTATCAACCAAAGCACCCCTAACAGTAATTCTTTATGGGTCTACCATGTATATGTGTGTATGTATAGGCCAGAGGGCAATCTACCTTAGTTTTTGAGATGTTTGTAGAGGTCACTTGACGACTAGTCGGGGTTTTTTTGTTTGTTTGTTTGTTTGTTTGTTTGTTTGTTTTCTTTTTTGGTTTTTTGAGACAGGGTTTCTCTGTGGCTTTGGAGCCTGTCCTGAAACTAGCTCTGTAGACCAGGCTGGTCTCGAACTCACAGAGATCCGCCTGCTTCTGCCTCCTGAGTGCTGGGATTAAAGGCGTGCGCCACCACCGCTCGGCTGACTAGTCAGTTTTCTCCTTCCCCTAAATGAGTCCTGGGGATCAAACTTCCTCTACCCATACAGTACCTTTTCTCACCTGCCCTAAGCCCAGCCGTTTTGAAGGAATGAAGTCAGTTATTTCTACCTCCTGTGGACAGGGAGAAGAACTAGCTGCCTTTCCCCACCTGGCGGCAAGCATTCATTCAGGTGCCAGTCTGTGTGTGACACAAGAGCCTCCAACACCGTGTGCTTCCTTCCTTCACAGGTTCCCTCCATGGTGAGCACCAGCCTCAATACAGAAGCATTGCAGTACCTTCAAGGCTACCTACAGGCAGCCAGCGTTACCCTGCTGTGAACGGCTTCTTCCTGACCCCATGGGCCCAGGATGGTTTCTTAGGAACCATGTGGACTCCTCAACACAGCTCTGGTGAAAACAGTACAGGTTTTCAACCTCTTGAATTTGTGACAAACTCCATCTTACAGAGGACAGTAAATACTGCTCTAAGCAAACGAGGCTTTTTGTGTTGAACATCAACATAACTGGTATCTTGTCTGGTTTGTGGCTTCATGGGACAAGTATTTACAATGCCATGTATGGCCATGGGTCTATGTTGAGCATTTGCACGGTTTGGATTATTTCAGATTTTTGGCAGACCTTCCCTGTGGAGACTTATTTGTTTCTAACTAAGCCCTTTCTTTTAAAGCTCGTATTTCTCTCGTCATTTGTACTGTTGTCTGTTTCTTTAAACTTTTATTGGAAATGCAAAAAAGTACAGGATCACTTGTTGACTTACCAAGCTGTGCACATTTCATAGTTGAAGTCTAAAATCAGCAATTAAAAACACAAAAATGTGTATCTAAGAGCATCTTCAGGATAGGGTTTTGGTACTTTCATAAAAATGAAAAATTTCTTTAAATCTTTTCAGTTTCCCCTCTGGACTTTGTGAGTGTAGCTCAGAGTCCTTTATGTAATTAGCTCTTGGCAAATCATGGAGTACAGATTGCACTGGTGCAGCAGTAACATTATGGGAGACATTGGGTGCACCCAGAACTGACAATTCGGTTTTTTTCTTCCTCAGTTCATCTGTAAACACAGAGGAAGTGTGTTTTGGGGGTTGTTTGTGGAAGGGAGACTGCTGCTTCTGTGTCCGTGTGCTGACCATTGGAGGTCCTGTGGAGTTAAGACAGCTTCAGGGACTGTACCAGATGCAGTGAGCAGACTCACTAACACGTCAGGTGGTGAGGTACACTGACAGATGGTAGGGGAGGTTTAAGTTAAGTCTGCATTGGCTGTCTGTGGCACGATTAATAAAAACCCAGAGACAGAATTTTGGAGCTCAATCTGAAGGTCAGAAAAGCAAAGCAAAGAGGTTCTTTCTTCTACCTCGGTCCAATCCTGCCTCCAGGAATCTCAGAATGAGACTGTGTCCTCCAATCTCACATTCCTCTCTAGGGCTGGGATTAAAGGTGTGTATCATCACTGCCTGGTCTGTAAGGTTGATTGGTGTGTAGCTGTTTTACTTTCTGAACTTTAGAAAAGCTTTATTTATTAAAATACAAATGAAATACCACTATAGCTATCGGCTGTAACAGTTGACTTGGCCTCTTAATTATTTGTGCTTTACTGAGAAGCAGGTGTCAATAGCCATCTTCAGGCTGAGAGACAAATAATGCACACAGCGGTGAAAGCAGAAAACCTGTGGGGAACCAGCACTGAAGGCTGCTGGTCCATGATCTGTTGGTGGAGGCCAGGGACAGGTTGTGAGTAGAGGCTCATTCTCACTGAGCTTGCTGACCACTACCGCCCGATGATACCACGACCGACAAGTGCATCAAATGAGGGCCTTACTTTACAGAGTAATGTCAGTGTCCCTCATAGCTGCCTCTGGGTCCATTCTTTCTCTGATAATGTGATCCTGTGTTTTTTAGCAAACAGATTGCTTTGTTTTTTTTTTGTTGTTGTTGAGATGGGGTGTCTGTGTAGCTTTGGTTGTCCTAGGACTAGCTCTGTAGTTCAGGCTGGCCTTGAACTCAGAGAACCATCTGTGTTTACCCCCCAAGTGTTGGGATTAAACTGTCAAACACAAAGGAACTTTTAAATAACTAATTTCAAAATATTTTTCTTTGTATAATGTTACTGAGGCACAGTTTCCCACTAAACCAGGAGTTGGGCATTTTCTGAATGGCTGATTCTGTCTATACCCCCTGATCAGAATTCAGGTGTACCCTTATAACATTGCAATCATGAGAAATTCTCCCTTTGGCTTTTTTTGGTTGGTTCTTTGTCTTTTTCTATGATACTGAAAGTCCTTTCTTCATTTGCCCTGACTGTACTGGAACTAGCTCTGCAGACCAGGTTGACCTCAAAACTTAAAGACGCCTCTGCCTCCTGAGTTCTGGGATTAAGTGTGCCCTGCCGCTACCCTGTAAAAATTATGCCTTAAAATTTATCTTTTTGCTGGGTGTTGGTGACACTCTTTTCTCAGTTAAATGGTTCAGTTGCTGGGATTCCCCATGACTCCTTCCAGTCTTGGGCTGCCTATCCACTTTCATGCTAGAATTTCTGTGCCCATTGGTATAAAAATGCATCCTCAGCCCAAAACCCACAGTGTACTTTTCTGTGTTCCTTTAGTTAAAAAACTAAACAGGGAGCTGGGCAGTGGTGGCACACACCTTTAATCTCAGCACGTGGGAAGCAGAGACAGATGGATCTCTCTGAGTTTAAGGTCAGCCTGGTCTATAGAGCAAGTTCCAGGACACCCAGGGCTATACACAGAAAGCCTGTCTCAAAAAATAAATAAGGGACCAAAACTGACCAGGTCACAGTTTATAGGAAATCTGGTCTTCAGAGCTCCTGTCATTCTTTGCTGATAAGTGTTTGTTGGTGATAGCATTTCTTGGCTGATGCCAGTCCTCTGTCCTGCTTTCCCTCTTGATAAAGCCTGTAGTCTATCCTGCCTGCTGCTCCAGGAACACCCAGGGGTATGGCTAGAGCTAGCAGCTTTAATGCTGCTCTCTTCATCTCATCTTTATTGTGTTACTAGCTTCTCCAGGCATGGAAATTTAGAAGATGAGGTCACATTTTAGACTCCATTTGTATTGACTTTATTGCTGTTAAGAGTGTCAAAGCCGTGCCTGAGTTATTTTCATACACACACACAAACTTTTTTTGCTTAAATGGGTTTAACATTGCTTACCCAAGCATATCTGTTGTTGACTGTGGCAACAATCAGTTAGTTTGCTCTTATTTTTTATAATGTTATATTGGGAAATATACACAATATTCAAATATCCATTTACTTGTCAACTGGCATTTTGTCTTCTTGGGTCCCCCTCCCCCTTTTTTAAATATTAAAGGACACTTGAATACTTCTGAATAGTGAGCATGTTGAGTTTTTAAGTATCAACAAAGATCCTGTGAAGACAAGGTCAAAAGTGTCCGAGGCAGTTCAGTGAAATAACTTTTATAGGACATTAAAACATGCAAGGGCAGGGAGATAAAAACATCCCTAGCCTAAAGAGGTAAAGAGGCCTGTGTAGCCATTGTGCCTTGGTGTCTGAAGCTCAGAGACCCCCTGACTCAGAAATATTGTGTAGTGTCTTAAAAATGTAACCTCTAGTGCTCTCTAGCCCATCAGGAGTCATGAAGCATGTCTGGGGGTAAAAGTGCATGTTTAGTTTTATATGACATATAAATGCTCATGGAGAGACATGGAAAGAGTTCAGAGAACACAACAGCATAGGCCACAGACAATGTGGCTGGCGTGCTGTCTGGCTGCAGAAGGGGCACAGGAAGATCTATAGGCAGGTAGTGGTTACTGGAGGAAGGACGATTTTCATCAGTTGTTTAGCCATATTCTTGAGTTGGCAAGGTACCTGTGTCCCTGTAAGCCATGTGGGTATGAATCAGAATGGCTTCCACATGCTCATGTATTTGAATACTTTGTCCCAAGTTGGTGAAAATATTTGAGTATGATTTGCCTAACAGTCTGTGTGCACTAGGGATTCTCAAAAGGAACTACTGACTTATGGCAGATTTTTATTTTGAAGATAAAATGTCTCATTTTGCTGCATTCATGTTGAATATGTGCCATTAATTTTTCATACATTCCACAGGCAAGAGTACATGTAGCCTTTAAAAGTAAATTCCGTCAGCATGGTGCTGCAGGGCTTCAATCCCAGCACTCCGAAGGAAGGTAGATCTCTGAGATCAGTCTGGTTTTCAAAGCTAGTTTCAGGACAGTAAACCAAGGCTGAGAAACCCTGTCTCAAATAACCACACACAAAAAAAAGTAATCCCTTATTTTAATCTTCAGTCACTGCCAACCTGACTTCCCCAGCTGCCACATCCCTTCCTCACAGCCTTCAGTTACTGCTCAATTGGAAAAAGACTTTCTTAGTAGCTGTTTATTGATCAATAGTTTAATATAAAGAGATTTTTAGGTCTTCAGATTTTTGCCCAGACAGAATCACAAGCATTACAAATATTCTCCTTATCTTTTTGTTTTAAAAAAAGAGGGATGGGTAATGAACCAGAAGAGGTTTGATCTAGAAGTAGTGGTATTTGAAAATAAATTAACCAAAAAAAAAAAATTTAGTATTACCATTTATTGTTGACAAAGACTACTTACATTCCATGGGTGAAAAGGTTCCAGCTAAACCAAATGTGGAAGCAGTGCTGAGTCTGAGGTTGCAATGCTCTCCACCAGGCCAGCTCACCTACCTGCATCTGTGCACAGCAGCACAGCACCAAGAAACCTTTCCCCTCCAAGGAGGTTGGAATTGACTGCATTGGGCACTCCAGGGTCACCAGCCTTCAGGGTCTGGACCCACAGGTAATGTCCTGTAGTGTGGTAAAAAGCTACCTCCTTAAAAGACATGCCCACTGACGATTTATGTAATAATCTTTAAAGGCCTGGGCTCATTTAAGTCTGCTGCTTAAAATAAAAAGACCACCTAAAGTTTAAATTTCCTAAGCTGTCCAATTTATACAGGGGATGGGGGGGGCTATAAAGGATTCTGGTAAAATCTGTTTAGCCAGCCTGAGGGACAGACGCATCAAACAGGCCTGTGATCTTTGCTAGACTGATAGCATCGGTCTCAGACAATTTTCTAAACTGTGCTAGATAAGTAGATGCAACTGAGAAACTGAAAAGAAAATTATATAGTGTCATCAACCAAAGGAAATAATGAACCAGCATCGCTGTTGAGAAAGCAGTGGTTCCAGTGGGTGGGCACTACACGTGGCAGGCTGAGCACGCTGTGTCTGTTATGCAGGACAGGAAGAACTGGCTTTTCTCTGGTGCTTTTAGCTCCGGGGCCTCTCTGGCGTGGCTGTCCGGGGTTGTCCGAAGTATCTGAATGAGCCAGCATGAGAATAGGCCATGCTTTCTGTTTCTCTTTTATCACAATATAAAAATTGAAGGTGATGGGGCTGGTCTCTCTTTATGGCTGGCAGAGCACAGCATTGTCACTAGCAGCCCAACACAACCAAGGCCACATCACCTGGAGTCTGTGTCTTCGTGTCTCAGCCCACTGGAGTTATCAGAAATTCCAAATTTTGAAAGCAGTTCTCAGTATTTTCAGTATACATGTTGGGATGTATAATGGTTTGTGGCCAGAAAAGGTTCAGCACCTCCCACACCTTTAAGGAAGAGAAAAATGACAATGGCAAGAATGTTCAAATGAGATCTAAAGCTAACTCCATGTAGCTCCCATTTGTAGGAGCTGAGAATAGTCATCCTAGAACTGGAGGGAGAAATGAATGTATCTGTGTCTGAGGAAAGAGATAGTGCTCTGGGAATACTTGTCTGACATGACCAAGGACTCTGGGTTTAGTCCCCACCATCTCCATAAAGAAAAATATTTAGTTGAAAGGGTTATTTCCATAAACACAGGAAAGGCTGGAGTTTCTTCACTGATCAAAAGCACTGGCTGTTCTTCCAGAGCATAGCATCTCAACAATCTATAACTCTAATATCCTTTCTGGCCTGTGCCCACAAAATATCCTTACACATAAAAAAAGTAAATAAAAGAAGAGGTGACCCTTGGAGAAGGTGTGTCACCATGTACCATTAAAATCATGTGATCATGTGACTATTGAGAGTCAGATAAAGAAGGGTATTTCTGGGGGCCTGCAGGTGTTAAAGCCAGAATGCAGTTCTGGCAAATACTTCCTCAGAGTCAACCAACAGTGGCAGCAATTTGTGCATATGCTCACTCACGCTGACACTGGTCCATTTCCTGTTCTCGGCATCTCTGTGCTCTGTTGGTCCAGTTCAGACAGCAACTTTAAAATGTTCAGTGCAGCCTAAGAGAGGGGAAGGAACAGTCAAATCACAGAACACAGGCTAAACTCACATGGAAAGGGACGTCAACAAACTGCTAGCAACTTCTTAGAACTTTTTTTCTTCCCAATAAAAATAAGTCCCCTACCCCAAACAACCAAGACAAGGTTTCTCTGTATCCCTGGCTGACCTGGAACTCACTTTGTAGACCAGACTGGCCTTGAACTCACAGAGATCCACGAGTGCTGGGATTAAAATTAAAGGCTTGCCTCACTACCGCCCAGATGGAATGTTTGAATTTTTAAGATAAGGCACAAAACTGCCATTTTCCTCAGGTACCACATATTACTTTTGGCTTTTCACCTGACAGTGACCTACCATGCTCTCAACAAAAGACTCCCATGTTTCCCTCTAAATCAAAGGCGTCCGCTCCATGTAGCATTATCATCCAGTAAGTGACAAAGCTCATGTGTGCAGGCTCTTCTCTTTCAGGGTTTAACTTTATCTGAACAGACTCTGAAAAAGGGGGCTTTCTACAGCTGCCAGAATAGGGGCTGAAGTGAGTAAGATTATAGAACTTTGTCTCTCTTCCTGAGACCACTAACAGCCCAGAGAAGGAATGTGCCAGGTGCCCAGTCAGCTTCTTGAGGCACCTCTGGGGCCCACGTACCATATCATGACAAGACTCCACATCCTTGCCGATGCCATGGCTGATGAGGGGCGGCTGCGAGGAGCAATTGATAAGAGAGACACATTCGTTCTTGTTGTTCTTGGGGAAGTCTTTGTATTCAACCTAAGGAGAAAGAGCACCATGTGGGACACAGCCCAGAGTCCTCCAGGAGCCTACTTAGGTTTTAAATGCTGCTTCCTAAGGAAAAATATCTTCTCTCCCTGTAGACCTAAAGGACAACTTGCTGGAGTTGGTTTTCTTCCCACCAACAATCAAACTCAAGGGTTTTTGTTTTGTTTGTTTTTAAAAATTTATTTATTTAGCCGGGCGGTGGTGGCGCACGCCTTTAATCCCAGCACTCGGGAGGCAGAGGCAGGCGGATCTCTGTGAGTTCGAGACCAGCCTGGTCTACAAGAGCTAGTTCCAGGACAGGCTCCAAAACCACAGAGAAACCCTGTCTCGGAAAAAAAAAAATTTTATTTATTTATAATATACATACTGTTCTGCCGGCATTCCAGAAGAGGGCACCGGATCTCATTATAGATGGTTGTGAGCCACCATGTGGTTGCTGGGAATTGAACTCAGATCCTCTAGGAAGAGCAGCCAGAGCTCTTAACCTCTGAGCCATCTCTCCAGCCCCCAAACTCAAGGTTTGAGGATGCGCCTTTACATGATGAGCCACCTTGTCATACGCCACAACTATTCCTGTTGTTTTACTTCTGTGCAAAACCATACTGTACTTCTGATCTATTAGACAAAGCATATGATCTCACTTTTTCTGGTTTCTGTGGTGCTAGGGAGAGAACCCAGGATCTTGCAAACATTACAAAAGTGATCTTATGCAGAAAGAACCTAATTTAAAGATGCTATAAAAAAGATAAACAGTCACCTGGAATCCCTGGGCTCTGGAAAGGTAGTATAGTTGCTCAGAGGGTCTTGTGCGAGGTCCATGGGGTACGTGGCCTGAAGAGATGTTACTCTTTAAAATGGTCTCGGCTGTGGGCGAGGTGCCCCCGTACAACAACTCGCGAGCTATCATGGCAGTTACCGTGGCCTTGGCAGGATTCGGAGCTGCCCTGGTGAAATCTTTGGTATGGTGTCCTTGACTAACCCCAACAGCCTGAGCAACCTCCGGCACCATGGGGAGGATTCCAGCTGGCAGCTGCTGATGGCTAAGATAAGGCATCCTGAACTCGTCCTCCTTATTACCTATAAGGGACATAGAGGTCACAGCTACCTAAGAAGTTACAGTGCCACCCTTCCCACCATCCCAGTCCTAGGAAGGTGGTGCCTCCTGGTGCTTCACACTGTCACACAAGAACCATGCAAACCCAGACAGAGCACATTGGACCAAGAGGGTTACACTTACTAGTTCCATTTTCATCCCCATGGCTAGGTTCAAAAAACGTTACTTTCCTTCCGTCTCCTGGTTTCTTTACTGGGGTCTTAAGAAAGAAAAATAGCAGTGAGCATGGACAAGCACTGGGGTCTGTGTGCATAGTCTTTCATGTCCCCCACCACACAAACTCTCATGTCTGCCCATGATGGCAGTCACATGGAGCAGATCATGAATGCAGAGCTGACTCTGTGCCAAGGACCAGAGAATGCTGGCTTCAAAGTGCTCAGCCCAGTACGGTCTACACTGGTGCTAAGAAATGTGTATGTCTTACATTACCCAGAACTAACATCCAGAAACAGTACTTCCACAAAGGACACAGAGGCATTTAGTGCATAACTGTCAGACACAAGGCAAGGGTGCTTACATGAACTCTACAAGGTTTTCAAATGAGAAATCTGAAGGCCAAGTCCAGTTCTATGCAAATTCCATATGGAATGTCTGGGTCCCGGGTACTGACTTCACAGGCACAGAGGGAGCTATTTCTTGGTCACGAAATGGCAGAGCTCAGAAGAGACTCAGTCCTACTTTAGTCAACCCCAGCAGGACAATGGCTGGAGCCAAACTATAGATCTGGCCTGTTATTAACCATGCTATCTAGTCCCAGAAAAACCAAAGCCAGATCCACAAGAGCAGAAGACTAGATCATGCAGACCCCTATGAAGCACAAATGACAGCCATACTTGTTCATTCCAATCCCAACTACCCATCAGGAGAGAGCAGGACATCCTCCCAAAATGCACATCCACCCCACAGTGACACTAAACAGACTTCAAACCACGCGCGGGACACGGTGAACTGGACAGGAACCTTCCCTCCTGCAAACACTATCAACGGACGAACCCCAGGGGGCAGGCTGCTTACTGCAGGGAAGATGAAGCCTTGCCCCAGGCTTGCCCATGCAGGGAGCTAGGCCACCTGGCAGTGAGAGTCCCAGCAGTCACCTTCTCTTCTGATTTGAGTGCTGGCTTGGCAGGCTGCGCCTGGGGAACTTTGAACCCCAGGATCTCCAGCATGTTCTCGGCAGCATTGCGCTTGGCCACCTTCTTATTGGTACCCGCTCCTTCTGCAGTGTGATTCCCAACCTTTACCTGAAGAAAACATCAAAGACCTGTGACTAAACCTTCTAAGACACAACAGGCACTGGTTGGTTACTGCCAAAAGCCCCTGAGGATGACTTTGCTACATGTTTTGTGTACTCTGAAACTATTCCTGTGATGGCCACAATCAAGTTAAAATCCAAGAATACTATATGGAAATGTGTGCCACAATCCCTTCCAACAGCATATTTACAAAGACAGGTATGTGTCTCGATCTAACCACAGTGAAGCCTCCTCCTCCACTCTTCTGAGGGCTGGCTGTTGGACAAGTTCCAGCATACTCTTTTAAAGCTGTTCCATCCACAGGTATCTGGCTGCTAAATCAAAATCTGCCAGAACACTGAGAGGGTTAACAGGGACTCCTTCTCTGGCCTAGGCAGAGTGGCCTAGACCAGTCACTTCTCTTAACATATGGATCCTCATTTTCTTGCCTTTGTTTCTGTTTCGTTTTTGAGGTAGGGTCTTGCTGTGTAGATCAGGCCAGCCTCAAACTCAGACCCATCTGCCTGGAGAGTACTGAGATTAAATGCATGCATCGCCAGGCCCAATGAACTGCAACATGGCCTTACTGACAGTATGTGCTGGTAGAGGATGGACCAACAGGGACTGATATGGTTGGGGAAGGGCTGTCCACAGCTGCACCAACCCACCTGCATCACAAACTCCCTGCGACGTGGAAGGCCTCGCTCTGTAAGGAGCACGTACTCCGGCTCCTTTTCCTTTTTGGCCTGCTGAATCTGTGCCAGTCTGCTAATAGGATTCATCCCCTGGCCATAATCCGGGGCTGTCTGCAGCTGAAGAGAAACAGTACAACACAGTGTGCTACGTTATACTTTCTATTCCACAGGAAATCAGCCACCCAGAGTCAGCAGTTGACAGGAGACAAAAATCTCAGTGTTGGTGTAATGGCTCAGAACCAAACCCTTTAAAAATTGAACGTGCTTTATAGTCATACTAAAACAATTTTTGTGTCATAGAAAATGGACTTCAACATTTCACTGTGAGGGGAAACCACTCATGTCTTCACAGCAAATGAAAAGGAATATATATATTCCCCCAAAATTTGCTCAGAAAACTTCCAGGATCCCCCAAGGACAGAATCCCTTTGCATGCCCAACCCGGCACAAATACAGTGTTTGCACGTGTCCTCTTCCACTTCCTGCATGATGAAGAGGACTCCTCATGACTGGGACATTCACCTACTGGGATTTGCCATGTAAAGGGCTATGGGACCACAGTGTTTGGTCGAGAATGACAGAAAGGGTAGATGGAGTCAGGGCCATCACCCGTGTTTGACTGAATAGGCACAGGGCCCACAATCTAGCTTTCTCAGTCACTAAAACCTAGAAACCACTGAAGCTTGTGTAAGCCCTTAACTGGAGGATGCAGCTCAGTGGTAGAGGGCATGGCCAGCAAACCTGTGGCCCTCATTCAATCCCCAGTAGTGCAAAAACAAAACAATATTATGAATTAAACACATGCCAGCTGAAGCCTGGGAAAGGAGGCTCCTTCCTCAAAGCACTTGTCAGGTGACTAAAGTGACTTGACACCGCAGCTGAAAACTGGTAAAGTGGCAGAGGCGTGGTAAAATGTAAGAAAATGAGCAGTCCTGGCCCTTTAAGTGCTCAACAGGGGTCAACATTTTTTTGTTTTTAATAAAAATTTATTTTTATCTTATGTGTATGAATGTCTGGTTTGCATATACTACCACATGTGTGCCGGGTATCCACAGAGGGAAGGAGTCACATTCCCTAGAATTGCAGTTACAGACAATTGTGAATCACCATATGGCACTGAACCGGGATAGAGTCCTCTGCTAGAGCAGCCAGTGCTTTTAACTGCTGAGCCATTTAACTGCTGCTCCAGCCCCCTGGGTCAATGTTTTTCATTGTGTTTGTTTTTTCAGAGACAGGGTTTCTCTGTGTAACAGCCCTGGCTGTCCTGGAACTCACTTTGTAGACTAGGCTGGCCCTGAACTCAGAGATGCACCTGCCTCTGCCTCCTGAGTGCTAGGATTAAAGGAGTGTACCACCACCACCCAGCTGGTCAATGTTGTCTCCCTCCCGCCCCCAGACATGGGCTCGGTCATTGTTTTTTTATAGACCCATTAAGTTTCATTCAAATATCCAAAACTCTTCCAAAACAGTTTCTATGGGCTCTGGTACCCAAGACCCAGCCCTGTGTGTGCCAATTCCACCTTGAGCCCTGAACTAGAGGTGGCTCAAGACAAGAATCCACAGGTGGCCTACTACCCCACCCATTCCACAGAGACCAACAGGCTTTGATGCCCACCCCCATATTAACCTGACACTTGAATGTGTTTGTTTTCAACCATCTCTACTCCACCTGCAGCTCATGTGCTGCCTGGGAAGCATCTACTGCAAACTGTGGTGCTGGACAGCAGCCAAGCTTCTACCCCAACCACTGCAACACTGCAGCCCTGCCATACAGGCTCTCACCTTGCATGTGGGCTGACTTTTCTTCTTGATTCTGGGCTTCACTCGCTCCACAGCAGGCAGAGGTGGCAGCCTCCTCAGCTGCTCCAGCACGGCCCTTGCTGCATTCTTCTTGGAGATCTTCTTGCTTTTGCCCTCTCCTTCCCCTACAAACTCCCCGACTGAAACCCTGGTCACAAAGTTCTTCATGTGGGGTGGGCCACTCTCCCGGGCCACCTGTGTCAGAGGGAAAGACTGAGTGAAAGCGTGACAGACACTTGTTAAAAGTGGTAAGGCACACTGCTTGGCACACGTGTTTCAAAGAAATGCATGTGGAGGGGATCTAATAACCATCTGTGAACACATGCAGAATATCAAAGGGAGAGAAAGAACGGGTTTAATTGACAGCAGAGGCTTAGAAATTCAGATGGTTGTCAGGGACAACCCCACAGATGACAATGGGAATGCTAATTCCCAGACTCAAGGGTGTCCTCAAAAGGTCCCACATTCCAAGGGAAGAAAGAGACTCTCTGCAAGGACCCCATCCATTGGAGAGCCCTGACCCAATGCACCAGTGGGACAGTGGTGGCGCACGGGGCTCTGAGAAGGACTCTACCTTTGAAAAGATGCACATCCTGATGTAGTCCCTCAGAACGAGAGCACTCAACTAGCCTTCCAACACACCAAGCTCATGAAGAACGAAGGCTGAGAACTGTCAGAGATGAAAGGTGACCACAAAGACAAGACTGAAAGGAGGCCCTGGGCTGCACGGCAGAACAGTAAAAACAACCCCCAAAACAGTGGAGAGTGCAGGAAGAGGTGTGTGTGAGGTGACAGCAGAGCTCAGCTTCCTGTACGATCACGGCATGGGCTTCAAGTCCTTCCAGTCACACATCTGTCCTGCTTCAGGCTGTCCTGTCAAATCTGACAGTTTTGAAAGCAGTTGAAAGAAATGCCCAGGAAACAAAGTTCGTCAAAGAAACAGCTGTCCATGGGAGAGGAGCCCACAGGTCCACACGTCCTCAGATCAAATATATGTTGGCTTACTCTGACCTCACAGCCCACACTGAACCTGACTGGAAATTAACTATTGTGTTCATTTATTCAACAATACTTTCTGAGAATCCAGTATGGGCCAGACAATCTGCCACAAGCATCAGAAAAGGCAGACCCTGCTCAACCCACCAATAGATGCGGCTGTGACCCTTCTGACCTGACAGTCACTCAACAGGAATATTTCAACCAGCACCACCTAGAGATGAACCACGATGGTTCCACATCGTTACCTCATGTACTGATTTGCATGAAAATATTCCCACAGCCCTAGGCAGTAGAACACACTTGGTACCCAGTTGGTGGCACTGTCTGAAGAGGTCAAGGAGGTGCTAAGGAAGTAGCACATCACCGTGGATAAGCATTGCAAATACAGAGTCTCATCCTATTCCACTTCTCTTTTTCCTGTTTGCCACTGAAGACACAGACTCAGCACCTGCTCTTTCGGCCCCGCCTACCCACTTGCTGCCATGATGGATAGACTCTTACTGCTCTGGATGCAGAAGCCAAAACAAACTCTTTCTGCCTTGGTAGTAGTATCTTAGTACAGCAAGAAAAAAGTAGTAGGGTCTGGAGAGATGGCTCAGAGGTTAAGAGCACTGGCTGCTCTTCCAGAGGTCCTGAGTTCAATTCCCAGCAACCACATGGTGGCTCACAACCATCTGTAATGAGATCTGGCGCCCTCTTCTGGCATGCAGGCATACATAGAGGAAGAATGTTGTATACATAATAAATAAAATATTTTTAAAAAAATAAAGAAAAAAGTAGTACACCTTACAAGACCATCACTAGGGGGCACCCTGATGGTTTCTCTTTGGTGGCTGCTTGACATGTCTCTGGAATGCTACCTATTCCTAAAAGCAAGTTGTGAACGTGGAAAAGGGGGGTAATCTAATCCCCAGATGCCACCAAAATAAAAGGCTCCAAAAAGCTCTGAGGCTCAGGCAGGGCAGTGACCAGTAAAAATGGCTGACATTTATCAAGAATTCAGGTGTGATGCTGAGCAGGGATCTGGGGAGCCGGACACCTTAATCTTGGTCATCCTCTCTCCTGTCTCTAGAGCTGCACTCTCGTGCTATTCTACCCTAAGAAAGGGCATGTTTTCCTTTTCTTACAGGGAACGCTCAGGGAGAGTCTGGGATACAGCTTCCACCCAGCAACTAACTAGCCCTGTCATTCTATGTCATGTCTCCTTCCTACCCTAGCCAGCCACATGGTGCCTCCCCAAGGGAAGACAGCATATAAGACAGGAATATCTGATTTCTGAAGCAGGGAACAAGGACAGTTCTCACACAGGCTGGTATGGGAGGCAAGCACAGATCACCCTGCCCCTGCCCCTGGTGGGAAGTGGACATCACCTGCCAGATCATAGGACAGTTACCCTGACCTGGCTATGGAATGAAGGGTAAATGGGAAACATGCATCAGGAGAAGATATGCATTTTATGAAATAAAATGAGGGGATCATTATAAATGCAGAATTAAAATATTCTACAAGATAATAGCTTCACGCGGCCAACACTCTGCCTTTAATCCCAACACTCAGGGAGGCAAGGCAGGTGGATCTCTGTGAGTTCAAGGCTAGCCTGGTCTACAAGAGCTAGTTCCAGGACAGGCACCAAAGCTATAGAGAAACCCTGTCAGAGAAAACAAAAACAAAAAAACAAAAAACCAACAATCCTCCTTCAAGCTATTCCTGTTGGGTACGTGTTCCGCAGCCAGTCTGACTGAGCCTCCACCTAAGGAGACAGGATCTGGGAGGGAAAGTCGCTTTCCAGAGCAAGGGGAGGGACAGGGCCTGTGTGCAAGTGTGAAGACGAGTATGGCACAGTTCACTTTCCTAGGGACAGAGACCCACAGACACTCGCAGGAAGACACAGTAACCCCTGCTCTGAGGGGACCGTCCAGCCCATCAGTATGAAGGGCCACCTTAGCTGAGCACTACTCCAGGATTTAGGAGCAAGCGGATCCCATCATGAATCCTGACAGGATCTGGTAAAGACAATGTTGTGCATGTCTTACCTCAAAATTCACAGGCAAATTCCGCTTCAGTGCAATCTCAAACACTTGGCTTATTTCTGATTTATTGAGGTTTTCTTCTTCTGATTCTCTTCCATTCATCTACAGAAAAATACTTGTTAGAGTCAACTTTGAGGAGCCAAGTATGGTGATATACACCTTTAATCCCAGTAATCAGGAGTCAGAGGCAGGTGTATCCCTAAATTCAAGGCCAGCCTGTTTTACAGGCTGAGTTCTAAGATAGCCAGAACTTTATGGTCTCAAAAAAATTAAAACATAAAAAAATATTCAATTTTCAGTTAATCATCTATAGTAACTGAGCCTCAGCTTTACTGAGTTAGCAATGAACCAGAGACAGAGGCCATATGGAATTGAACCTTCAGCCTCATGTCAAATACTGTCCAAATTCCGCTAGTAAACGCACTATAATAAGCCACAGCAGTGCCTTGGGGTACAATGGGCCTGGTGGTGCTATAGAAGGCACCAAGGCTTCCAGGGAGAGTAAGAATGGCCAAGTCCACAAGCCAGAGTCAGTCGGAGGACAATCCTTCCGTGGTAGGCGCACAGGCATACTACAGAGGCCCTGGAAACCATGTCTGTAAATAATGCAGAGGACCAGAATGCCCAGTAGCGCTAGCTCACACAGTGCAGCAGGCAAACAGCCAAGGCACAAACCAATAAAGTCTCCTCAACCAGGGTAGAGTCCACCTTGGTACCAAGGTTCACCAGTCCTCATTCCTGGCAGGAGGGCTCAGAGGGGCCCAGGCCACCTCTCTTTAGCTGGGAATATGGATTCTACAGAGTTTAACAGACTCTGGACAGCTAGCTCAACACAGCACTAGCAGATCCAGACCTGGCCAGAGCTGCTAGCTTGGCACTGTAGCTTTCTTTTGCCAAATTTGTCAACTTCTGTTTCCAGGATTAGCCCTAAGAGGAACTCCTGGCTGAACTTGCTAACAGGCTTTGCTGTGTGGGTCAGTTCAACAAGCAGACCCGCCCACAAGAGAGCGAGCAAGGTCAAGTAAGATAAGAGAAGCAAAGCTCCTGGGCACTGACCACTAACCCACAGACACCATCCAGGCAGACCCCACCGCAACACGTGTTTATTCCAGATCCACACCAGAGCTTTCTCCTCCTCCTCCACAGTGTGTTTGCTTCCTTCCTAGCGAGGGTCCTTTCACTGCAGCCTCATCAGCATCGTGTGCCCAGTGCCTGGTGGGTCCTTACTCCTCAACAGGAAGGGCCCTGGCCTTCTTTTCCTTATGGGCTGGCCATATTGCTCAAGCTGGACTCAAGGGACACTCCTGCCTCAACCTCCTAATCAGCTGGGAACAGAGGGGCACATCACTCCCTGGCCTTATGCCGGCTTCTTATAGGGCACCTCTTAAAGCCCATTTTAAGTGCCATAGAAAGCTGAGCATCTAAAAGGTTTAGTTTGAAATTTAACTTTATGTGAGGGAACCAGGCCACCTCAGACATCACCCTCAGGCCCCACCCTTCTTTGAGACACTCTCTCACTAGCATGGAGCTGCTCAAGCAGCTACTGGCTGACAATTTAAGAATTACTCTTCTTGCCAGGCAGAGGTGGCACACACCTTTAGTCCCAGCACTTGGGAGGCAAAGGCAGGCAGAGCTCTGAGTTGGAGGCCAGCCTGGTCTAGTGAGTTCAAGGCAGAAAAGGCTACAGAGAGAAACACTGTCTCAAATAAACCAAAAAAAAAAAAAAAATTACTCTTCAGTCACAGAAAAGAAAAACAAAACATTCAGATTCCTTTCCTAACCATGGAAGTCTTAAATTGCAGCCCAGGGCTGATAGCATAGCTCAGTGTATGATTAGCATCAACCTTCCACAACAGGAAAACAAGACAAAGAAAGGCCCCAAATTCATAAACACTCCTCTCTTCCAGAAGTGGCTTCTCCACACTGTGAATGCCGAGAAGCAGTTGGATTATACATGTACAAGAACTAAGCTGTGAGTTTATCTAATGTGATCTTTAATAAAAACAACATAAAACATGAGGCTCCTTGTCTCCCTCCTTTGGCTCCAGGCCTGCCTAGCCTATAAAACATGGCAGGAGCCAGGCTGTGATTTCTGGGAATGAGCCTTAAGAACCAGTTTCCATTTCCTGTCTTCAAGGATGCTCTTTTTTTTTTTTAATTATTTTTAGTTTATATGCACTGGTATTTTGCCTGTGCATATGTCTGTGAAAGTGTTGGATTTTCTGGAACTGAAGATACAGACAGACACCATGTGGGTGCTGGGAACTGAACCCAGGTCCTCTGGAAGAGCTGCCAGTGCTCTTAACCACTGAGCCATCTCTCCAGCCCAAGGACACTCATTCTTCAGTCACCAAACTGTGAGGAAGTGCAAACAGTCCCAGCAGAGGGAACTAAACAGGAACTATGGTCCATGCAGAGGGAGTCATTTTGTCACTAGGCCCTCCCAATTGCTGGTGAACTTCCTGTGCCAAAACTAAGCAGAGCGGACAAGCTGCCACACCTATACCCCTGCCAAGCTGCAGGGTGAGCAAAAACCTGTACCGCCAAGCTGCAGGGTGAGCAAAAACCTGTACCGTGTTCTGGGACAGTGTGCTAGAAAGACAGCAATTCTCTAACTTAATACCATAAATCAGTGGGGTCTAGCTGGGTGTGCTGGCTTCACAGCTTTGATTTCAGCACTTAGGAGGCAGAGGCAGGCAGAACTCTGTGAGTCTGAGGCCAGCCTGGTCTACATTGCCAATTCTGGCCAACCAGAGCTATACAGTGAAAGAAAGGAGAGAGAGAGAAAGAGAGCGCACATCAATCAGCAGCTCCAACAGCTCGGTGTCAGCACTGAGAAAGAGCCCCCAGCCTTCCTAGCACACTCCCATCATGTCTACGTCACTCGGGCTGTGCCAGAGTAGAAAGAAAGGAAAGGCTGCTCGGCTTTCCTGCGGAGACATTTAGGAGACATCTCCAGGCCACAGAATGTCGATGGTTATCAGCCTATGACTACAGACAGCGTCAGCAGCAGCGGGCTGTCCCAGGCCTGTGTCCACCTACCTCCAGCCTCTCTGGTGGAGGCTCATTCTGCAGAGTCCTCAGTGCTCTGGCGGTAGCATCGTGTTTCACAGCTTGTCTCGTCTTTCCTTTCCCGTTAAACTGCTGTCCTCCCACAGAAAGCTCAACTTGGTAGAGTAACGGCGGAACTGGAAATGGGTAAAAGTACCTACAAATAGAGGGTGGGAGTTTCAGTCTCCGGTCGGTAAGTCACGCATGCCTTCAGCAAATCCCACATTTCCTGTACTGTGGTCTCATCGCTGTGTTTGCAGCACAATGGAGGCTGCCTCAAGGCTCACACTGAACTACAGCTGCTGCAGAGGACAGACAGACAAGCAGGGGACGAGTCACACTGACATCAAGTTCGTGGCTGACTCTCCATGTGGCTGTACTGGCAGGGTCCAGCACGGACTGGGTGCGCTCAGACAAACTCAGCTCACTTTATGCATTCACACATCTCCCAAGCAATCTGGGGATTTTAAGGGTGAGGCCTTTTAGAAAGGACCCTCATTTCTGAAATTTCAGTAACACCAAATTCAAGAGTCGGTTCCTTCAACTTCAAAGTCTGTATTTTTGAGGTTTTGCTACTTCCCACTTCATCAGAGGAAGGAAGGGAGGAAAATAAACATCTACTTCGATCACTGATCTATTCACTAACATCTCACTCCTTACAACAAAGGCTTGCAGCAACACATCAGGATCTCATGTAGCCAGGCTGGCCAGGCTACTATGCAGCAGGTGATCTTTCTGCCTCCCCCTCTTGAGCACTGGGATTACAGGCATTCTGGAAGCACACTAGGTTTCAGTACTTCTCAGTGTTCATCAGTCTTAGTGTCTGACAAAGTACAACAGTCAACAAACAGCAGGCAGGAAGCATGTGTTGCAGGGCCCAGGGTGGCTGGACAGTGAGTGTGAGCAGCTGCTCCCCAGGAACCTGCTCCGGCCATCTGCCAAGACAGCACCAATGGCACACCCTAACCCCAGTCAGGCCAAATCATGACTCCTGTCACAATTTACAGACATCCCAGCTATTTCCACCCCAGCACATACCTGGGGGGATAGGCACCTCCACGCATGCCGTAGCTGTAGGTGGACTGCATCCGAGAGTGAGGGTCCACAGGCTTATACATTGGTTTTCTTTCCAGTTTCACACAAAGTGCATTGAGCTCAGTGGTAGGACCTATACTTTCTGCAACACAAAATCATACAAACAACAGTTTCAGGCCCTAGACACTGATGAGCATGCCTGTAAATCAGACTCAGAGAATGTACTGCAAAGAGCTGAGTCCTCTACCCCTGGACATCCATTGGGAAACCCAAGAATCTACAGTGTACAGAACCACAGGAAAAATCTGGGAAAGACAAGGCAAGTAGATTGTCTGGAGAAGGCAAATAAGAACCAGAAAACACCCAGATGTCTCTGACTTGACATTACAGCGAGGCTCAACTATGGTCCCACCAGATGACAGGAAACCCAGTTTCATTTTCATATACACCGAGAGAGAGATTTTACTTCAAAATCATCCATATGAGAAAACAGAGACTAGGGCTCAACAGGAAGACCACTTGTGGTCCAATCATGAGACCAGTTTAGATCCCTGCACCAACATAAGGAACCTGGCTCCCACACACACCTGTAACCCCAGCTCTAACAGGAGGATTACAGGCTTCCAACCTAGCTGATAACATGAGCCTGAGCTGTAGGGATAGTCCCACCTCTAAGGCTTAGGGAGACAGTGACAAGAGAAATCACCTGATGCTACTTTTGAACATCACACATAGCACACACATCTTCACAAAGCGTTCAAACAGCCTGAAGAGATTACTGTCACTCCACACACCCCATCGTAAACAACACTGAGAGTGGGGTGGGCTACACAGATGCTGAGCCATCAAAAGCACTAGGTGCCCTTCCAGAGGATCCAGAGGATCCAGGTTTAATTCTTTGTACCTACAAGATAAAACTATGTAACTCCAGCTCCTAAGGATCTAATAGCCTCTGCTGGCCTCTGGAAGCACCAGGCAACAGTGGTAGGCAAGTAAACACACACATAAATCAGTAATTAAAAATGAGAAAACACCCCTTTTGGTCCTTGGAGATGACACAGTAGGTTAAGGTGCTTACTGTCTAACCTGAAGATCTAAATAAGCAATGCAGGCAAGTTGTCTGCTACCTCCACTTAGCACTCTCATACAAGTACCACACATACACAATGAAGAAATAAACCTTTAAAACAAACACTTGCTTTCCTATAATCTCAGCAAAAGGGAGGCTAAGGCAGAAGGATTGTAAATGTGAGACCAGCCTAAGCTGCATATCTCAAAAACAAACAAACAAACAAACAAACAGTGCTGGAGAGATGGCTCAGCGGTTCAGAGCACTGGCGGCTCTTCCAAAGGTTCTGAGTTCAATTCCCAGCAACCACATGGTGGCTCACAACCATCTGTAATGAGATCTGGTGCCCTCTTCTGGCC
>NC_022033.1:11561820-11566569 GCF_000317375.1 Microtus ochrogaster | reverse complement strand
GGGAGGGAGGGAGGGAGGGAGGGAGACAGACAGACAGACAGACAGACAGACAGACAGACAGACATAATTGCATTTTAAGAACACCCTCAACTGCTGGGCAGTGTTGGCACACACCTTATATCCCAGCACTCAAAAGGCAGAGAGGCAGGCTGATCTATGAGTTCAAGGTCTATAGAATGAGAAACCCTCAATCACTCTGAACAGCTGTGACTGAGAGAAGACACAGACCACCACAGAGAAATTAAAGGCAAAAAGGTTGACCTGAGATGCTCGGAATTTCTCCTGATTACCAAGGACTGGGGACTGTAACTAGAGCCCACCAGCCACAGCCTCCTCCAAGTGCCTCCCAAACACATCCCTAGGTTCCTAATCTGCTTTGGGCCCTTGTTTGAAGCACTATGAACTTAGCAGGTTGCATGTAGGCAGGGTCTTCTCACCCTTGTTAATCATCGGGAGATACAGAAGCAACACTGCTGATGGACAAATTATAAGCAATACTGTCATACTGAGTTGACATGGTTCTACTAAAAACCTACACTCTTGACAAACTACACAGCCTTACCCAGGGAAAGGCGCTTCGTCATGCTTGTCCTCAACCTAAAACACTGCATGGGGGAAGCATCTCCGCATGAGTCCTCTGAGACCACCCAGTCAGGGACCTCAGACTGAGATGGTGAGGAGAAATCTGCCATTCACAGTGGAGGACCGACGCTTAGGAAGCCATCAGGACATACTGGGCAGCCTCAAGACACATTTTTGAAAGAAGACTTTCTTAGCCCAGACAGACTGCCAGATTCCTCCCTTCCTGTGCTTTTAAGAAAGTCCTTCCTTTCCCCAGCTGTGGCAGCAGCTGTACTGAGAACAAGCACAAACCACCTCCAGGGCTTAGGTGAGCGGTCCACTGCGCTGCGGACGGCTGCCAACCTGGACCCTGGGCACTTCTGGTGGGTGTGGTTGAGAAGACTGCCCAGCAATGTAGAAAGATGTTTTTTCACTTCTCATTTTGAGACAATCTCACATTATTGAAATGAACCAACAGAAAGAGACCCTTCAAATACAATTATGCTTGTTTGTAAAGACTGATTTTTATTTTATGTGTATGGATGTTTTGCCTGTATGCATACCACATGTGTACCTAGTGCCCGAGGAGACCAAAGAATGTGTAATATCCCCTAAGTGGGGTGACAAACAGTTGAGAACTGCCATATGGTGCTAGGAACTGAACCCATGTCCTCTGGAAGCACAGTGACTGCTTTTAACCACTAAGTCACCGCTCTCGCTCCTGATTTTAATCAGATTATCAGATAGACTGAAAGAACTAAAGGCAGACAAGAGGATCCCAAGTGTTAGAACATTTATGGCAAATCAATCATAGCACTTGGGAATTGTTTACTCCAAATCCTACACAATGTCATGTGACTTAGAGCTTTAAAAGCCAAATACTCCAGGCTGGAGAGATGGCTCAATGGTTAAGAGCACTGGGTGCTCTTCCAGAGATTTAAATTCAATTCCCAGCAACCACATGATGGCTCACAACCATCTACAGTGGGATCGGATGACCTCGTCTGTCGTAAAGGTGTACACACAAATAGAACACTCGTACATAAAATAAATCTGGAAGGAAGGAAGGAACGAAGGAAGGAAAAGAAAGAGCCAAATACTCCAAGAGAGTACGTATTTTCTTGATCTACCTTACAAGGGTAAAAGTAGAGGCAATTCATTGAGCAATGGTGGCTCACTCCTTTAATCCCAGCACTCGGGAGACAGGCACAGGTGGATCTCTGTTAGTTCAAGGCCAGCCTGGTCTACAAGAGCTAGTTCCAGGAGAGGCTCCAAAGCTACAGAGAAATCCTGCCTCGAAAAACCAAAAAAAGAAGAAAAAAAAAGTGGAGGCAATTCTCAGTGAGCCAGGCATAGTGGTGCACATTTGGGAGGCAGAGGCAGATTGGTGAGTTCAAAACCAGCATGGTCTAGGTCAGGACAGTCAGGGCTACACAAAGAAACCTTGCCTAGAAAACCCAAAAGAAATAAAAATAAAGGCAATTGTCTAAAATCTGTGAGCTTGTATTTTGAGCCACAGTCCCATGTGCAGTAGTACAGAAACCAGACAACCTTGTCTGTATAAGCCATCAGAGAAGGTTGGACAATCATTTACCCCAGAGAGGTAAGCCTTGCTCAGACACAAACTTGATTCAGGCTAAACCATGCTGATAGCTGACTCATTCACAAGATAAATCTGGATTTTTCTCCTTGGATTTTCCATGGTGGAAGAGACTGAAAATTAACCAAATTCATGGACATTAGCAGCAGTATGACTTCTAGTTTCCCAGGGATGGAAAACTGCAAAGCATGCTGGGAGTGTATGCTTAGAGAAGACAAAACCAGAATCTTTCCTGAACCACCTATAGCCGAGAAACCTAGGAAAGTGAGTGAGTACTGTGTCTTCATAGGGCTAGGGCTACCATTCATTGAAACAGCCCTGACCTAGCATACATTGCAGTTCCATACCCAGCACTGCAAACTAACAACAACAGAGAGAGCACACACCTAGGACGGACACAACCGGAGCCTGACAAGGCACTGCCGCTGGAGCAGCCTGTAAGCCCACAAGCAGGGCCCCTGAGCAGGCTGCCATGCCAAAGCTCAGCTAAGGGTGCATCTCTAGCTCCCAGTCATAACTGCCATTCTCAAACCTGGCTTTTCATTCCTTGAACATTCTTAAAGACTGCTGTTCTCCACTGTGATCTACTTTTGACAATTATCTAAGTAAAATGCCATGGCCCTGTGGGAGTCTTACAAAGTGAACCACGTAGGCCAACCTGGTCTACAGAGTGAGTTTCAAGACAGGCTCCAAAGCTGTCCACAGAGAATCCCTGTCTTGAAAAAACAAAAAAACAAAAACAAAAACAAACAAAACCAAAGTGAACCAGGTGCAAACGGAACAGCACACACACATGGCTGGCAAAGGAGCTCAGTGAGGCTGAAGGCTGAGTTTGAGGCCTGGAAGGCAGAAGAGAGCTGACTCTACAGAGCGGTTCTCTAACTCCACACGCAAGGTGTGGTATAGGGTATACACTAGGATACACAACAAATAATTTAGATCTTTAAAACTGCACCTGTTGCCAGGCATAGAGATGCAGGCATTTAATCTGGCAAATGGGAGGCAAAGACAAGCATAGTTTTGTAAATTTGTGACCAGCGTGGTCTGCCCAGTGAGTTCCAGTGTAGCCAGAACTGCATAATGAGACCCTATCTCAAAAAAGAAAGAAAACAAACAAAACAAAACCCAACTGTAATCCCAACATTCCGGAGGCTGACTCAGGAGAACTGCTTTGAGTTCAAGGACAGCCTAAGTCACTTGGAGTTCAAGTCAACCTGGGCTTTGTGGTAAGGCACTTCTCCAGGCAAGCAAAGACGTGGCGGAAAGGTGTGGTGATGCACACCTTCAACCCCACCTGGGAAATAGAGGCAGATGGATCTCAATGAGTTTGAGGCCAACCTGGTCTACATATTTCCTGGACAGTCAGAGCTACATAAAGGGATCCTACCTCAAAAATAAACAAAGAAAAGAAAAAGCAGTAAATCCCAGGGGAGTACAATGGTATGTGCTTTTCCCTTAGGACAGTCAAACACATCTGGAGAGAAGTGAGGTGACAATCGGGAATGCCATCCTGTGAGGCAGGCTAAAGGATTCTGATGTAGTAGATTAAATTGTGGAACAGCTAAGTAAAAAGAGCCAGGATCTTTATAGATCTGCACGCCTTTAATCCCAGTACTCAGGAGGCAGAGGCAGAGGCAGGTGAAGTTCTGAATTTGAGGCCTGTCTGGTCTACAAAGTGAGTTCCAGGACAGCCAGGGCTACACAGATTAAAAAATGAAGAACAGATTTACACATCAGGCAAATACGCTCAGAGAGTAAAGACCTTTGCCAATAAAGCCAGATGAGCTGAGTTCTGCTGAGTTCTGTTCCCAAGTCTTTTTTTAAAAATATTTATTTATTTATTTATTTATTTATTTATTTATTTATTTATTTATTATGTATACAATATTTTGTGTGTATGTCTGCAGGCCAGACAAGGGCACCAGACATCATTACAGATGGTTGTGAGCCACCATGTGGTTGCTGGGAATTGAACTCAGAACCTTTGGAAAAACAGGCAGTGCTCTTAACCACTGAGCCATCTCTCCAGCCCGTTCCCAAGTCTTAAATTGTCCTTTGACCTGGATCCATACTCACACAAGTGTCCACACACGCACATGCATGTGTGCAATGATCTCGTCGCACTAGGGAAGAAGGAAGCACCTGTATGTTCTCCCTCCAAGTGTGTCAAGACTCAAGTGTGTCCTAACTCATGACATCTTTAGTTATGTTTCGTCTCCTAGTGACCAGATCTGAAAACCTTTAAATGCATCCCTTTTCAAAAGAAACCTGTTTCTTTCTTTAGTTTCTAACCAGCCCTCCTTACGGGCTCTGAACTACCCTACAATTTTCCTGACTTAAACTCACTTTAATACAAAATAAAAATTAAGGCCTACATACATGACAACTCGGTGAACAAAGCTTTGGATGCCGAGCCTGGAACAACACGGTAGGAGAGAGCAGAGCCTCAAGGGTCCTGGTTGACACGTGACACAACTTGACAAAGTGCTGGAGGAAAGGGCCGCCCGACTGCTTAGACCCAAAATAATCACACAGAAACTGTATTAATTAAATCACTCCGTGGCCCATTAGCTCTAGCTTCTTATTGG
>NC_022033.1:11560772-11561403 GCF_000317375.1 Microtus ochrogaster | reverse complement strand
TAATGTTTGGAGTTCCTGCCCTGACCTCCTTCAGTGAGAAACAGTAACTATGAAAGTGTAAGCCAAATAAACCCTTTCTTTTCCATGTTGCTTTGTTCATGGTACTTCAATTAATTAATGAATTATTTAATCAATCAATCAATTAATGTGTTTTTGTATTTGTTTGGTTGGCTTGCTTTTGAGACAGGGTTTTTCTGTGTAGCCCTAGCTATCCTAGAATTAGCTTAGAAAACCAGGCTGGCTGTGAACTCACAGAAATCCTCCTGCCTCTGCCTCCCAAGTGCTGGGATTAAAGGAGTGCATCACCACTGTCCAGCTCTGGTCATGTTATTTCATCACATCAACAGTAACCCAAACTGAGACACCAAGTTGCCCTCTGACCGCCAAATGCATGCCACAGTATATATTCACACACGTAAATACACACAAGCAAACATAAATATAATTTTTTTTTCTTTTTTGCTGGGCACTAGTGGTGCATGCCTTTTAATCTCAACACTCAGAGGCAGAGGCTGACAGATCTCTGAGTTTGAGGCCAGCCTGGTCTGCGGAGCGAGCTCCAGGAAAGCCAAGGCTACAGAGAAACCCTGTCTCAAATAAATTAGATATAGATAGATAGATAGATAGATAG
>NC_022033.1:11557180-11559287 GCF_000317375.1 Microtus ochrogaster | reverse complement strand
AAGTCTACAGCTCCTTTTCATGCTGCTGCATCCTGGTTTGCATGTCCTGCAGTGATTTAAGATGGTTTGCCATACCCATGCAATGTGTGGTCATATTGCAAAGAGAATCGGCGATGTGTAGTGCTTAATATTTATAGGATATGGAAAGACCTCCTTGTCTCAAACCTGTGAGAAATTGAAAGCAACCTGGGTAGTGACACCATTAGCAGGTCACTAGGAACTGCTGTTGTCTCCCATCATTTGACTTATAGGAGGCATTTCTCACTATTGCTGGTTCTTTCTCTTTATTAGGAGGTTCATCTAATTATAGATTCTAAGGCAGAAAATCACTGGACCAACCTTCAGGCTCACAATCCCGGAGTGACTTGAATAGACCCTGTGCTGCCCTGGGACCACAGCAGGTGCGAGTGGAGAGGATGGGAGCCCAGGGGACTGCAGGATGGCAAGGCTGCAGGAAACGGGCTGGGGTGGACTGAAGAGTTGCTCAGCAGTGGCTGCTCTTGCTAAGGACTCGGGTTCTATTCCCAGCACCCACACTGAGGCTCACATCCGCTCTAACTCCAGCTCCAGGAAGTCCAACATCTCTTCTGGCCTCCACAGCTACCATACTCACATAGCTGGCACAGACATCAATCTATAGGCAAAATACAATAAAATAATTTCGAAAATAAAAAGTTAGGCATAGTGGCTCACACCTTCAATCCTAGCACTCAGGAAGCACAGGTAGGTGGATCTCTGAGTTGGAGGCCAGCTGGTATACATAATGAGTTCTAGACTAACAAGCCTACAGAGACCCTATCCCCAAAACAAAATAAAACAAAAAGTGGGGGGTTTGGAGAGTTGGCTCAGTGATTAAGAGGTCCGGTTTGTGGCCAGCACCCACATGGTGGCTCACAACCACATATAACTCCAGTTCTTCTGACTGCCATGGGCACTGCACACACATCATGCACAAACATACATGCAAGTAAGACATATACATATAAAATAAAAATGTAAGAGCGGGAACAATTCCATACACACTTATGACCATTTTTCACAAAGCAGAGGAAGTTTGAAGGGAGCTGAAAGTGCTAGGATTTTATGGGAATAGGCAGCCAGGCAGGCCTCCAGCACATACCAACTAACTAGCCGTGCACTGGCAGAAAAACCACACAATGATTTTTACCACCATGCCTCTCCCACAGATAAACCAGAGCAAGTAAGTTACTTGAAGCAAACCCCCAAAGAAGCGCCACAGGGCCTAGCTCGAACGACCTCTCGCCCTCATCCCCAGTGCTGCTGCACCGCACCACATGTTTACTCTGGGAGTGGAACAAAAAAGCTACCCACCCATCCAAGATGCAGACAAGCTGTGAGTGTGGACTCACGAGTGTGCCCTTGTTCTGGAGAAAGAGCTCCCTCTCTTTCCCTGGCTCACTCCTAGTCTCCCTAAAGTCTTTCTTGAAAGCTTTACTCACTGCAGGCGCCAATCATTTTATTCCTATCGTAAACACCAACCAGAGTCAAGAGCAGAAAATGAACTAAAACAAAGCCCGTCCCAACAGGATCATCTCAACCCGTGGCAGAACTTAGACTGAATGAATGCCTAAACTTAGAAAGGGTGGGGCCCAAAGGAATCCTTTTTTGCTCCTACTATATAAAGCAGGCCCAATGACAACATTTCCAGCTCCAGTCATAAATATGTGAGGATTTTAGAAGCTCATAACAAACAGGCTTTCAATGAGACTGCCCCCAAAATGCTAGTCTCAAATACACCTCAAAGAGTTAACAACTGGTTGAAATAAGCAGCTAAAAACTTGAGGGGAAAAAAAGTATGTATGGGTGCCCCAGTGAGCTGTGCTTGCTATGTGAACATGAGGACCTGAATTTGATCCCCAGAACTCACAAAAAGTCAAGACCAGTGGCAGAACACAGCTACTCATCCCAGTGCTGGGGAAGAACCTTGGGTTTGCTGCCCAGAGAGTCTAGCCAATCAGCAAGCTCCAGAATCAAAATAAGAACATGTCCATAGCCGGGCGATGGTGGCGCACGCCTTTAATCCCAGCACTCAGGAGGCAGAGGCAGGCGGATCTCTGTGAGTTCAAGACCAGCCTGGTCTACAGAG
>NC_022033.1:11555003-11556550 GCF_000317375.1 Microtus ochrogaster | reverse complement strand
GGGCGGTGGTGGTGCACACCTTTAATCCCAGCATTCGGGGCAGAGGCAGATCTCTATGACTTCAAAGCTAGCCTGGTCTACAAACTGAGTTTCATGACAGCCAGGACTGTGTCACAGAGAAACACTGTCTCAAAAAACAAAAACGCAAAAGAAAAAACCATAATATACAACAACTCGATAAGCTTTAAATTCTCACACAGTCAGCACTAAAACTCACCAGGCAAGAGGCTAGGGGTGGAGGCTCGTGAAGCTGCACTTACTGTGCATACATAAAGAGGTCTCTAGATTCAGTCACAGACCGAGGCAAAAATAATAATAATAATGAATATAATAATAATAATAATAATAATAATAATAATAAATTTGCAAGTCACTCTTTAATTACTTACTAATGTAACCCTGGGTATCATGTTTGAGCCTGAAGAGAGAATGAGAGGCAATGCTGTTAAGAGAACAACTCTGTTCCTCCAGGAACATCTAGCAATGGCTGGGTATTTCTGATTGTCACATCTGAATGTAAAAGTGATCTCATATATCTAGAGGGCAGAGGAACTGGAGCACCAGTACAACACCACAGCTATAAATGGGAAAATACGCAATGTAATCAGCCGCTCAGAGAACAAAGCTCTCCACTACTGGCATCTGTCGAGTTCAAAGCAGTCCTGAGGACCATGGCATTCCAACTGCTGTTAGCATCTTAGCATCTCCACCGCTGCAGCTATAACCCTTCACACAAACCACCTTCCTTTAAACCTGCCTTTCTGGGTTGTTTCCTATCCAGTACATTTGAGGGCCTTGTGAGAGATCAAACTGTCACTCATAGACAAAGGAGGCTAGAAGCTTGGAACACGAGTATCCTTAGGACTCACTGGACACCTGACTGTAAGAATCCAACTTCCTCCATTGTCCCGCATCGTCTACTGAAGGGCCTCAGAGCCCAGCTGGAGAATATGCTAGTCTTCCTTTAACACACAAGCACCGCAACACAGAAGAATGACATGGAGGAGCTTAGAGCACTTCTTTCAAAAGATCTTCATCTGCTGAACACCAGGGCCTCACATGAGCTTGCTGACACCAGAGTATCATAAAAACATGTATCTTTCATCTGAGCACTGGGGCCAGTCAGTACTACATAGAGACCCTGTCTCAAAGCAAACAAACAAAAACAAAAAAAAGCCTCATACAATCTCACTGGGAAAAATGACAGGCATCCATAGTCTTAGCACTCAGCTGTGACAGGGTAAAGCAGATTCCCCTCTGTATGCTGTGAATACCATTGGTTAATAAAGAAGCTGTTTTGGGCCTGTGATAGGGTAGAGCAGAGCTAGGCAGGGGAAATTAAACTGAATGCTGGGAGAAAGGAGGCAAAGTCAGAAGGAAGCCATGTAGCCCTGCTGGAGACAGACGCAGAACTTTACCTGGTAAACCACAGTATCATGGCAATACACAGATTAATAGAAATGGGTTAAATTAAGATGTAAGAGTTAGCCAATAAGAAGCTAGAGCTAGGGCTGGAGAGATGGCTCAGTGGTTAAGAGCATTGCCTG
>NC_022033.1:11539752-11554194 GCF_000317375.1 Microtus ochrogaster | reverse complement strand
GGACAGGCTCCAAAGCCACAGAGAAACCCTGTCTCGGGGGGGAGGAGGGGGGAAAAAGGACAAGCATTTAAATGGGATTTGTGGGCAGCATGGGGCCACTGGTTACCAGAGTTGAGGTGGTGAGGATGGCTCCCACTGGGCAGTCTCAGAGGCAGTAAACATGCTTCCTCCATGTTAGACCGGGTGGAGACACTAGCCATGCCTACTTAGCATTTAATTAAAGAAAAAAGTAGTTCTGGTCAGAAAAGGATTACAGATATGCAATAAAGGCAGATTCAAATGAAAAAGACCTCTAAATGGGTCATAGTGTGTTTTAAAAAATGTACGTAGGCTTGGGAAAGAAGAAAAAGAGTATAGAGTTATAAAAAGAAGTAAATGGTTTTAAAATAACAAAACAAAGTCTTTAAAGAGACAGAGTACAGACAGTCATAGATTAAAGGAATAAAGATGATAAATATTCAAGTAATAGAGTAAAAACAAGCCACTTAAAGATGGAAAATTCACAGAGAGTCTGGATTATGTATATTATTGTGTTTTCTTTGAATTTTTGGACTGTTAAAGAGCTATGTAATGAGAGACATTTCGCTGTATGGATAAGTTAAATTAACATAAAGTCATCCTGACTTCAGAATTTGAGTCTAAGGATATGTTGCTTTGGAAAAGAGGTTCTTCTTTTGTTTCCACAGAAGATGAAAACATATAGACTCCTCCCAGACTAATGTGGTTTGATGGACCAAGACCTCCTAAAAGGTTTCTGCGACACCACAAAAAATACTTTGCCCAACAAAAAGAAGGAAGCAGTTTGGAGAGAACTATGCCCAAATTCCCTAAATGATTGTTTATAGATGTTTGTTTACATTTAAAGGGGGATATGATATAGAGATCAATACTTTGCATTGGTATAGATCTAGGTTTATTGACACTAATTTCAGGTCAATTTTGTTATATGTATATTTCTGCTCTTGATTAATGTAGTTTGTGCAGTTCATTTAAAAATGTAAAGTATAATTAAGAAATGTAGGTTAATAGTCATCTATAACAGTCAAGCTTGTAGTCATGTCAGTTAGATTTTCTAAGTGTACAGAGATATATTTCAGATGGCATTCTTCAAACCTTTCAAAGACTACAGAAGATGTCATTTAAAATGCTTAAGAATTTAGGACTTTTCATGACAATGAGACACATCTGCTCCTGGCAGCACCAATACATTAAAAAGGATGATGGGCATCGAAGAGGCTCCTTATGGAGTTTGCTAGCCATTTGGGCAGGAAACTGCTCTTGCCTGGACTGCTTGATGTTATGCTTTATGAACTGGACATGCATACCCACAGAGAAATGACTATGGGAGAAAGAAGGCTGAGTCAGAGAGACACCATGTAGCCCTGTTAGAGACAGATGCTGGAACTTTACACAGTAGCCACAACCTCCTAGCAATATGCAGATTAATGGAGATGGGTTAATTTAAGAGTTAGCCAGAAATACGCTCAAGCTATTGGCCAAACAGTATTGCAAATAATATGGTTTCTGTGTGGTTATTTTGGGGCTAAGCAGTTGGGAACAAACAAGCAGCCTCCTACAACACAGCTGAGACAAGAGACTCATTTGATGACAACCTGAACTATACAGTGAGGTCTTAGCTAAAATAAATAGACTTATACACACACAAATAAACACATACATATATACATGTACATACAAAAACACATGCAAAGAAATAATAAAAACAAGAGTAGAGCCTCACCTTAATTGACAGATACCATTTTACAATGTAAAGCACCTTTTCTGGTATGGAGAAAGTACATGAGCATGTAAACCTCACAAAACCTTGTTTCTTTGTTTTTTAATTGCACGTAATGTGCTACAAGTGGCAAGGTGCGAATATGTTTCTCACTCGGCAGTAAATGCAGGACCACCTGATGACACTGAGCACACTGGAATGATTTAATACACAAGGAACAGGTCAGAAGAGGCCAGAGTTATATGCAATGGCCATTAGTCATACTAACTTTCAAATACAATTTCCAAGTCTTTTGTTTTGTTTTTTTGAGACTGGGTTTCTCGCCTTGGGCTCTTCTATAACTTGGTCTGTAGACCAGGCTGGCCTGGAACTCATAGAGATCCGCCTACCTCTGCCTTCCATGTGCTGGGACTCCGCCAAGCCGAAGTCTTAGTAGTAGTATACACCAAGTTAAGCACTTTTTGTTGTGGTTTGGTGTTGTTGTTTTAAACAAGGACTTACTACACAGTCCAGGCTGGCCTGGTGGCAATCCTCTGCCTTTACTTCTTGTGGGAATCACAGGCATGAGGCACCAAGATTAGATAAACCCTTAAGAAGAAATTAGCAGTGGTGTGGTGTGTGTGTGTATGTGTGCAGGCAAACATATACCACAGCATGTGTGTGGATGTCAGAAGATTAACTTGCAGGAATGGGTTCTCTCTTTCCATCATGGGATTCAGGGTTTGAAATCAGGTCGTCTGGCTTGCCCAGCAACCACTTTTAACCGCTGAGCCATCTTGCTTACCAAAGAGACTTCTAATTAACAAACTTTTCACTAATTAGTGCAGATAATGTAGTATTTATGTTTCTGTATAATCAACACATCATTCCCCTTTGTAGAAGTGATCTCAATTCTAAAGAAACCTTTTATTCATTTTTATATAAGATTTAGTGTGTGTGTGTGTGTGTGTGTCCACAAAGGTCAAAGAGGTCATAGGATCCCTGGAGCTAGAATTGAGGTAGTAAGCCCTCAACCTTGGGTGCTGGAACTAAACTTGGGTCCTCTGGAAGACAGGAAGAGCTCTCAACCACTAAGTCCCACTCCAGTCTAAGACCCTTATCTAAGACATTTTTACCCTAACTGCAATTCAGTTGTTTTCTGAAATTAAAACTCACCTCTCACTGTTGCTTTCCCCTCCCCTCCCAGGAAACAATCCACAAACTCCAATATCATCCAAACAGCTGTAGCAAGGAAAGCCATGAGCACAGACATAGGTCAGTCATTATTAGCTTCCTACACAATAATTCCCAAAATGACTGCTTTAAGATCAATGTCAAGTCAGTGTTTGATCACAGTCCTGGATACATAAATAACTGCACAAGAAAGAAATATAACCATATAACTACAAAACATTCCACTATGTACTTGGGACTCAAGAGAAACAAAGACAGGAAAGGATAGTTAGCTTAAGGAGTCCCACTCCCACTCACTTGCTAGACAACAAAACTATCTACAATTGATACCTGCAAACACCTGACTGCTCAGATCTCTGCACACAGTTCAAGCCTTGAATGTGGTCCCGCATCACATCTGCCAAAGTCAAGTAGGCAAGGAGGACTCTTCTGCATACAAGTGTAACTCTTGGGTGGCCTGCTACAAAAAACCTTCCTAGGGTCTAGAGCAGTGGTTCTCAACCTCTAGAAGGGTTCCCCTCATATTGTGGTGACCCCCAACCATAAAATTATTTTCATTGCTACTTTGTAACTATAATTTTGCTGTTATGAATTGTAGTGTAAATATGTTTTCCAAAGGTCTTAGGTGACCCCTGTGAAAGGGTTGTTGGACCTCCTTCAAAGGGGTCACACCACACAGGTTGAGAGTCACTGGGCTAGAGAGATGGCTCACAACAAGATGGCACTTGTTGCTCTCACAGAGGAACCAGGTTAGATGTTTAGCACGCACATGGTATGTCACATTTTTCAGGAGATCTAATGCTGTCTTCTGGTCCCCACAAGAACCAGGCAAGCATGTGGTGCACACATGTATACATCACTCATACAAATAAAATAAATACATCTACGTAAAAATATATATAATAAATGAGAAGTCATCGTTAATTGTTCCTCCCAGAAAAACCATTTACCTCAAACAAAAGTTTAAAAAAATAATTTAAATCCAAAGCTAGGTATCACCAGTGGCGCACACCTTTAATCCCAGCACTCAGGAGGCAGAAGCAAGAGATCTCTGTGAGTTCTAGTACTATTGGGATTACACAGACCCTATTTAAAAAAAGAAAAAGAAAGTCTAATTCCAACAGCCTCCCATCCATAAACCTCAATTTTCTTTTCTCTCCCTAAAACTTTACCAGGCTCTTACTTTCCCCTTCCCTACAGCAGTTTAAAAATAAACCCAACAGTCTGGGAAGGTACTGTACAAGCTGTCAAGGGAGGGAAAAAAACCAACGGTTCCATCCCGTGGTGAAGTCTAAGAACTACAGCAATAGCGGGGCAGTGGTGGCGCACACCTTTAATCCCAGCCCTCAGGAGGCAGAGGCAGGCAGATCTTTGTGAGTTCAAGGCCAGCCTGGAGCTAGTTCCAGGACAAGAACCAAAACCTACATAGAAACCCTGTCTCGAAAATTAAAAAAAAAAAACAATGTGTGTGTGTGTGTGTATGTGTGTGTGTGAAAAATAATAAATCACTCATAATAAACATTACCTGGTTACTGAAAGAGACACATGGAACAGAAAAGCTGCCTGCCGTGGCTGTGAACTGCTGACCCAGGGTAAGGGTTCAGGATAGACAACAACACTAAATAGGGAGAAGCCTATGTCATACCCTTTCTTGAAGAAAACCAGTTGGGTGGTGGTGGTGGTGCACGCCTTTAATCCCAGTACTTGGGATGCAGAGGCAGGTGGATATATATGAGTTCCAGGACAGCCAGAGCTGTTACACAGAAAAGAACACCAGCTATCTCCTGAGCTGTCATCTGCCACTGGACTTTACTAAAAGTAATACACTGACTATAGACTTATTTCTTGCTAAAAAAAAAAAAAACCTTTCAGCTGGGCATGGTAGTACATACCTTTAATTTTTGGGAGGCAGACAGGCAGATCTCTGTAAATTCAAGGGGAGCCGGGGGGGGGGGGGGGCTTGTAGTTCAGAAGATGAGTGATTCAAAAGGAAGGGGAGAGAAATGGCCCAAAAAGCAGCTTACCCGTGAACACTAAACTACTACATCAGCCAGGCTCTTAGAGCACGTGGGAAAGACAGCAATAGATACTGACCCTGGAAAATTCATTGTGATTGGAAAACCGAGGTGCCCCCACCAAGAAAATAAGTTAACTGGAATTCATTCCTCAGTATCATCACAAAAAAAAAAAGTAGCAACCTTCAAAAGTTAATTAGAGGGCTGGAGAGATGGCTCAGTGGTTAAGAGCATTGCATGCTCTTCCAAAGGTCCTGAATTCAATTCCCGGCAACCACATGATGGCTCACAACCATTTGTAATGAGATCTGATGTCCTCTTCTGGCCTGCAGACATATACACAGACAGAATATTGTATACATAATAAATAAATATTTTTTAAAAAAAAGTTAATTAGAATCTTAGTGCTTTTTCCAATAAAGCAGAATATTATAATTCAAAAGAAAGTTGTTGTTTTTTTTGAGGCAGGGTTTCTCTGTAGCTTTGGAGCCTGCCCTGGAACTAGTTCTTGTGGACCAGGCTGGTCTCGAACTTACAGATACAGAGATCCACCTGCCTCTGCCTCATGAGTGCTGGAATTAAAGGCGGGCACCACATGCCTTTTTTTTTTTTTTGAGACAAGGTCTCACTGTGTAGCCCTGGCTGTCTTAGAACTTATGGCAGTCATATCCAGTCAGTTGTCTGTTATGACTGCAGAGGTGGTGTGTGATGGGTGACATTTCAGAGACTACTGTGAAATCAGAAGGGATGAGTGTGCCTCACCCAATAGAAGGGTGTTCTCTTCTCAAATGAAGTGCGTGTACAATACTGCTAGGGTACCAACTTCTTCCCTCAGGAACATGTCTTGTGATCACAGGTCTTGCCTTATTTTTCCATGTCCTTTTTTTTGTGGGGGGGTGGGGATTCAAGACAGGGTTTCTCTGTGTAACAGCCCTGGCTGTCCTAGATCTCACTCTGTAGACCAGGCTGGCCTGGAACTCAAAGAGATCCCCCTGCCTCTCCCTCCGAGTGCTGGGATTAGAGGTGTGTGCCCTTCCACAGCTCCACAACATCTTTTTTGGAGGAGTGAGACAGGTCTCATGGAAACTGGAACAATCTCACTCAAGGTATGCGGTCACAATGGCCTTGGATTCCTGATGTTCCTACCCCACCTTCCAGATGCCAGGATTACAGGTTTAGGTTACTAGACTTGCCTGAAATCCATGCTTCCCATAAGTAGAACTTTTATGAAGTTTTATGTTTTACAGAATTCCCTGATAGAAATGGGAATATTGCTTTCTGATGCTGTAATGTACAGAATGCTGGACAGCCCTCTCTGTCAGAGGCTACCATACCCAACGAAGGCAGATTAGATTTGAAGCCTACAGTTCTGTTGCCCAATTTACCAACTCCACCCCCTGAGGCGCCATGACCCTTTACCTGGATGACAGGCAAATAGTCAGGGAGATAAGGTCCTTTTAGTTCGCTGCAGAGTCAGTGTGGCAGTGTTTAGACAGCGCCTGTGTGCTGAGGATGAAGCACTGAACAAACAGAACACAAGAATGTTGTTTCTGAGTGCACACTCCTTTGTTTGGTTGGTTTGTTTTGTCTGAGGCAGGGTTTCTCTGTGTAGCCTTGGCTGTGCTGGAACTTACTTAATAGACCAAGCTGGCCTAGAACTCACAGATCTGCCTGCCTCTGCCTCCCAAGTGCTGAAATAAAAATGTGAGCCACCATGCCTGGTAGTGAGATGCAAATACCTCCCATCTGTGCTTCTGGAGTGTACTTTTATTAAAGAAATGAACACAAGACTCCTGGGGTTTGTCACCTCCACTTATAAGGTGACATCAGTTTTAAATCAGTCTGCCCAAAATAAATAAGTAAATAAATCAACCTGTCACTAGTGTGAGAATGAAAATATTAATATTAGGTACTGGCAGGAATTTCCTTCAACTCCCTTGAAAACAGTTCACAGTGGTTTTTAGTTCAGAGCACTGAGCCGCCAGCAGGAGCTATTTAAGCCCTCACCTGGACCCTTTGACAAGCCCCCATGGAGCTACTTCTAACCCTACCATTTCCTGAGGGTGAGAACTAAAGATTTGGTCAACATTTTCCTGGTGCAAAAGTTCAACAAATAGCCAGACGGTGGTGGCGCACGCCTTTAATCCCAGCACTCGGGAGGCAGAGGCAGGCGGATCTCTGTGAGTTCGAGACCAGCATGGTCTACAAGAGCTAGTTCCAGGACAGGCTCCAAAACCACAGAGAAACCCTGTCTCGAAAAAACCAAAAACCAAAAAAAAAAAAAAAAGTTCAACAAACAATTAGCCTTAAAAACAGAGATTTTTCAGTCAAAACCTAATTGGAAGTAAAAAAATCAACGAAGCTCTTGACTTTTAAAAAAGATGAAGGCTGGGCATAGTTGCGCACACCTTTAAACCCTAGCACCCAGGAGGCAGAAGCAGGTGGATCTCTGTGAGTTTGCCAGCCTGATTTACATGGCAAGTTCCAGGACAGCCAGGGCTACAAAGGAAGATTTTATCTCGAAAAGAGAAAACTAAAAAATAAATAAAATAAAATCAACCTTAACAGCTGAGATGGAGCTAAGCGGTGGGGCATTTGGCTAGGCCCACCCTCAGCACAGCGAAACCCACAAACCCCAGTGAGCATCATCTGAAGCGTGTCCTGTGCTGTGTGCACCAACTGCCGCGAGACAGACAAGCATGTTAGTGCAAGTGGGGTCGGTGATAATGGTACAGTAGGAAGGACCTAAAGCGCCAAGACTAAAATTTTAGAAACTTCGGTATGTGTTGGAAACTTTCTAATAAAATGTTGGGAGAAAGTAACCATAGCAACTCACAGGTCTTCTCATGTTCAGTCCTTTAGTTTGCAATGTCTGTACTTTAGAGCAGCATAACACAACAGCCTTGATTCTAGTAAGGAGTTTTTGCTTTTGTGTTTAAAAACCCACGGAAAATTCCACATACGTTATCCACTAACAGGTCTACTGTGAAACAAGTCAAGAAAATAATGTCAATAGTTTTTTTAAATAATTTATTTAACTTTAAGTGCATTGGCGTGAAGACATCAGATCCCAGAAAACTGGAGTTACAGACAGTTGTGAACTGCCATGTGAGTGCTAGAAATTGAACCTGGGTCCTCTGGTGCTCTTAACCGCTGAGCCATCTCTCCAGGCTCCCATTGACAATTTTGAAGTCTCTAAAACTCCAGGCTAAGAGAAGGCCTTGCAAGCAACTCCAAAAGCTGTCAACTGAAGGAGCAACAGTATCATTTAAGATGGCCCCTTACAGCATGGAGGTCATAACACCCCTGGGAGGGACCCGCGAGGAGAGCAGTCAGACCGCAGCGCACACAAAAATACCAAAGGAGAAAACTAATAAAAGTTCTATGGTTTTCAAAAACCTGCAGCCTGGAAAACCAAGCAGGTCAATTCTGAAGGCACCTGTTCCCCCGAGCCAGGATAAAGAGCCTCCAGGAAAGTTGCCCACACTGGTTCCTGCTGTTTGAGCTGCCATGATTACAACCGAAATGATGCTCTGGTTTAAACAACAAGCCAGGGGATCTATGAATCAAGTTCATGGCTAAACGTAAAATAATTTATATATAAATGTTTTATGGGTGAAACATAAGAACATGTATTTTGACTACAGTAAAAATTATAAGTACTCCAAAGTTTTACTTTAAGTCTAATGGGAAAGACCAAGTGGGTTTGGGATTTTGCTGTGGGAACTCCTTCAACCAAAAACCTTTACGATACTGGCCTACTTTGGGCATGGTCTTATGCACTACATATGCAGACAAAAAGGGGGGCTTGACTACTGAAGTCGAATCCAGCCCCCCCCCCCCGCACACACACAGAGGACTGTAGATCACTACTCTTTCTGTGAGTTTATCCCCTGATAAATTCTGTGAGTTTTACCCCTAATAAATAAACTTTTATTATACTCCATTCTGGGCTATTGAAAACATTTTCATACTTCAACAGGTTTTGTTTTGGTTTTTTGAGAGAGGGTTTCTCTGTGTAGACTTGGCTGTCCTGGAACTCACTCTGTAAACCAGGCTAGCCTCAAACTCACAAAGATATAACAGACTCTGCCTCCAAATGCTGGGATTAAAGGTGTGCGCCACCACCACCTGGTAGACCAAGTGTTTTTAAATATTTTCTTCCTTCTTAGACATGGAATTCAGGGATTAAGAAGAGGCTCCTAGGGGCTGGAAAGATGGTTTAGGAGTTAAGAGCACTGGCTGCTCTTTCAGAGCACCTGGGTTCAATTCCCAGCACCCACATGACAACTCACAACCATCTGTGACTCCATTCTAGGGAATCTGACTTCCTCTCATGGATATATTTGCAGGCAAAACATCAACGTACATAAAATAATAATAAATTATTTAAAAACAGGCTCTTATATTGATGTGAAGAGGCAGCCCCTCTTCACCACTCAGGCTGTGACAACTGGAGCGGCAGAGCACTGGCACTGACCAAATTCTGATGCACACGTGCAGCCCAGAAATAACAGTCACAGAGAAATTGAGTAACAGCAGCAAACATTTACAACATTCTGGTCAACCTCAACGTTGGAAAAGATCTGCTTTTAGACAAGGGAAATACCAATCCCTAACCTGGGGTTGCACACTGCTCACAAAGCTAAGGATCTTAACACTCAACCAATGCGTTGCTTGTAAACACTGCAGGGGCCCTTCAGACAGCAATTCTACAACACATGGTTTGGAGTTTTGCAATACTAGAGATTAATCCTGGAGCCTTGTGCATGCTAAGCAAGTGTCCCACACTGAGCTACAGCCCCCAAACCCTTTTCTTTTTACTTCTGAGACAGGGTCTCTCTGCCAGCCTTGGTCTCCCAAGTGCTAGGATCAAAGGCATTCACCGCTGCTCAACGTTTCAATTGTCATCAACAGCTGAGAAACGACTAACTCAGTTCCTAAACAGAAAGAAAGACTGAAATCTGGGCTCTATCTTGAGGAGGGGAATCTGCTAACTCTACAGCTGCTTCCCTGCTGTGCATAAAGCACAGGTCAACAAAGAAGCCAAACAAAAGAAAGACGTTGGTGGCCTATGCCTTTAACCCAGCACTCAGGAGGAGAGGCAGGTGGATCTCTGTGAGCTTGAGAGGCCAGCCTGGCCTACAAGAGCTAGTTCCAGGATAGGCACCAAATCTACAGAGAAACCCTGTCTTGGGAGGGCGGGGGGACGACGGACAGACTGTCAGTTCCAATATACTGAGAAATGGCATTTTATTAACAGTTTAACAGTTAACCTAGGGTGATCTGGTTAAAGTCAAAATGAGTAAAATTATGGGTAGGTTTAGGTTTTGTTTCAAAATAAGTCATCTTAAAGGAGGGAGTTCAAGAAAATAGGAGACTGATCTTAGCTAGGAGTTGATAATTGCCAAAACTGGGCAACCAACTTACAGCGCCCTCTATAGTGTTCAATTTTCATACTTAAAAATAACTTCAGAAGCCAGGCTTGATGGCTCACACCTGTAATCTCTGCACCACACCTGGATGAGACAGGAGGGCTGATAGCTCAAGGTCAGTCTAAACTAGAAGTACCGTCAAAAAAAAAAAAAAAAAAGCTAAACAAAATAACTTCAGGTTCTCCACCACAGCATATCACTTTTCCTGGAATTGCCTTAATTGCTGACATGGTAAAGGATAAGCTCAGAGCTGCGTGCAGAATCGTTTGCTTAGGAGTTGTTAAAAAGTCATTACACTCACCAGGGCCCATGGTGGCGCACACCTTTAATCCCAGCACTCGGGAGGCAGAGGCAAGCGGATCTCTGAGTTCGAGGCCAGCCTGGACTACAGACCGAGTGCCAGGACAGGCTATAAAGCCACAGAGAAACCCTGACTTGAAAAAAAAAAAAAAAAAAAAAACAAAAAACCAAGCAACCAAAAAAAACCTATTGTACTCAACAATTTATGCTAGAAACTATTTCCCAAGTGTTACAAATTTCAGGAAGAGTCAAAACGAAAACACAGAGGCTACCTTGCATTATTGAGATGGCTGTGATATAACCATCTCCAATTACTAAGGAAATTGACTGCCCCAAACAATCTGGTGGTAGAGGGGCTGAAGAGATGGGCAGGTCAGGAGAAGCATCATGCACAGAGATACTGTCTCTGAAAATAAGGTAGAGAGCCACCACGGAAGAGCAGCAAGACACCAGAGGTTGACCTCTGGTCTCCACAGGCACACAGGGTCATGCACATGTGTACACTCTATCACAAACACAAAGGTAAAACACACACACACTAACATACACAAAATAATCCTAAGGCATAGAAAAGTCGTTGAGCACAGCAAACACACCATATTACTTCCGTATATCTGCATGTGCCTGTCTTTAAGGAAGGGTACGCCAATGTCACTAAGCAGATTTAAAACAAACAAAAAGCAGACACTTTGAGACAGCTCAGCATATAAAGTGCTTGCACAGCTAGGAGCCCCAACAACCTACTGAACCCCAAAAGTTGTCTTCTGAAGTCCACACAGCTGCTGCTGCTATTACACTCAAAAATAAAAACAAAAGAATTTCATCTTACTAAAAGAGAGAAAGGCTGATTCAGAAGAGAAAAGATGGTCCTCTAAAACTCACCAGAACGGCCGAGACTGGTCCCTCCACACTCACCAACTACAGTTTTTAGTTTTCCCTTCAACAAGTAACAAAGTCGAAGTCGTTCATAATTTACATTTGGTAGGCAGAGATGCCTGAAAGACCAAGATTCTTGTTTCTATCTCTGCTAACACCTTCTCAAGAATTACAGTTGCCAGCAGATGAAAACAGACGGATCTGAAAATGGGCCCCCACATCACGCCGGGTAAAACGGAACAAAATAAAGCTTCCACAAGAGCCAGCAGTGTTGGCACAGGGAGGGAGGTGCGGCCAGGGCTTCCGGGAAACTGCTAAATGCGACCCGGAGTGAAAGAGAAGTTCAGTCAAAGAACGTGAAGAGCTGTGGATGCGACCAGGAAGGCAGGGCTTTCACACCTTTGCATACTCCATATCTCCAGAGCCTAACACACAGGAGGGCTCCAGAAAGGTCTGCTGAACCCAACGGGCGCTTGTGCCAGCAACTTCCACAGAAAAATCACAAGGTTCTGGCTGGTGACCGGGAAACATGGGACAGATTGTTGAGCTTGGGGGAACCGACGAAGTCCCCACAGTTGGTTCTCCAGAAAGGCCAGCTATTTCTACACCCATACTTTGCCTGCTACCGTGTCCCCATTAAGCGCGCGCCCCTTTCTGATGCTAGGCAAGCACAATGCCCAGGCGCTGGCAGTGGGCACGCGGGTTCTTCTACCTCGGAGGAAACCCAAATGGGAAGGTAGGTCAACTTCTGTCCAGTCTGCACCCTAAATTATACCTTCATATCACGCTAATAAATTATGCAAACCGTTTATTGGGACACGGTGTGGGTCTGGCACGCTGATAAGCTCTTTACACGCCCCATTTCACTGCACCTTCACAGCCTGAAGAGGCAGGGACAGGACTGGGACGGGATTAGTCTTCTACCTCCCCCCCCCCCCGTTTCCCCTCACAACTGAAACACAAAAGAGTATGAAGTGACTTGCGAAGGGGGCAGAGCCGGGAATTGGCACCATGTCCCAAGGCTCGGCAGTGGCCGCAGCACTATGCACTGTGCACGGCGCAGAGACCTGGGGGGCTCCGGATCGACCCAGCCCCTGCCCGCACCCCTGCCTAACTCGGGCACCGGGCCCAAGAGCGCCGCGGAGGGCCCGCCTCCTCCGGGAAGGCCCCGCGGGCGGAGACCGGCCTGGGCCGCAGCTCGCGCGCCCGCGAGGCCTCGCCCACCCGCCGCCCACCTCCCGCTGCCGCCGTGCCTACGGGGCCCTACCGAGGCCCGGCCCGGCCGCCTCACCTGGCTGCTTCCCCGGAGCTCGTACCCGGGCCGGCGGTCCTGGGCGGCGGCGAGGAAGAGAAGGAGCAAAGGAGGAGGGCGAGGAAGAAGGGACAAGGAAGGAAAGAGGCGGTGTAGCCGCGGAGGAGGCGGGAGCCGCCAGGCCGGGGATCAGAAGAAGGGGGAGACGACACAGACGCGACGACCGCCAGCGCAAACGCTGAAGAGCGGCTCCGGCGCCCGCAGCCCGGCAGGAAGTGACGGGGGAGGGGCCGCGCCCGCCCCCAGCCCCCGCCCGCCTCCATACCGGCCCCACCCCCACCGCTGCCGAGACCACAAGTCCCGGCGGGCGCCGCAGCCTGCCTGCGCCCTCTAGACGTGCTGGTGCGTCAGGGGCCGGCATGGTTCCGTCTTGTCAGGGCATGCTGGGAGTTGTAGTTTTGCAGGAGCTCAAGCTGGGCCGGGAAAGCAGGCCTATCTTCCTTTTTCTTTCGGCTTTGTATTTCCTTCTATGCAGACACTCCTTCTTTATGTCTACATTTGTGAACCTGCTGCCTTGTGCGAGGTCAGAAGCCAAGAAACGGCGAGAGTGCACAGGTCCGTGCTCTCGTGGAGTTTACATTCTAATGCAGAACAGGTGTTTACTGGTTGCTGGCACAGGACTCTAAACAGAGTGTGATTCTGTGGACAAGAGGCTGGTGCGGTTTTATTTGATGTGGTCCTGGGGATTGGACCAAACTTCTACCACTGAATTCTATCACCCGCTCACCATGTAGGTTTTCGTTTCGTTTTGTTTTGTTTTTAAAGATTTATTTATTTATTATGTATAGTGTTCTGCCTACATGTATACCTGCGCCAGAAGAGGGCACCAGATCTCGTTATAGATGGCTTGTGAGCCACCATGTGGTTGCCAGAAATTGTACTCAGGTCCTCTGTAAGAGCTGTCAGTGTTCTTAACCTCTGAGCCATCACTCCAGCCCCTTGTTTTAATTTTTTAAAGTGTGTATGTGAGTGTGTGTTTAGCTCACTTCAAGTGTGTATTATATGAGGGAAGCAAGATTGAAAAGCACTTCTGAGTCCAGATAAGCGGTTCCCAAATTTGCTGGAAACTTATTACACTGGACTAGTTCTACATGTTAGAGGGTCAATAGCAAGAAGATGTCACCGAAGAAAGGCCTCTTTAGAAAGCAATGGGAAAAGCTGGAAGTCCTGACTCGCACTACAAATTCCAGCACTTGGGAGGCTGTGGCAGGATTGCTGGGTTCAAGGCCAGCCTATGGTACTTATTGAACTTCTCTCAGAAAGAGACTGCTGCCAGTATGTATATACTGCTTGTAAGCCCCGTGTGGGTGTTGGTAATCAATTCCAGACCCCTTGGAAGAGCAACAAATGCTTCAATCACTGAACCATCTCTCTGGATCCCAAGAATTTATCTTTTAGTAGTTTATATGTTTTTCTTTATGTGTAGGAGTGTTTTCCCTGCATGTGTTTTACCTGGGGCTGAGAGCAGAAGAAAGTGTCAGGTCCCCTGAAAAGAGAGTTACAAGCCGGGCGGTGGTGGCGCACGCCTGTAATCCCAGCACTCGGGAGGCAGAGGCAGGCGGATCTCTGTGAGTTCGAGGCCATCCTGGTCTA
>NC_022033.1:11538282-11539652 GCF_000317375.1 Microtus ochrogaster | reverse complement strand
CTGTCTCGAAAAACCAAAAAAAAAAAAAAAGAGAGAGAGAGAGAGTTACAGAAGGTTGTGTGTGGTTGGTTGGGTTTTTGTTTTTGTTTTTTGTTTGTTTTGTGTTTTGTTTTTCAAAACAGAGTTTCCCTGTGTAACAGTCCTAGCTGTCCTGGAACTAGCTCTTGTAGACCAGGCTGGCCTCGAACTCACAGGGATTCACCTGCCTCTGCCTCCTGAATGCTAGGATTAAAGTCCTGTGCCACCTCCGCCCAGCAATGTGGTTGGTTGTTTTTTTTTTACCTCTTACTCTTTGACTCTTTTGGGGGCCCACTACCCAACTCCCAAATAAAGACAGAAGGATCACCAAGAGTTCGGGGGAGATAGTTCAGTTCTTCCTATAAAAGCCTGAGGATCCGAATCTATGAAAAAGCCAGGCTCTAAGGTGCCTATCTGTGACCCTGGTGCTAGGGAGAGGAGGGTTCCTGGCACTCATGGCCAGTCAGGATAGCTGAATTGGTAAGTTCTAGGCCCCAGTAAGAGACTCTTTAAAAACGAGTTTGAGCTGGGTAGGGTGGCCCATGCCTTTAGTTACAGCACAGGAGAGGCAGAGGCAGGTGGATCTCTGAGTTCAAGGCCAGTCTGGTCTACAGAGTAAATTCCAGGAGAGACAGACAGAGCTACACAGAGAAACACTATCTTGAAATATATATGTATATATGTAATGTATAAAAAATAAGGAGTTTGAGAAGGATTGAAGAAGATACTCAACAATGACCTCTGGTCTCCATACACGTGCACACAAATGTGCACCCAACACTTATAAACATGTAAGAGCTCAGGTATACTCAGTCTTGAGATAACTTGCATGATTGTTATTTTTGGGTTTTGTTTTTGAGACAGGATCTCACTCTGTAGGCTAGGCTATCTTAGAACTCACTCTGCAACCAAGAACCCAAACTCATGATGTGTAGCTCACACAGATTAATTTCTGTTTTTGTACATAATTTTTTTGAGACAGGTTTCTTTGTGTACTCCTGGCTGTCTTGGAACTAGCTCTGTAGACCAAGCTGGACTTGAACTGAGATCCACATGCCTATCTCCAGAGTACTGGAATTAAAGGCATGTACACCACTGCCCTGCAGTATGTAAGTTTTAAAATGTAGTTTCCTGTAGTATTTTGGTTTTTGTTTTATTTCTGACTGTCTGTCTGTCTGTCTTTTTGAGACATTATCACTCTATATTGCCCTGGCTGTCCTGGAACTCACTCTGTAGACCAGGTTGGCCTCAAACTCACAGAGATCCTCCTGCCTCTGCTTTCTTAGTGCTGGAGTACACTACCACATGGAATCAAAAAATACTCCTAAAGGAATTTTTTGAAAATGTTATTT
>NC_022033.1:11537060-11538102 GCF_000317375.1 Microtus ochrogaster | reverse complement strand
GTCAGAAGATGCTATCAGAGACTAGAGTTACAGGTGGCAGTGAGCTACTACGTAGGATTTGGGAAACGAACTCAGGTCCTCCGTAAGAGCAGCAAGTGTTAACTGCTGAGCCGGTTCTTCAGCCCACGTTGTTAAAAAATTATTTGTAGCCCGGCGGTGGTGGTACATGGCTTTAAGCCCAGCACTTGGGAGGCTGAGACAGGCGGATCTCTGTGAGTTCGAGACCATCCTGGTCTACCAGAGCTAATTCCAGGACAGGCTCCAAAGCCATAGAGAAACCCTGTCTCTCCAAAAAATCCAAAAAAAAAAAAAAAGGCGTGTGCCACCACCACCTGGCCAGATATTCTTATCTCCATCTACAGAGTGCTGAAATTAAAGACGTGTGTCACTATGCTCAGTTTATACAGCTCTGGGAATGGAATCTGGGGGTTTGTCCATGCTAGGCCAACAACCCACCAAGCAAGTTTTCAGTCAAACATGGAGGTTTTATCTCTTACCACGGTCAAATGAAATTGCCAGGGGCTCGAGTGTAGTAATAGGAGTGGCAAGGCTGTGTCCCCAGCACCCGGCCGCCCACATGGCTAGCTCTAGCTTATGCCCCGAAATAATTACACGGAAACTGTATTCTTTTAAACACCGCTTGGCCCATTTTAGCTAGCCTTTTCTCGGCTAACTCACGCACCTAGACTAGCCCATTTCTTATAATCTGTGTAGCCCACGAGCTGGCTTACCAGGAATGATCTTAACCTGCGTCTGCCTGGAGTGGGAGAATCATGGTGACTCCTTGACTCAGCTTCTCTCTCCCAGCATTCTGTTCCGTTTACTCCGACCACCTATGTTTTAACCTATGAGGGCCAAGCAGTTTCTTTATTGCTTAACCAATAAAATCAACAGATTGATATATGACACTCACACATCACTCGAGAGATGGCTCAGAGAGGTTAAGAGCTGCTCTTCCAGAGGTCCTTAGTTCAATCACCGGCAACCATATGGTGGCTCACAACCATCTGGTGCCCTCTTCTGACCTACAGGCAGACATGCA
>NC_022033.1:11534217-11536625 GCF_000317375.1 Microtus ochrogaster | reverse complement strand
AAAAAAACAAAATAAAAATAAAATTGCTGGACTAAGACTACCTGGGACAGTCCAGTAATCAAGAGAATGTGTTTTATTTTGTTTTTCAAGACAGGAACTCTCTGTATAGTCCTTGATGTCCTGAAACTCACTATAGACCAAGCTGGCCCCAAATTCACAGACATCCTCCTGCCTCACACTCTCAAGTGCTGGGATGAAAGGCATGTGCCACTGCAAATGCCCTGGTTATCACGTGACAAAACTTTTCCTGGGGCAACACAACACACATGTCCACTCACCCCAGATAAGGAATCTGCCACAGAGCTAAGTTAACATACCACCAAAGCCAACTTGGTGAACCAATGAATTTTATTGGGGTCACTTACAGGAGCAGAAATGACTCAAATACAGCTCCATCATCAGGGCCCACCACAGCATGGGCGACAACTCACAAAAGCTGGGAACCTGGCTCACACTGCATAGGTTGGAGAGTCTTCTTTCCAGGTCTAAACCTCTCCCAGCAACTGGACTGGTTTTTGCTTCTTTCCGGCAGCTGTTCTGTCAGGTTTCAGTCTTTGTAGCTTGGCTTGTCTGAGACTCTTCTTTGAAGCTTTTACTGATTATTTTGGCAAGGTGGGGCCTAGTAGATCTTCTCAGGTTCAGGGGCTTCCTGAACCTATTTTGAGTTCCTTACCTTCCTGCCTAAGGAGCTCCCTGTAGGATAGAATGTTTCAACCTCAAAAGAAACTGTTGCACAGCCGGGCGGTGGTGGCGCATGCCTTTAATCCCAGCACTCGGGAGACAGAGGCAGGCGGATCTCTGTGAGTTCGAGACCAGCCTGGTCTACAAGAGCTAGTTCCAGGACAGGCTCCAAAACCACATAGAAACCCTGCCTCGAAAAACAAAACAAAACAACAACAACAAAAAGAAACTGTTGCACAATACTGAACAAGAGAATATAATACCTGGGGCTGGAGAGATGACTCAGCAGTTAAGAGCATTGCCTGCTCTTCCAAAGGTCCTGAGTTCAAGTCCCAGCAACCACATGGTGGCTCACAACCATCTGTAATGAGGTCTGGTGCCCTCTTCTGGCCTGCAAGCATACATGTAGACAGAATATTGTATACATAATAAATAAATAAATATTTTTTAAAAAAGAATATAATACCCGTAATGACTGAAAATGCCCTGTTGTGTCCCCAACTTCCTTCAAGGACCCGGGAAAAGAGTGTCTTCATAAAGACATAGCAAACTGCTGCTGTGGGATATTTGTACACTGGGTGAAGATGCATTGCTGTGATTGGTGTGATAAAGAGCTGAATAGCAATTAGATAGGCAGGAGGTATAGGTGCAACTTTCAGGGACAGAGAGGACTCTGGGAAGAAGAAAGGGGGAGATGCCAGGAGATGCAAGAATGTGCAGGAAGAGAGGTAACAGCCACTAGCCATGTGGCAGAATGTAGATTAATATAAATGGGTTAATTTAAATTGTAAGTGATGTGGGATGCCCTTCTGTATGCTGCTAATATGTGTTGCTTTTATTGGTTGATGAATAAAGCTGCTTTGGCCTATGACAAGGCAGAATAGAACTAGGTCAGAAAGGCAAACCGAATAAAGGAAGAAAGAAGGCAGAATCTGGGAGACACCAGCAGCTACAGGGGAAGCAAGATGTGAAATAACAAACCAAAAATCTCGTGGTAAAATATAGAATAATAGAAATGGATTCATTTAAGTTATGAGAGCTAGTTGATAAGCTTGAGCTAATAGGCCAGTTTGTAATTAATATTAGGCCTCTGAATGCTTATTTGGAAACTGTTGGGTGGAAGAGAGACTTCCAGTTACATTTAGGAGTTAGTGGGACAAGCCTAAGCTATAGGCCAAGCTTTCATAGTAAGTCTCATGTCATTATTTTAGAGCAGGCAGGACAGAGAAAGACTTGTTACAAAGTGCCAAGAATACAGAATAAACTTTGTATCTAAGAATAAACTCCTCTTCGGCCAACTGCATTGATGTGGATTCCCCTCTGTATGCTGGGAATATCTTTGGTTAATAAAGAAGCTGTTTGGGGCCTATTGCAGTGCAGAATAGGGCAAGGCAGGAATTCCAGGCAGATAGATGTAAAGAGAGAGCAGGTGGAGTAAAAAAAAAATCACATAGCCACCACAGGAGACCAACGCGGGACGTTGGAAAGAAGCATACTGGTAGGCCACAACCACATGGTGATTCACAGATTAATAGAAATGGGTTAATTTAAGATGTAAGAACTAGCCAATAAGAAACGAGAGCTAGCCGGGCGGTGGTGGCGCACCCATTTAATCCCAGCACTTGGGAGGCAGAGGCTGGCGGATCTCTGTGAGTTCGAGACCAGCCTGGTCTACAAGAGCTAGTTCCAGGACAGGCTCCAAAACCACAGAGAAACCCTGTCTCGAA
>NC_022033.1:11532140-11533937 GCF_000317375.1 Microtus ochrogaster | reverse complement strand
CTGGAGGGAGTTTAGGGTGGGGGAGAGGTGAGAAGGGCTAGGATGGTGAACTTTGGTTTTTTGTTTGGATTTTGGTTTTTTTGTTTTTCAAGACATGCTTATTATGTATACAATATTCTGTGTGTGTGTGTGTGTGTGTGTGTGTGTGTGTGTGTGTGTGTGCAGGCCAGAAGAGGGCTCCAGACATCATTATAGATGGTTGTGAGCCACCATGTGATTGCCGGGAATCAAACTCAAGGCCTTTGGAAGAGCAGGCAATGCTCTTAACCACTGAGCCATCTCTTCAGCCCCTGCCTCTGCCTCTTGGATGCTGGAATTAAATGTGTGTGCCCACACTGACCGGCATAAAATTCTATTTCTTTGTTGTTGTTGTTGTTGTTGTTGTTTGTTTGTTTGGGTTTTTGTTTTGTCCTTTTGAGACCAGAGTCCAGGCTGAACACAGAAACAAAACTGTTTCTAGTATCAGCAGGCCAAATAACCAGGTCACACATGGGCAATCCTGGTGCAAAAACCTGGGGGATGTAGAAATGCTGACTCTGCTCCAAGCAGCAGATTATAGGCTGTGGGCCACAATCAGAACCCTTGGTTGATATTCAGAGCAGGGGAGGAGGGGGTACCACTGACATTATTAGTGGGTAGAAAATGCTCCAAGCACCTCACAAGAGACAGGCTCCCACCAGCCACAAATGTCAAAGGTGCTAAGATGGAGAAAAATCTTCGTTGTAATTATTTTTGGTTATTTTATGTGTATGAATGTTTTGCCCGCAGGTGCGTATGTGCACCATGCACATGCTTTGTGTCCTCGGAGTTCAGAAGAGGGTGTCAGATCTCCTCGAGCTGACATTACAGATGATTGTGATCCAGGTCTGGGTGCTGGGAACCAAACCCAGTCCTTTGCAAGAGCAGACAGTGCTTACAGCTGCTAAGCCTTGTCACCAAATCCTACTATGTATGTATGTGTTTATTTACTCTTGGTTTTTGGAGATAGTGTTTCTAAACAGGGCTGTGCAGCCCTGGCTGTCCTGAAACTAGCTCCATATACCAGGCTGGCCTTCAACTCATAGAGACCTGTCTGCCTCTCTCTCTGGGGTGATGGGATTAAAGGCGTGCGCTACCACTGCCTGGCATATTATTTATTTTTATTGTGGGGTGTGTGTGTGTATGTGTGTGTGTGTGTTTCTGTAAGTATATCTTTGGGTGTTCACCCATGCACGGGTGTGTGAAGAAAAGACTCTTATTCCATTGCTCTCCACCTATTTTTTGCAGCATGAACTCTCACAAAAAACAGCGTTTACTGACTGACTAGACCGGATGGATGGCCAGTGAGCGCCACTCATCCACCTTTCTCTGCCCGGCTTCCCTCCTCCCGGCATGTGGTTACAGCCACATACCCCCACTCCATCTCTAGCCTGTCCTTTCTGTGGAGGCTGCCTCATAGTCCACATATAACATTAGTATACAAGTTCTCGGAGGACAGCACCCCAAGGAGGCATCATGGGAACAGAGCCTTTGCCATGAAAAGGAGCCAGCCCTGTATTAAACATGGGAAACAGTATTTTAGACAGAGGGAACAGACCATGCAAAGGCTTTGGGAATAATAAGACTAGTTTGTGTGAGGGTAGGGGGCACACATGAGAGACGGAAGTTAAAGCTGGAGGGGCGGGTGGGTAAAACCTGCCGCCTGAATCGGGATTATGTTCTATGTGTAGTGTGCTTAAGCAGGGGTCATGGCAGTAGTCAGTGTTTTTCTTTCATTTATTTGGTAAATTGTATGCATGTGTGGTGTGTGTGTATACA
>NC_022033.1:11531033-11531544 GCF_000317375.1 Microtus ochrogaster | reverse complement strand
CTAATAGTGCTACTCCCTAGGAGCTTATGGGGACAAATTAAATTCAAACTACCACATTACTGTTCTGTTGCTGTGAAGAGACATTAGGAACACGGCAGCTCTTATAAAAGAAAGACTTTAGCTGGGCGGTGGTGGCACAAGCCTTTATTCCCACCCAGCACTGGTGGGGCAGAGAGATCTCTGTGAGTTCACCTGGTCTACTGTAGCGCGCCACGGCGCCCTCCTGTTCTCAAGGTCTGGCATTAAGCCCGTTGCCTTTTTTTCTACTGTCCCTAGTTGGTAAACAACTTCTGTGCATGCTCACCGCTGGCCCAGGAGTAATTTGATTCTCACCTATCACTTGCTCACACAATCGCCTCAGTGTGGTCTGAGCCAATCGAGCCTTGACACGTCACATCGGGCAATGACACGTCAGAGGCGGACCAGGGGCTGTATATATTCCCGGCGCGGACTGGGCTCAGGGTCTTTTCGCCTCTATCTACGCTTCAGTCTTTTTTTTATTTTTATTTAT
>NC_022033.1:11525800-11526688 GCF_000317375.1 Microtus ochrogaster | reverse complement strand
TATATGAGACCTCAAAGCCCACCTCCACAGTGACACACTTCCTCCAACAAAGCCACACCTTCTAATAGTGCTACTCCCTAGGAGCTTATGGGGACGAATTTAAATTCAAACTACCACATCACTGTTCTGTTGCTGTGAAGAGACATTAGGAACACGGAGGCTCTTATAAAAGAAAGCCTTTAGCTGGGCGGTGGTGGCACATGCCTTTATTCCCACCCAGCACTGGTGGGGCAGAGAGATCTCTGTGAGTTTACCTGGTCTACTGTAGCGCACCATGGCGCTGTCATGTTCTCAAGGTCTGGCATTAAGCCCGTTGCCTTTTTTTCTATTGTCCCTAGTTGGTAAACAACTTCTGCGCACACTCACTGCTGGCCCAGGAGTAATTTGATTCTCACCTATCACTTGCTCACACGATCGCCTCAGTGTGGTCTGAGCCAATCGAGCAGTGATACATCAAATCGGGCAATGACACGTCAGAGGCAGACCAGGGGCTGTATATATTCCCTGCGCAGACGGGCTCGGGGTCTTTTCGCCTCTATCTACGCTTCAGTCTTGTATGCTCCATTAAAGTACATTCCAAGAAGAATCCTGTTGTGGCCTCTTCTCTGCTGGCAGAGTCGCGCGCTGCAAGTCTACAAAGCAAGTTCCAGGACAGGTTCCAAAGCTTACAGCTTCAGAGGTTTAGTCCATTGTCATAGTGGGAAGCAAGACAGCATGCACGAAGTCATGGTGCTAGAGAAGGAACTGAGAATTCTACATCTTGATCCATTGGCAGCAGAAGGAGATGGACTTTGTGGTTGGCTTGAGTCCTTTAAACCTCAAAGCCCAACAACCCCAGTGACATACTTCCTCCAATAAGGCCACACCTCCTAAACCTTTAAAATTGGG
>NC_022033.1:11521971-11524064 GCF_000317375.1 Microtus ochrogaster | reverse complement strand
ACATTGCAGCAAACAGACAGGATTTAGAGAAAGAGAGCAGACAGACACAAGCAGGTTTGGAACAATGAAAAAGAAAGAAAATTGAGAATTCTCTCTTGGTCCCTGACTGTTTGGTCCAAGGAATACTGAGACCAGATTTAATTTGAAATGAGTGGTCAGTGGTCTCCAAAAGACACTCCAATGGGAACCAGGAGATATAGACCATGACACAGTACCCATGAGTGAGGCAGCAAAGTGAGACCCAAGGGTCTGCAATTCCTAGCATCCTGGGAATTCAGAGGATCAGATTAAGTAGGCACAGGCTGTCCCGTGCATCATCATACAAGACTGGGGGCCGAGGGCTCTGAGCCCAAGAGAGATGTAGAAGCCTGGTACCAGGACTTCAAGAAAAGCCAGAAGGTGAGGAGAGCACTGTGCTCAAGAAATGAAGCCTCACATTCAGGGGACTGGTCAGAGGTGGGTAGCCCAGCCAGAGACCCAATTACCAGTACTGAATGGAAGGCAGAGCCGCCAGTGAACAAGAAAGCAGATTTGTTGCAGGTGGAAGAGAGCAGATCTTTTGAGGGTGGAGCAGGTGGGTAGGGTCCCGGCGCAAAGTGATTGTCTTTCAGTAGGTTGTGCCACTAAGCAAACATACAGCACACAACAGAGTTAGTGTAAGAGGCTTATTGGGGGAGGGGGAAGCAGAAGAGTGAAAGGGGGATACCTCCTTCCATCTTTCAGATCATTGGGAGAATGTTGCAAAGTCCCGTAAAATATCAGGATATAGGGTACCGAGAAGTAGCCATTTTGATTGACATCTAAGGAGTATTAAGACCATGTCTGACTACAAAGGTGGTTGCAGTTCCCATGAGTGAAGCAGAAAAGTGAGACCCATTCCCCCCGACGGGGAGCCAAAAAAAAAAAGAAAAAAAGAAAAGTGAGACCCAAGAGTCTGCAATTCCTAGTGTCCCAGGAATTCAGAGAGAATCAGATTAAGTAGACACAGGCTATCCTGATTGTCATCATGAAGCCAAAAGGTGAGAAACCATGCTTGAGAGACGAGCCTTCACTCGTGGGAAATGGCAAGAGGTGGAGAAGAGGGGGCTCACCAATCATGCTGATGTTGGCTGGAGGGACCATGATCCTTTAGTTGGAGAAGTAAGGCTGTCATATGTAGACCCAGTTCCAGGGTCCTGGCATGCCTCTGGCAGGCAAGAGGAAGCACCAGGAGGGCCTGTAGAGTCTTCTGGCACCAATGCTATAATTTATTTAAAAACTGGTAGAAATAGATGGGGTGTCTGACCTGGCCTAGCGCTGTAGTCAGATTGATGACTATCTTTTGGGGGGAGGGGGCTGAGAAAAGTTTCTCTGTAGTTTTTGGTGCCTGTCCTGGAACTAGCTCTTGTAGACCAGGCTGGCCTCGGACTCACAAAGATCTGGCTTTGATGACTATCTTAAATGTCACCATAGACTGATGGAAGCAGAAGCAGAGATACACAGAGGAGCACTGGGCTGGGCTCCCAAAGTTCAGTTAAAGATGGAAGGTTATGAATGTGAGCAAAGAGGTCAAGACCATGATGGGGACACCCACTGCAACAGCTTACCTGAGCTAATGGGAGCTCACCAACACTGGCCAGACAGAGAAGGAACCAGCAGAGGAGCAAACTAGGCCCTCTAAATGTGGGTGACAATTGCATGGCTGGGGCAGAATGCAGACCCACTGGCAGTGGCACCAGGATATATCCTTACAGCTTGTACTAGTTTTTGAAACACATTCTGTTTGGATGGATACCTTGCTCAGCCTGGATATAGTAGGGAGGGCCTTGGTCCTTCCTCAAAGCAATGTGCCTTACCCTCTCTGAGGAGTGGATGGGGTGGAGTGGGAGGGAAGGTGGAGCGAATGGGTGTGAGGGAGGGAGCGAGAACTGAGAGTGGTATATAAAATGAAAAAGATATTTAAAAATAATAAAAAACTTAGAAACTTCCATAATACAATATAAGGTAACTAAAAAAGAAAATTAGCAAGAAGGAGAGGAGTCACATCATTCAACAAGGCTCATATGGGAGGTTTATTGGAAGAGAAAAGAGAAGGGACAGAGAATGGGGCAGAG
>NC_022033.1:11516326-11521871 GCF_000317375.1 Microtus ochrogaster | reverse complement strand
TGCTGGTGGGGGGAGTCGAGCCACAGATCTATGCTCTGGCCCTTTTTCTTATGTGCGCTGTCATAAGCCAGGACAGGAGTGTGTCCGCTGGGACCTGCTGTAGACAAAGCGAAAGTAAGTCCGGCGTCGGTAGGCTGGCATTTCCCCCCGTGTATAAGTTGTGCGTAGGTAAGCACACAGCATGGGGAATGCTGCCTCTGGTTCGGCGAATGTGAGCTCATTTTTGCGTCCTCTCCAGCGACTACTGAGAACCCGAGACCTGAAAGTCTCTGATGGAACTTTGAGGAAGTTCCTGGAGGACGTGGATCAAGCAGCTCCTTGGTTAGCTGTTTTGGGGGACATTAATCTTCCCTGCTGGGAGAAATTGGGTAAAGATCTTGAGACAGCCAAAGAACAGGGCACACTCAGGCCGGGGACACTTCCCCTATGGAGATTAGTGAGGGCTTATCTGAAGGAAGGTAAGTGTGTTGAGGCATTGAAGGAAGGCCGTAGAGCACTCTCTGCTTACCAGGACAGCATGTCAGGGTCAGAATCAAAAGGAAAGGGAGGACCTAAAAGGAAAGAAACTAAGGAGAGAGACAATAGCTCTCGGAAGGGAGAAAAGAAACTCCAGAGTAGCGCTACCCCAGAAAAGAAAAGCATATATCCACTTTTGGATGAGTTTGCTAATTTTTCGATTGAACGATCTTCAGATGAGGAGGATCGGTTGGATGAGGAGGAGGAGCGAGACTTAGAGAGGAAGCAGTGACACAGTATGCAAGAGAGCGGTATAGTCCGGAATGTACTAAGCCTCCGCCGTACAATTCATGCCGTAAGCCAATGGTGCCTTCAGCGACATCTGCTTCCTTTATCAAGCATAGCACTTGGAATAAATTGGCCAGTGCTTACCCTGTTTTTCAAGACCCCAATACAGGACAGAGATATCATGAACCAATAGGATATAAACAACTAAAGGATTTGGCGGAGGCTGCACGGACTTACGGAGTGTCAGCCAGCTTTACTCTAGGATTGGTGGAGCGTTTAGGGCAGTCAGCTATGACCCATGCTGATTGAATGAGCACAGTGAAAGCATGTGTTTCTTTAGGACAATATCTGGATTTTCAGTCTATATACACTGATCTTGCCATTGCACAGGCCCGCACTAATGCGGCTAATGGCAATGCCGCTTGGACGGCTGATATGTTGCTAGGACAAGGGCAGTAGATTAATAACCAGACAGTTTTTCCAATACAAGTATATCAGCAGATTAATGAAATGGCCATTAGGGCATGGAAGTCTTTACCCAGTAGAGGGCAAGTGTCTGGCAACTTGACTAAGGTTATTCAGGGGCCGATGGAGCCGTTTTTGGACTTCGTAGCTCGTATGATGGAGGCTGCAGGAAGAATTTTTGGAGATGCAGATCAATCTATGCCCTTGATCAAACAGCTTATATTCAAGCAATGCACTAAAGATTGCTGGAGGGCTATTACGCCCTGGAAAGGGAAGGGCCTTCAGGCTTGGATGAAAGCATGTAGAGAAATTGGAGGGCCATTATCCAACTCAGGCTTAGTGGCCGCAGTACTAGCTGCTGCCAGGACCACAGGGGGAAAGAATAGAGCATGCTTTAAATGTGGGAAACCTGGACACGTGCGGAAGAATTGCCCGAATGGAGGCCAGAGAATTGATGAGGGAGGCCGTCAACCAGGCTTATGCCCTCGATGTAAAAAGGGGAAACACTGGGCCAAGGAATGTAGATCAGTCAAAGACATTAATGGGCGACCCATAACAACACCACCTGGGTCAAAAAACGGCAAACGGGGCCCATGTCCCCAGGGCCCTCAAATGTATGGGGCATTGCAGGATCAGACAGAACATTTTCCACAGAAGCCAGAAGAGCAACCTCAGGCTCCGCAGGGCTGGACATCTGTGCCACCACCCGGATGGTACTAACCCCTCAGATGGGGGTGCAACCCCTTGAATCTGATTTCCGGGGTCCCTCACCAGAGGACACAGTCAGCCTCTTGTTGGGACGGTCCTCCTCAGCCTTGAGGGGATTGATGGTGACTCCTGGAGTCATAGACCCAGATTATACAGGAGTAGTCAAAATCATGTGTGTATCCCCTTGAGGAATCTCAGTTATCTTGCCAGGGGATTGCATAGCCTAGCCCAGTTATTAATATTGCCAAGCTTACACAATAAATTTCCTGCCAAAGAGACCATTAGAGGAGAAAGGGGGTTCGGATCCACAGATGTAGATATGGTGTATCTGTCCCTGGAACTCGATAAACGACCCATGCTAGACCTAAAGATAGAAGGAAAACACTTTAAAGGCCTTTTGGATACTGGGGCAGATCGCAGAATCATTAGAAAGGAAGAGTGGCCAGCTCGCTGGCCCCTACAGTCCTCCTCACAACTCTTGCAAGGGCTGGGGTACGCAAATACACCAGAAGTCAGCTCCAAAGAGTTGGTTTGGGTTTGTAAGGAAGGACAAACAGGTAGAATGCAGCCCTTTGTGCTCAGTCTACCAGTCTCTCTGTGGGGTCAGGACGTATTGAGGCAGATGAAAATGAAGCTTACTACTGACTACTCTGAGACTAGTCAGCGCCTTAATGCTTGATGCGGGTTATGTCCCAGGGAAAGGACTTGGAAAGAACCTCCAGGGAATAACATGCCCCCTGGAGCCCGTAGGAAATCAGGAGCAAAAGGGGCTGGGTTTTTCATAGGGGCCACTGAGGATGCCATTCATATACCCTGGACCACAAACACCCCAGTCTGGGTCCCTCAGTGGCCCCTTTCCAAAGATAAATTAGAAGCCGCTTACTCGCTGGTCCAGGAACAACTCTCCCTGGAACATTTAGAAGTTTCCCATTCTCCCTGGAATACTCCCATTTTTGTTATTAAAAAGAAATCTGGCAAATGGAGGCTCTTGCATGACCTTCGCACTGTTAATCAACAAATGCAACTGTTAGGATCAGTACAGCCCGGCCTACCTTTACTCTCTAGCATTCCTAAGGACTGGCCAACAATTATTATTGACATTAAGGACTGTTTCTTTTCCATCCCGCTAGCAAGGGAGGACTGTAAGCGTTTTGCCTTTACCATTCCATCTGTCAATCATGAAGAACCAGACAAAAGGTTTCAATGGAGAGTTCTACCTCAAGGAATGGCCAATAGTCCTACTATGTGTCAGTTATACGTCCAATTAGCACTTGAGCCCATTCGAAAGGCTTACCCTATTGTTAGGATGTGCCATTATATGGATGATATTTTGATAGCAGCTCCATACAATGATTTGTTGGAATCATTATTTACCAGTACAGCAGAAGCTCTTAAGGCCAGAGGGTTATTAATAGCCCCTGAGAAGGTACAGAGAGATCTCGTGGGCCGTTTTCTGGGAGCTGTTATATGTCCAAAGTATACACGCCCTCAAAAGGTACAGCTAAGAGTGGGAGCCTTAAAGACATTAATGATTTTCAACGTCTCCTGGGAGACATAAACTGGCTTCGTCCGTACCTCAAAATAACCACTGCAGAACTCCGGTTAGAAGGAGATTCCGGAGTTACCTCTCCCAGATATCTAACTGAGGAAGCTAGATTGGCCCTCAGAAAGGTGGAAAAGGCTATTGAGGAGGCACAATTACAACACATTGACTACAGCAGACCCTTATTATTGTGTATCTTGCCAACTGAAGAAGCCCCTACTGCAGTACTCTGGCAGGAGGGACCTTTGTTGTGGGTCCATGCCCATGCCTCCATCCCTAAGGTTATTCAATATTATCCTGCAGCAGTCACTACAATTGCTATGGCAGGCATAAAATTGTCTTTGACATATTTTGCTATGCAACCTCATTTGCTTATACAGCCATATAATCCTAAACAGATTCAAATTTTATGTGCCACCTTAGATGACTGGGCCATGTTGATTACCACCTTTAATGGTAGATTTGATAATCACTATCCATCACATAAATTGTTACAATTTATTATGTACCATCCGGTGGTTTTCCCTAAAATAACAGCCTCACATCCACTGGAAGCGGCGGTTACGATTTTTACTGATGGTTCAAGCACAGGCAAAGGAGCTTATGTGATCCTGGGAGGAGGGACAGTGACGAAATGTTTCCAGTCCAACAGACCGCAAATAGTTGAGTGTCAAATGGTGTTGGAGGTGTTTCGCAACTTCCCAGGACCCTTGAACATTTCTTCAGATTCTCTTTATGTAGTTAATGCCGTCCGCTGTCTAGAGGCCTCAGCAATAATATCAACTACTAGTCCTGTATCCTGTGTTTTCCTGGTTCTTCGTCAAGAGATTAGGAGCAGGAAATATCCCTTCTGTATTACCCATATTAGAGCTCATTCCCTTTTGCCCAGCCCTTTAGCAGATGCTAATGCGCAAGCTGATGCTACAACAAAAGCTTTTCCATCTTTAATTATGGACCCCTTAGTGGCCGCAAAGCATTTCCATCAATTATATCATGTGTCTGCTAAAGTCTTGAGATTAAAATTTGGTATAACTAGACAAAATGCCAGGGAAATAGTCAAGGCTTGTGAAACATGTGTTTCCTTTCATCATCCTCCCCATGTTGGAGTCAATCCTAGGGGTCTTAAGCCCGGGGACCTTTGGCAGATGGATGTCACTCATGTGCCTGCCTTTGGGCACCTTCAATATGTTCATGTATCAGTAGATACTTGTTCAGGGGTTATTCATACCACACCACTGACTGGGGAGAAGGTCACCAATGTGGTAACACATTGTTTGGAGGCTTGGGCAGCTTGGGGCAAGTCCCAATGCTTAAAAACAGACAATGGCCAAGCTTATACATCCAGAACAGTTAAAGGTTTCTGTGAATGCATGGGTGTTCAACATCATACCGGCCTACCATACAACCCACAAGGACAAGGAATAGTTGAGAGAGCTAATCACTCCCTGAAGGAACTTTTACAAAAACAAAAAGGGAGAATAGGCCATGGCCTACCACCAAGGAATGCTATATCCTTGGCAACATTTACCTTGAATTTTTTAACCTTGGACCATAGGGATCGCTCACCTGCTGATAAACATGCAAGCATGAGCGCCATAGAATCCACCCTAGTAAAGTGGAAAGATGTGTTAAAAAATAAATGGAGTGGACCGGACCTGGTGATTGCCAGATCCAGGGGAGCTGTTTGTGTTTTCCCACAGGATCAGGAGGACCCAATCTGGGTGCCAGTAAGACTGACCAGAGAAGTGAAGATCGCTGCGAAGGATGAAGACAACCCAGTGGATGCTGATCATCCTGCTGTGGGTGACTCAAACAGATGCGAAGAAGATGACACTCTGGGAGAACGAGTCTGAACGAATTGGACGATACCTGGCAGGAAATTGTTCGCCAGAGATGGAACTGCTACTTCACCATTTTGAATAGCACCTGCGTGCAGCCTCTCACTCTTGGACAGTTTCAGACTGGCTCTACTCTGCCTTTTCTTTTTTCAAAGAGTGGGTGGGTGTGGGAATGTTCAGTGCCCTGTGCTGCCTCGGTGTGGTCATATGCTTATGGCTCCTTTGCCGATTCAGGACACGCCTGCGC
>NC_022033.1:11507039-11511265 GCF_000317375.1 Microtus ochrogaster | reverse complement strand
TAGAGAAACCATGTTCCAAAACAAACAAAAAACCAAACCAAACCAAAAACCCACAAACCAACCAACCAAACAACAACAACAAAAACCCAAAACGACAACAATGACAAAAAACCCCAAAACAAAAAGTAAATGGTACCTGGCTGGGCTTGGTGGTATATAGGCCTTTAATCAAATTAAAAGTAGAGGAAGTTCCAGGGTAGCCTGGTCTATGTAGCAAGCTACAGGCTACATAGTGTAACCCTGTCTCAAAACAACAACAACAACAACAAAACTCATAAAGCATTTTGTTTTTATTTCCAGCACTCTGGAGGTAGAGACAGATGCATCTCTGTGAGTTAGTTCGAGGCCAGCTTGGTCTACATAGCCAATTTCAAGGCTACACAGAAAAATCTTGTCTCATAAAATAAAACAAAAACAAACAAAAAGTATGTGATTGAAAACAATCACAAAAAAACCCAATGTGTTTATTGTTGTGGGAAAAAAAACTAAGAATTTAAGAAAATAAAAATTCCTTACAATTCAACCACTCCAAGACAATTATTTGTTCCTTTTTTGTGGCAATTATTTTAAAAATTTAAAATACAGCAGGGTGGTGGTGGTGCAGGTTTTTAATTTAACACTTTGGAGGCAGAAGCCGACAATCTCTGGGAGTTCGAGGCTAGCCTGGTCTACAGAGTGTATTCCAGTATAACCAGAGCTACACAGAGAAACCCTGTCTCAAATACCAAAAAAAAGTTTTTTAAAAGATATTACCTATTATTTACATTTTTATGTGTACAGGTATTTTTGTCGGCATGTCTGTGTACCAGGTGCATTTAGCGTCCACGGAGGCCTGAAGAGGGCATTAGATTTGGGATTACAGATGGCTGTGAGTCCCCATGTGAGTGCTGGCAATCGAATCCGCGTCCTTTGCAAGAGTAGCCAGGATTCTTAACTTCCGAACCAGTCCTCTATGTCTCCAGCCCCCTGTTTATTACTATTATTGTGCGTGTAGAGGGGCGTGTTCTCTTGGACAGGGTGCGTAGTTTTTAGGACAACTCTGTGGACTCGCTCTTCTTCCGCATTGTAGGTCTCGGAGATTGGACTCGGGTCCTCAGCATAGCGTGGCAAATGCCTTTACCATTCCGAGGGATCCGGAGGCCTTTGCCACCATTTATTGTTGTTATTGTTTTGGTCCCAAATGTACGCATACTTCTAATTTTTCCCTCAGCCTCGCACACGCTCTCAGGCTTCATTTCTTCCCGAAATTTGACTGTGTAGTATTCTAATTTAAAAGAGCCCCATCCATTTAAATTCATCATCCGAAACCACGCCCCCAAGCGGCGACGGCGTTCTGGGAAAGGTTCCTTAGAACGGAAGTGACGTAAAGTGCATGCGCGTGACTGTAAGGCGAGCGCCGAAAAGGCCGGTGCGGTCGGAGGACTGCACTCGCTTCCGGAAGTGGCTGCTTCCTCAGCATGCTGGCCGAGCTCGGATTCATCGGGACCATCGGCGAAGATGACGAGGTGCCGGTGGAGCCCGAGTCGGACTCCGGGGACGACGAGGAGGAGGTGGGAGCCGGCGGACGGATTGGTGGGGGAGGGAGCCGTGAGCGGGAGCGGCCGGGAAGGAGCTGCGGGCGCCAGGCCGTCCTCAGCGTGCTAAGGTGTCCCCAGGCAGGCTGTTTGACTCAGGCTGTGCAGAGGCGACCTCCGCCCCCGAAGTCAGTCTTGCTTCCTGCCCATTCGGGGATGTTGTGTTCCCATCTGTCCATCCAGCCTCCCAGGCGGCAGTCGTGGCTTTGGGCGGTGGGGATGTAGTCTTGAGCGAGTGGCGAGAAAAGAAAACAAAACGACGTGCCTCGCCCACGCTGTCATCTGCCTGCCTGACATGGCCCTTCGGATGGCCCACGGCCTCTGCGGTCGACTTCCGAGAAAGCAACAAACACTCTAAGGCTCCGCTCTTTGCCCCTGACGATGGAGCGGTGAGGTCGTTTTTGACCGTTTGCCCTCCGACCATCCGCACTATTCTCCGTGCCGAGTCACACCTGGCTACCTGCAGCCCTCTCTTCTTTTGCAGTTTGGTCAATGTCCCCTTCTAGTTCTCTCCTCACCTGGCAGCAGAGTGGGCTTCCCGTGACGCGGTCCCGTTGGACCTGCCCCTTCCTCCCAACCCTGCAGCTGCTTCCTCCCGTGGCTTTCAGAGTAGGTCAGGCTCTGTCCTTTCTGCCATTGCACGCACAAGCCCTCTTCACGACAGTCCATTCTGCATGCCCCCCTCCCGGTGTGTGTGTGTGTCCATGCTTGAAGGTATATATGCACCTGCAGGTGCAGTGTGTGTTTGTGGGGGTGGGGTGGGTATGGACACTGTTGGCAGGCCAAGGGTTAATGCACATCGAGTGTCATTCCTCAGGAGCTGTCCACCTCGTTTCTACAGACGCTTCTCCCCCTGGAATCTAGAGCACCAGTTAGGCTAGGCTAGACTACTGACTGTCCACCGACAGGTGTGTTAAAAACCTCCCAGGACAGTTGTAAGCTGGACACTTCCTTATCATCTGCCCGTGTTTGCCTTACGTTGCTTTTTTATCCTGCCTGTTGATTTGAACCAGGGCATCATACACGCTAGGCAGGCTCTCCCTGCTGATCTGGGCTCCCAGCTGTGGGTTTCTCCTGGTAGGCCTCCTTCCTTCCTTCCCTCTTCCTGTTCTGTTCTTCCATCTCAGCCTGTTACTTTTCCCTCTCCTCTTTGCAGGGGCCCATTGTGCTGGGCCACAAGCAGAAAGCCCTTCAGAAGAGCCGTAGTGCAGATTTCAACCCTGACTTCATTTTCACTGAGAAGGAGGGCATGTATGACGGCAGCTGGGCCCTGGCTGATGTCATGAGCCAGCTCAAGAAGAAGGTGAGACTGATGGAGATGCGTTTTGGGTGATGGACAGTAAGGGGGTATGAGGACAGACCCTTATCTCACAGCCTTTTACCTTTATTTTATCTTCAGCAGCTTTTGGAACCCTTTGAAAATGGGTTGTGTAGGTTTGATGGGGTAGGGAGAGGAGGCTTCAAGTACCCCACAGTTCTCATGAATTGCCAGTAGTGGAGAGCACTGTAAAGTAAGTGGTCTTATTGTAGTTAATCATCAGAAATATATTAGTTTGTCTCCAGGTGGCATTTAGAATATCAGCGATAGCTTACTCTGTTTGATGACGGGGTGAGGGCACTTGTGACCTGCTGACCTAACTCTGATCCCTGGAACCCACGTGGTGGAAGGGGAGAACTGAGTTCCGCTGGTTGTTTGTTGACCTCCACATGCTCTATGGCTATTGTTTGCCACACCTGCTTCAATAAATAACTGAGCTTATTTTTCCTGTATTTATTAAATGCCCATACCTGCGCATAGTGGCACATGCTGTAATCTTAGCACAAGAGGTTGAAGTTTGTATGTAAGCGCACTCCATGCATGTAGTGCCCATCGAGTCTAGAAAGGGTGTCAGATCCCCTAGAACTGAAGTTATATATTTGTGAGCTGCCTTGTGGGTGCTGGGAATAGAACCCCGGACCTCCAGAAGGGCAGCAGTATTCTTTACTGAGCTGAACTATCTCTAACACTAGGATTGACTTTATTTTTGTGTGTATATGGGTTCCCACGGAGGCTAGAACAGGGAGCTGGATCCCTTGGAGCTGGAGTGGGCTGCCCAGTATGGTTGTTGGAAATGGAATTCAAGCCCTATAATTTGAGTAGCAAGTGATCTTAACTGCTGACCTATCTCTCCAGCCTCTAAAATAGTCTTTAAAAAATGTGTTTGTATTGGTTCTTAGTAATCTAGCTTATTAAGCATTTATTTATTTATTTATTTTGGTTCTTCAAGGCAAGGATTCTCTGTGTAGCCTTGGTTGTTATGGAACTCACTTTGTAGGCCAGGTTGGTCTTAAACTCATGGAGATCCTCCTGCCTCTGCCTCCTGAGTGCTGGAATAAAAGGCATACGCCTTTTCATTTTTCTTTTTTTCTTTTTTTGGTTTTTTTGAGACAGGGTTTCTCTGTGGTTTTGGAGCCTGTCCTGGAACTAGCTCTTGTAGACCAGTCTGGTCTGTGAATGCTGGAGATCCTCCTGACTCTGCCTCCTGTGTGCTGGAATAAAAGGCATACGCCTTTTCATTTTTCTTTTTTTCTTTTTTTGGTTTTTTTGAAACAGGGTTTCTCTGTGGTTTTGGAGCCTGTCCTGGAACTAGCTCTTGTAGACCAGTCTGGTCT
>NC_022033.1:11504544-11506939 GCF_000317375.1 Microtus ochrogaster | reverse complement strand
GGCTTTCATTTTTCAATAAGTATCTGATACCTTTTTTTAATTTAATGTTCATGTGCATATGTACTGTGTTTGGATTAAACCTCCTCTTTTAGTTATCAATAGTGTGCATATTGATTAAATTTTCCAAAATTAGATAAGCCTTAGGAATGTCTAGTAGGGTGACACTCCATAGGCCAGATTGGCCTGAAACTCACTATGTAGCCAAGGCTGGCTTTGACTTCATGACCTCTTGCTTTGGTATCCAAAGTGATAGATTACAGATGTGAGCCACCATGCATACCTACGTTGGACAATCAGACAACCCTTTTTAGTTTTCCGAGACAAGGTTTCTCTGTGTAGCCCTGACTGTCTTGCTACTCGCCCTTTAGACCAGGCTGGCCTCAGACTCACAGAGATCCGCCTGCCTCTGCTTTCTAAGTGTTGGGATTAAAGGCGTGCACCACCACCGCCGGGCCAGACAAGCCTTTTCTACCCTAACATTTGAGGCCTGGCCCTGTGACATCCTCGTCGCTGTCCTTCTACATATGTGTTTTCTTCTTCCTGTCTTGATTTTATCTGCAGAGGGCAGCCACCACCCTAGACGAGAAGATTGAGAAAGTACGGAAGAAAAGGAAAGCAGAGGTGAGAGTGAAACCCGGCTGGTGGAGGTTGTTGATGAGCTCTGGGCTGTGTCTTTGGCCTCACTGAGAGTGGTGGGTGCCAGGGACAGTCTGGGTGTTTATTACTCTTCATTGCCCAGCCACACAGCCTGTCCCGGCTATTGAACTTAGTATGGCTTCTCTTAGGTTCTGAATTTCCTGTAAAGTAGTCACCCCTACTTTATTTTTCCCCAGGAAAAGGAAGCCAAGTCTGGGAAGGTGGAGGAGAAAGAAGGCAGGGCGAGCAGTGACCCGAAGGGGCAGGAGGATCTGGCAGGGAATGAGGCAGACTCCAAGGATGAAGACTCTGAGACCGACTACTCCTCTGGGGATGAGGAGGTCCTCACCAAAGCAGGTAGGCTGATGTCGAGCATGCCCCATGGCTCTGTGGGAGCTGTACCGTCTCCCCACAGTGCCAGATGCCCCACCGTTGGTTCTCTCTTCACTTGACACTGTCCGGTGCTTATCCTTTGCAGGCAGCTGCTCCTTTCCTTACCCTCAGCTCTGTGCAGTGCCCGTTCTCCTACAACTCACCCACTTGGGGTGACTCAGGTGCACTGGTCCAGCCATGTATTGGGGGTCAGTGAGCATTTTGGTAGAACTCACTAACGTGTCAGCCTTGTGTTGAGAGCCTACTGCTATCTGCACTGTACTGGCCAGGCTAGGGTCTTGTCTGTTACAATGGAGTAGTTTTGCTAAGTGACCACATGGTGTCCTTATCTGTGAAAGGAGGATGGGAGATCAGCCTCCCCAGATGTCTGTGGACAACACTGAAGCCATGGGAAGAAGAGGCAGGTGCAGGGTACCAAGGGCCATGCTCACCGCTGTGTTTTTCCCACAGACACACTCAAAGTGAAGGAGAAAAAGAAGAAGAAGAAGGGCCAGGTGAGCCTGGGTGTGAGGTCGTTGGGCAGTTCGCTTTCCCAGCCTGAAAGGACAGGCAGGCTTGGGTGGCTTTGCTAAGTCCTCTTCTGCTGTCTGATCTGGTGCAGGAAGCAGGAGGATTCTTTGAAGATGCATCTGAGTATGACAAAAGCCTCACCTTCCAGGACATGAATCTGTCCCGGCCCCTCCTGAAGGTAGTAGCTTTGGCAATGGGGGTTGGTTCTTTTTTGATTGATTTAATTCTCTCTGTGTGCATGATGTGCTCATGTGAAATATCTGCATGTGTGTGTGCTGGTGCCTGTGGAAGTAAAGAGGTTCATTGGAAACCCTGAAGCTGGAGTTACAAGTGATTGTGAGCTGCCGTAGGTGCTGGCAACCAACTTCCAGATCTTCTCAAGAGCAGCAAGTGCTCTTAACTGCTGAGCATACATTTTAGATGCCCATTCATTTTGGACAGGGTTTCATAGTCCAGGCTTGCTATGAACTTAGTAGCCAAGGTGGGCTTTGAACTCCTGATCCTCCTGCCTTCATCTCCCAAGGACTGGGATGCACAACCAGCTGATAATTATGGGTTGATTCTTGGCAGTAGTCCCCATGTATGATTCTCGTGTTCCTCTTTGACTTGGCTCCACTGCAGAGAGCCCTCTGACGCAAATCCTGCCAGCTCTTAGGGCCTTTCACTTAGGATAAAAGCCCAGGTCCTCATACTGACGTACAGACTTGTTTCTCTTCTGATCCATTTATTTATTTATTTATTTATTATGTATACAATATTCTGTCTGTGTATATGCCTGAAGGCCAGAAGAGGGCATCAGACCCCATTACAGATGGTTGTGAGCCACCATGTGGTTGCTGGGAATTGAACTCAGGAC
>NC_022033.1:11497115-11504404 GCF_000317375.1 Microtus ochrogaster | reverse complement strand
TCACAGAGATCCGCCTGCCTCTGCCTCCCAAGTGCTGGGATTAAAGGCGTGCGCCACCACCGCCCGGCCTCTTCTGATCCTTTTTGAGGGCAGTTGTAGCACTCTTCTTTTTTGTACTTCCTGTTCCCTCTGTTTGGAAGACTCTTCCTCCAGAAGTCTTTTGGGGTGTTCAGTCACCCCATTGGGGTCAGTGAATCACCCCTGTTGTGACTTGCACTTTTTCCTGCTTGTCTCCAGCTCCTATGTGACTGCTTTTATTAGTCTCTATAGAATGGGTGTTTGATTTTGGTCTGTTTCTTTTTGCTGGTTCCCAAAGCAAGGCTTTTCTTTCTGTCTCCTGCTGTTCTGGGTGCAGCTGGTGCCTTAGGCTCTGGAGGGAAGGTACCCAGGAAGTTGTGTCCCTTGCTGTTTGCTATGACTCCCTCCCTTTCCACCTACCCTGTCTGACTAACTTTTCTCCTCAGGCAATTACAGCCATGGGCTTCAAGCAGCCGACCCCGATCCAGAAGGCGTGTATCCCTGTGGGTCTGCTGGGAAAAGACATCTGTGCCTGTGCAGCCACCGGGACAGGTGACAGGGTAGGCGGGGCAGGAGGCCAGAACACACTTGGCTTTTTAAAGATTTATTTTATTTTAAACATGAGTGTTTTGCTTGCATGTATGCATATGTACTTTATGTGGAGGCCAGAAGAGGGTGTCGTATGCCCTCTAACTGGAGTAGTAGACTGTAAACCGTCATGTGGATGCTGGGAACCCAACCCAAGAGTACCAAGTCCTAACCACTGAGCCATCTCCCTCTGCTTGCCTTTTTGAACTATAGAAAAAGTTTATAGGGGCTGGAGAGATGGCTCAGAGGTTAAGAGCACTGGCTGCTAGTCCGGAGGTCCTGAGTTCAATTCCCAGCAACCACATGGTGGCTCACAACCATCTGTAATGAGATCTGGCACCCTCTTCCGGCATGCAGGCACACATGGAGGCAGAATGTTGTATAAATAATAAATAAATAAATCTTAAAAAAAAAAAGAAAAAAAAAAAAGAAAAAGTTTATAAAGCCAAATATGGTGTTGGGCTATATAGAAAGACTATCTTAAGAAGAAAAAAATCTGGCTGGGGTGGTGGTGGTGCACCTCTTAAGTCCCATCACTGGGAGCCAGAGGTAGGAGGATCTCTGAGTTTGAGGGCAGCTACACAGGGAAAGCCTGTTCCGAAAAACAAAAACAATCAAACAAACAAAAAAACAGAAAAAAGTCCGTAGAAATCTGTACTCAATTGGTGATTTGGTGGGGTGTTTTTTGGCAGGGAGACGACACAGGACTTTTCTGTGTAACAGTTCTGGCCATCCTAGAACTCTGTAGACCGCCCTCACTGCCCACCTTGCTGTACCACCATTGCCTGGTGATTTTTTTTTTTTGTTGGGGGGGCGGTTTCAAGACAGGGTTTCTCTGTGTAACAGCCCTAGCTGTCCTGGAACTAGCACTTGTAGACCAGGCTGGCTTTGAACTTACAAAGATTCACCTGCTTCTGCCTCCCAAGTGCTGGGATTAAAGGCATGCGCCACCACTGCCTGGCTTCTGGCTGGAGACTTTTGTTGTTAAAATTATTTTATTTTTAGCTGGTGTGGTGGAGCACATCTTTAATTCCAACCTTTGGAAGGCAGAGGCAGGTGGATCTCTGATTTGGAGCCCAGCCTGGTCCACAAAGCAAATTCCAGGACAGCTAGAGCTGTTACACAGAGATACCCTGTCTCAAAAAAAAAAAAAAAAAGGAAAAATTTATTTTATTTTAAATTATGTGTATGTCTGTAGGTATGTGTTCATGTTGGTGCAGGTGCCCACAGAGTCCAGAAGAGAATGACAGTTCCCCTGAAGCCAGACTTAGCAGCAGTTGGGAGCTGCCGGCTTGGGTGCTGGGAACTGCGCTCTTCCTCTAGAAGAGCAACATTCACTTTTTTTTTTTTTTTCGAGACAGGGTTTCTCTGTGGCTTTGGAACCTGTCCTGGAACTAGCTCTGTAGACCAGGCTGGTCTCGAACTCACAGAGATCCGCCTGCCTCTGCCTCCCGAATGCTGGGATTAAAGGCATGCGCCACCATCGCCTGGCGCAACATTCACTTTTAACTATGAGGCCAGCCCTTCAACTGGAGACCTTAGCAGCCTTTATAGCTATGGGATCCCAGTTTGTCTTCCTATGCTCATGCTGTAGAATGTTGAATTTTGGTACTGGGAGGTGGCTCAGAATTGAAGAGCACTGGTTACTTTTGCAGACAACCAAAGTTTGGTTCCCAATACCCATTTGGCAGTTTAACAACCACCTATGACTACAGTGCTAGGGAATCAGACATCTGATCTCTTCTGGTCTCCATGGTACCAGGCACATACGTACAGGCAAAATTCTCATACACATATAAAATGTATAAACAAGTAAGTGTTGGGGTTGGTGAGAGAACTTAGTGGTTAAGAACAGGGACTATTCTTCTAGGGGACCAGGTTCAATTCTCAACCCCCACATGGCAGTTTATAGCTGTCTCTAATTCCAATTCCAGAGGATTCCGTGCCCCTGTTTGTTCTCTGTGGGCACACATGTGGCATGCATTCACAGGCATATACATACATGTAGATAAACAGATCTCTAAAATAATAAATATCTAAGTCTCTCAGAACGTTGAGCCTTGTTTCTGGCATCCACTGGTGTTGGGATGGGGGCAGGATGACTGGGTCCTTTGGAGAGCAACTAGCCTGGTATCAGCTGAGCCAGCTCTCCAGCCCAGTTACTCTTCATGTCCTTCTCTTAAGTTTACATTGATACTGTTTGGCATCAGGAAAACACTTGCATGCATAAGGCATGTTCCCATAGGCAGAGATGTGGGTTCCTGTATTCAGGTGGAACCAAAGCATGGAAGATGCTGAACCTGCTCTCTGCTCTCCTGTTGTCCTCCCTCTAGGGAAAACTGCAGCCTTTGCATTGCCTGTCTTGGAGCGTCTGATCTACAAGCCCCGCCAGGCTGCGGTCACTCGAGTGCTGGTGCTAGTCCCTACCAGAGAGCTGGGCATCCAGGTACACTCTGTCACCAAGCAGCTGGCCCAGTTCTGCAGCATCACTACCTGCCTGGCTGTGGGTAAGTGAGGGCCACTGCGAGACACAATGTGATGCATGGAGAATGAGGTGTGTTTCACCCCACCCCCAGTGTCAGGAAAAGACCCTTTTGTGGATTGGATCCACCTAAAAATCAGTTGACATATTTTCATAGTGGGTAGAGGCAGGGGAAGACATTTCATTAAGATTTAACTCTTTGTTTTGTTTTATATTTTTGAGGTAAGGTTTCATTCTGTAGCTCAGGTTGGCCTCAAACATAGCAGCCCTCCTGCCTAACCTTCCTGCTACTAGTGAGATTCCAGGTATGAGCCACCACACTCAGCAGGACTAGACTCTATAGTTTGTGGAGCTGGGAACAGAGTCTAGGGCCTTTCGCATGATACTGCGTCACTGAACTGTTGAGTTGGTCTGGTGGTTCAGAACACTGAGTTTCAGTTCCCTGCCTCCACGTGGTAACTCACAGCTGTCTGTAACTTAGGTTCCAAGGGATCTGACATTTTCTTCTGACCTCTGAGGGCATCAGCACCAGGTATGCCTATGGTACACATAACACATACAGGCAAAAGACTCATACGTATAATACAGTGAAACAGACCTTTGAAAAAGCCTGCTGTGTGGTGCCCACCGTTAATCCCAGTACTCAGGAGGGAAAGGCAGGTGGATCTCTGTGAGTTGGAGGCCAGCCTGGTCTACAGAGGGAATTCCCCGGACAGCTGCACAGTAAGACCATGTCCACAAATCCAAAGAAGACTTAACCTTGAGAAATAGAATTCAGCATTGGGGATAGAGGTCCTCGGTAGAGGGCTTGTGTAGTTTCTACCAGTCTCTGGGATCCATTCCTAGCACACAAACAGTATTATTTTCCATAAAATATGGTAATTCTCGTACTTGGGATGATGAGGTAGAGTCATTGCCAGCCTGGGCTACAGGGTGAAACTCTGTCTCAAACCAGGAAAAAAAAAAAAAGAATGGCGAGGCTTTAGACTTTCTCTTGTTACTGAACCTTATTGTGAATAATAGTGATTTGGGAGGACGTTCCCTGGTGAGGTCCCAGTGTTATCTAGTCTCAGACTGTCTTACTCCCTGTGTGTGCTGTACATTTGGCCTGAGCCCCAGCAGGTGACACTGATGACTGACTGACCAGGCCGTCCACTGGGGTCTGCTCTCTGCAGGTGGCCTGGATGTGAAGTCTCAGGAAGCTGCTCTCCGGGCAGCACCAGACATCCTCATTGCCACACCTGGCCGGCTCATCGACCACCTTCACAACTGCCCTTCCTTTCACCTGAGCAGCATTGAGGTGCTCATCCTGGATGAGGCTGACAGGTGGGCCTGAGGTGCAGGGCCTGGGGGTCCTGCACTGTCACCCTGTGGTACTCTACAGCTCCTGGTCACCGGCATGTAACACCATTTAACTGTCCACACTGGATCTCTGTCCTGTTTAGGTCAGGTTTCCATACGTATGCATGTGTGCTATCTCCACCCCTTCCTCCTTTTTCCCCTCTCTGGAGTGAGCTGCTTAAGAGGTAGGAGAGGTCTTTCAGGAATAGTGCTGCATGCCTTTAATCCCAGCACTTGGGATGCTGAGGCAGGAAGTTTGAGCTAAGCTCAGGATACACAGTAAGTTCCAGACGAGCCTGGACACAGAGTGAGACCTTGTCTCAAAAACAGGTTAAATAATGTGAGCTCTACCATTTCCCAATGCTGGAGAGTGGGACTGAGATTCTTGGAACAAATCTTTTCTTGTCTGTGCCTGGGAATAAGAATGGCATCCATGCAGGACACTACAGGAGCAATGCAAGCAAGCCAGGATAGCTTCCACAGCCATCGCCAGGGCTGCTCCCTCCATGCGTCCATGCAGGACACTACAGGGAGCAATGCAAGCAAGCCAGGATAGCTTCCACAGCCATCGCCAGGGCTGCTCCCTCCATGTGTCCATGCAGGACACTACAGGGAGCAATGCAAGCAAGCCAGGATAGCTTCCACAGCCATCGCCAGGGCTGCTCCCTCCATGCGTCCGCCCCTCCACACCTCCAGCTTCTCTCTTGCTCCTTTGCTTGCTGACTCCTTCACGTCCCAATTGGACCAGTGATGGAGGTCATTGGGCGATGGTTCACCCTCACTGTGAATCCTGGAAGAACTGAGCCGCGCCTTACATGTGCCTCTCCTCAGCTCAGCCGAAGGCAGTCCAGTCCTCCCAGCTGTTCAAGTCTGTGTGTTTCACATCTGTGGTACACCCATTGGGAAATCCTTAGCACCCACCGTGGGGCTTTTCACAAAGCACTATCTCCTTAACCTGCTTCAAGCTCCTCTAAGTTCTTACCCAGCAGTCTTGTCCCGAGGATGGCTTATCAGTCGAGTCACTGGGACACAACCAGACAAATGCAGAGAGCAAGGCTGAGGGGATATTCTGGTTGGAGACCAAAGATGTGTGATCACCAACTGCAACACAGAAGTATTTGGGGAACAGTAAAGGAGATTCCGTCTTGCCCAAACACTCAAATGTTTGACACTTTGGTTATATGGGAGCAGGTTAATCAGTAGTATATGCTGGGACATTTGGAATAAGTGATCATGATCTCAGTAACTTGCAGAATAGGAGGGTGGAGTAGCAGCGATGACAGGGTAAACATGAGTCCTTGGCCTGTGTGATGCCGTGACCCTCATTCTTGACAGAAGAGCTGCTCTTCAGCCCATCTGTCCCCTCTTCCAGAATGCTGGATGAATATTTTGAGGAGCAGATGAAGGAGATCATTCGAATGTGTTCCCACCACCGCCAGACCATGCTCTTCTCAGCCACCATGACAGATGAGGTGGGTGTGCCTAGTGGCGTGCAGAGGATCCCAGCTGGGCAAGCCCTCTTCCCTTGTTCTCCCACCTTTCCGAGCTGTGCAGCTCTGACCCTGTACTTGGCAGGTGAAAGATCTGGCTTCGGTCTCCTTAAAGAACCCTGTGCGGATATTTGTGAACAGCAACACAGATGTAGCTCCCTTTCTTCGGCAAGAGTTCATACGGATCCGGCCTAACAGGGAAGGGGACCGGGAAGCCATTGTGGCAGGTAAAGGCCCAGGGTAGGACTGAACAGGGTGGCCATCTGCACTCACGCTCTTCTCTTTGTCCTTCAGCCACCTCCATCCATTCTCCTGAGCTCAGACAGCAGCATTGCCTCTCACCCAGCCTGCTGCCTCCCATTTCCCCCACTCCATGATGTTGACCACACTTGAGAGTTGGCGTCTCTGTCTTTGTCTTGGCTTGTGCAGTCTGCCCAGTGCTGGCTCACTCTTCTCCCTTCAGCTCTACTGATGAGAACGTTCACCGACCATGTGATGCTCTTCACCCAGACTAAGAAGCAGGCCCACCGCATGCACATTCTTCTGGGGCTGCTGGGGCTGCAGGTGGGCGAGCTCCACGGCAACTTGTCACAGACACAGCGACTGGAGGCCCTCCGGTAATACTCAGGGTGCTGCTCTCTTGGGAAGGCCTGGGGAGCTCGTTATCAAGGGAATTGGACCCTGGGGATTGTGACAGGGAGCACAAACAGCACAGTGCCCCCACTTTAACAGGTGACTAGTGTCCGCCACCACACCTGTGGTCCCAGCTTCTTGGGAGACTGAGGTAGGAATCAGTGTCTCAATACATTTAGGTTCAGTCCGCACACTCTAAGGTTGCATGTAATCAGAACTCACCTGGCCTTTGAGCAGGGCACCCTGGGCATCTATAGCAGGAAACACATCGTCTGTGTGGCTTCCCCAGAGACGCTCACCTGTCAGTCGATTCCGACTCACACTCGGGCAACAGTCACTTCGTGAGCTTCAGTGCTCCAGCAGTTTCCAGTTTGTCGCTGAGTCCTCAGCAGAGGAGAGCTCCAGAAAAGGGGCCCTTCAGAACGCCCCTCATTCCTGACTGTCTGTGAAGTGATGAAGCTCCGCCCACTGAGGCATTAGCCTCTGCTCTGTGCTGTAGTCCACATAGACTGTTCCCAGTCTTGAGTGTGATGGGAATTGCTGCCATTTAACTGTGTGCCCACAGGCTGGGGTGTGGCTCTGTTAGAAGGCTTGCTCAAGTCCCAGTGTTACATTCCCAGCTTTTTTTCCTTGTTCCATCCACACCATAAATTAAAATATATGATGAGCCACACACTGCTGCTTGGGCTCTATGAAGATTTAATGGTAATTTTATTTTACTTTTTTTTTTTTTTTTT
>NC_022033.1:11493045-11496945 GCF_000317375.1 Microtus ochrogaster | reverse complement strand
CACCACCGCAGAGCTCCAACTTTATTTTTTTATTGTATTTTTATTTATTTGTGCTTGGGTGTATGCCATGGTGTCAGGATTACTCACAGGAGTCAGTCCTTAGGCTTAGAAGCAGGTACCTTACCTGCTGAGCCATCTCATGGTATTGGGCTCAGGCAGCTTACTGAATATCTCTGTGCTCTTTCTAGGCGCTTTAAGGATGAACAGATTGACATCCTGGTGGCCACAGACGTTGCCGCCCGTGGGCTTGACATCGAAGGTGTGAAAACAGTGAGTGCGATTTCTGCTGCTTACCGTTGGTAGGCGTCCTGCTTTGCTGGGCCTGCCCACCACACCTCACTGATGTTTGCTCTGATCTTCAGGTGATCAACTTCACCATGCCCAACACTGTCAAACACTATGTGCACCGGGTGGGGCGAACTGCACGCGCTGGCAGGGCTGGACGCTCTGTCTCTCTGGTGGGAGAAGAGGAACGGAAGATGCTGAAGGAGATTGTGAAGGCTGCCAAGGCTCCAGTGAAGGCACGGCTCATCCCCCAAGGTGAGGAGCACAGGGTGCTGGGCTCAGGCAAAGGATGATGCCAAGAGCTCTGCAGTCAACACCTCCTGGGCCTCCTCCACACCTTGGGTGTCCGTGTGTGTGCCAGGGAATGATAGATGGTAAATGTAGGGTCCAATTCATCAGAACTTCCTTAGAAGTTAAGAGAGGCCTCTGTGTCATCAACGCCCCTTTCCTGTTGGTTGGTAGGCGGGAAGGTGAGGTTGGCACTCGCTCCTTTTTGTTTGTTTTGGTTTTTGAGGTAGGATTTCTCTGTATAACAGCTCTGGCTGTCCTGGAAATCACTTTATAGACCATGCTGACCTCAAACTCACAGAGATCCACCTGCCTCCATCTCCTGGGTGCTAGGATTAGTGATGTATGCCACCATGCCTGACTTTGGCTTACCTGTAGTGATGCTGCAAACTTGAGTCCGCTTTTTGGAATCAGTGAGAATAATGAAATCTGTAATCCAGGAGCTCATCCCTGTCCGTATTGGGGCAGGGCCTTCAGTGTCTCCTCTATCTATAGATGCCTTTTTTTTTTCTAGTTTCTTTTTAATTTGCTTTGAGATTTTGTTTTATTTTATGTGTATGGGTTTTTTGCTTGCATGTATGTCTAGGTAACACATGTATATGATGTTCTAGGAGGCCAGAGAGAACTATAGTTACAGATGATTGTGAGCCACTTGTGGGTGTGGAAACCAGTTCAGGTCCTTGAAGATCAGCCAGTGCTCCTCCAGCCCCCTTTTTTCCCATTTCATTTTAGGTTGTCAGTCAGGAAATAGCTCCTGCTGTGTGCTCAGTTTTAGTGCTGCTGTCCCAGTAGCCAGGAATTGAGCAGGGAACGGAACAGCTGGTGTGAGAGTCAGTGAGTTGATAATCAGTGTGGCTGAGGGTGACTGGAGGAGAGGGGCCTGTTTAGAAACGCTACTCAGAGCAGGGTGTGGAGTGATGCCCATACTCCCAGTGCTTGGGAGCTGTAGGCAGAAGATGAGTTCAAAGCTATTCTCAGCCACATAGCAATTAAGAGGCCAGTCTCAACTACATGATGCTCTTAAAAAACGACTGCTTAGCAAAGGCCTCTGAGCAGCTGGCTCTGAGCTAAGTCCAGTCTGAGGACTGGCTCCCTGACTGAGCAAGGGCAGCAGCTCTGGGCAGGAATAAACTTGGTGTGTGAGTGAAGGAAGGGAAGTCAGGGAACCAGGACACAGTGAGCTCAGGTAGATGGGGCCATTCTGAAACATTGGCAATTCATTCGAAAAGGAACAGGAAGCCGTGGGGGTGGTTACAGGGTGGCTTTTGTTGTGGTTTTAATCTTTGTGTTTGTGGGTGGATGATGTGTGTGTGTGTGTGTGTGTGTGTGTGTGTGTGTGTGTGTGTGTGTAGAGGGCACGTGTGTGTCGTGCATTCCTAGAGTCAGGTCTTGGCTTCACTTTCTACCTTATCTAAGACAGGTCTCCTGTACATGCCAAACTAGTTGGCCTTTAGCATCTGGCGACTCTGGTTTTACTTCCCATCTGGCTGTAGGAGCAATTGGGATCACAGATGTGTGCTTTTGTACCTCACTTTATATGGGTTTGGAGATCTGAACTCGTGTCTTCATCCTCGTGTAGCGTCTCCCCAGCCCTTTTTAACTTTTGAGATGAGTTCTGGTTCTGTTGGGCTCGGCTGGCCCAGACTCCTGGGCCTAAGCAGGTCTCTCTGCTTCCTGAGTAACCAGGGATATAGGCCAGCATCACATGGCCTCGTTCTTAGTGGGAGGTATTCAGGAAGGAAGTTCTGTGTCAGTAAGTAGGCGTCTGCATTATACTCACAAGCTGCCAAGTAATCACCCTCAGTTTTATTCTTTTTTGTTTTTGTTTTATTTGTTTTGTTTTGGTTTTCTCAAGACAAAGTTTCTCTGTAGCTTTGGTGCCTGTCCTGGAACTAGCTATGTAGACAAGGCTGGCCTTGAACCCACAGAGATCCGCCTGCTTCTGACTCCCGAGTGCTGGGATTAAAGATGTGTGCCACCACCTCCCAGCTTCTCAGTTTTATTCTTTATTCAATTCTTGTAAGATGTTATCCTCAAATTCCGGGACAAGATTGAGAAAATGGAGAAGGATGTGTATGCGGTGCTGCAGCTGGAGGCAGAGGAGAAAGAGATGCAGCATTCAGAGGCCCAGGTAAGGTTGGGTGGCCGTCTCCCTACCTGCTGCTCAGTGACAGCTGCACCGCTCACCGGGCAGTGGCTGCTGCAGCTCCGCTAGTGTCCTCATGCCCACCCCACAGATAGACACAGCAAAGCGGCTCTTGGAGAAGGGGAAGGAGAAGGCAGACCAGGAGCCTGAGAGGAGCTGGTTCCAGACCAAAGAAGAGAGGAAGAAGGAGAAGAGTGAGTGCTGAACGTTAGTGGGGGAATTGCTAGCCATGCAAAAACCTAAGGACCTGAGACTGAGTCTCTAGAACCTGCCTCACAGCTTTTAAAATTAAAATGGCAGCATGCTTCTTTATCATCTGAGTAGATTATGACGGGACTTTTCCCTGCTAAAGGATAGTGAAAGTTCTTCCAGTTTTTGCCATGGGGATGTCATGAGAAACTTTGAACATGTGCCCTCTAGTTCAGCAAGCTATTTGCTTTGTAGGATAAACTACTGCAGGTGAAGAAGAACTACGCATATTTCTTTTTTTTCTTTTTTTTTTTTTTGCTTTTTCGAGACAGGGTTTCTCTGTGGTTTTGGAGCCTGTCTTGGAACTAGCTCTTGTAGACCAGGCTGGTCTCGAACTCAGAGAGATCCACCTGCCTCTGCCTCCCAAGTGCTGGGATTAAAGGCGTGCGCCACCACCATCCGGCGCATATTTCTAATTCTATGACAATTTCAAAACTATCTCCCATATAACTGTGCCAGCAGTTTCAGAAATCCTGCCCCTCTCTGATGGGCCAGGCAGGAAGGGTGAGTGTGTTAGCCTTCTGTGGTGGAACTAGGGCTCTGTTAATTGGTGGAAGGTGCTGAGTACTGGGTAAAACCTGTCTTTGTCCTTTGTAGCAGGAGTTGAGACAGTGAGCACCTTCAGTGTAATGAGGCTCCTGGGGCTTAGTGAACTGGAGGTAACCAGCAGAGGAGTGTATGTGGAGGAGAGAGCAAACCTCGGCTGTCATTCTCCCAGTGTCATGTGTCAGGGCCTCTCATTGGCCTAGAAACTGAGCAGATAGGCTACTCTGACTGGCCAGTCTAGTCTCTGCTAACTAGTAGGATTACCAGCACCCGCCCCCCCTCCAAGGTTTCTCTGTAGCTTTGGGGCCTGTCCTGGAACTAGGTCTTGTAGACCTGTAGACCGGGCTGGCCTCGAACTCACAGAGATCCGCCTGCCTCTGCCTCCC
>NC_022033.1:11476419-11492903 GCF_000317375.1 Microtus ochrogaster | reverse complement strand
TTTTTTTTTTTTTTTTTTTAATGGGTTCTAGGTGCCTGGGTTTACCTTTAATCTACTTGTGGGTGGATCTCTGTGAGTTTGAGTTTACATAGTGAGTTCCAGGAGGCTAGGGCTACATAGACCCTTTGTCAAAAAGCCAGTTTAAAAAAAAAAGTTGGTTTTAGGTATTAAATTCAGGTCTATATTTTAAATTTGTATTTATTCTGTCACAGTTTCATTGTATATATTTGGATCATACCCTCCTCTTCTGTTCCCTTCTGCTTTGAGGTCTGCTTTTTTGGCTGCTGCATTTAATTAGGTCACTGACTAGAGCATGGATGGGGGCTATTCCCTTGGAACTGGGGCAACTTGCCAGTGGCTGGCTGCACCACTGAGGAATCGGACTCCCTCTCTCAGCAACCATCAACTCACCAGCCCCTCTTCCTGTGCCATTCTTCCTACCTAGCAGACACTTTTCTACATGGGTGTCAGGCTCCCTAGTTAGCTTTCATCTTAAGCTTTAAGGACACAATGAAACCCCACACTCTGTTCTCACTGCAGTTGCCAAGGCTCTGCAGGAGTTTGACTTGGCCTTAAGAGGAAAGAAGAAAAGAAAGAAGTTTATGAAGGATGCCAAGAAAAAGGGAGAGATGACGGTGAGTGGCCTCCCTCTGGAGTTAGGTACCATGCAGCACTGGTCTGTTCTGTGCTCATCCCTCACTCTGCCCCCAGCCAGAGGAGAGGTCCCAGTTTGAAATCCTCAAGGCACAGATGTTTGCAGAGCGGCTGGCCAAGAGGAACCGCAGAACCAAGCGAGCACGGGCAATGCCTGAGGAAGAGCCTGCAGCAGGTCCTGGTAAGAGATTCATTCTACCTGACATCCTCATCGTGGCAGGAGGAGTCGGTGGGGATATGGTGGTGGCCAAGCTTTGGAGAAAGTGGGATCTGTTGGTGTATATGGCCTTTCACTGGCTTTGGAATCCTCACCTAGAGCTTCAAGGGACTTAACAGCCTCCAAACTCATTTTTCTCTGTGCAGCCAAGAAGCAAAAACAGCAGAAGAAGTCTGTGTTTGATGAAGAACTCACCAACACGAGCAAGAAAGCCCTGAAACAGTATCGAGCTGGGTAGGGTTTTAAGTGTTCCTTAGCCCTTGGTATGCAACAAACTGAGGTGTCTGCATCCTTGCCCACTTCCAGCTCTCCTAGCTAGAGCTTTATAATGCCGTGAGTAGGGTGCTTCTCTGCCCCCAGGGCCTGATGTGCAGGAGCAGGAGAGGTATTTCTTGTGAGTTCCCTGATTTAGATGATCTCAGTCTAGGCTGGGTAGGGAAGGCCTCTTCCTGCTGATCTTAAACTGGTGGCTGGCTTCCAGAAATGTGTATTGTTTTGTAGAAGACCATGGGACCTGACTCAGAGGCACTGAAACTCACATGGCTGCACCCATCCCACCTATGCTGCCCTTTCTGTGCAGCTGAGGTGGGTGACGTCACTCACATGCTCCAGTCTGCTCATCTCACATTCCCTCTCTTACAGCCCTTCTTTTGAAGAGAGGAAACAGTTAGGTCTGTCTCGCCAGAGAAGAGGGAACTTCAAATCTAAGTCCAGGTAATGTTGCATTGTGGAGGGCAGAGGCCGTACCCATGGGGTTGGAGAAGCAAGCAAACACAGAACTACTCCTCCCTTCTGGCTTTAATTTTGTTGTTTTTCTTTATAGGTATAAGAGAAAGAAGTAACCCAGTGGCATGAAGAAGTTGGTGGGACAATTTTATATCCCTTCCCTGTGGGAAGTCATCTTGTCTTGGTCTGTTTTTTTTTTCCATTTGTAAAACAATAACAACAAAATCTCTTGAACAAGCTATTTGTGTATTTGGTGTTTTAAAGATGTTGGCTGAATTTCTATCTATCTAGGAGCTGTTTCCTAGTGTTTCGTCCATGTCTCATTTTTTTTTTTTTGGTTTTTCGACATGTCTCCTTTTTTAAATTTTGAGAGTGTCTCAACTGTGTATAGCCCAGGCTGGCTTGAAACCTACTATTCAGGCCTCATACTTGGATTAAAGGTATACACTGCAATGCCTGGCTGTGGATCCCTTTCTGATTACTTTCCTGACATTTCAAATGCAAGACGTAATTTTGAGTTCACACTCCTTCCCTCAGTTTGGAAACGACCAGTTCTCCGGCTGCACATACCCTGAGCCCATGCATACTTGCCAATGTAGGGTTCTATTGAGAAAATCAAGGCTTAACACTGGGTGGTGGCGGCGGCGCATACCTTTAATCCCAGTACTCGGGAGGCAGAGGCAGGCCTGGTATACAGAGCGAGTTCTACGACAGGCTCCAAAGCTACACAGAGAAATCCTGTCTTGAAAAACAAAACACACACACACACACACACACACAAATCAAGGCTCACCTGGTCTGGTGCTGGGCTGGTTCAGACCAGACTATGCCTTTGGCAGAAAGAGCTCCATGTTAAAATCTAGGTGCAGGGGCCGGGCGGTGGTGGCGCACGCCTTTAATCCCAGCACTCGGGAGGCAGAGGCAGGCGGATCTCTGTGAGTTCAAGGCCAGCCTGGTCTACAAGAGCTAGTTCCAGGACGGGCACCAAAGCTACAGAGAAACCCTGTCTCGAAAAACAGGTGAGAAGGCTTAGCCAGTAAAGGCAAGACTGATGACCTGATCTCCATCCTGGGGACCCACAATAAAAAAAACCATCTCCTTCCAACATGCAGACCACCCAACCATAAACAATAAATCAATGTGTTCTAAAGTGCAAAGTGCAGAACTCTATTAGGAATATCTACTAGTGTGTAGACTGAGTGAACTCATGAGACATCTGCTATACGCTGAAGAATGTCTTACCACCAGCTAAATGACCCCCACTACAGGAAGTGATGCATGCTTCACCATAGACAGTATCCTACCCACAATTCTACGGCCACCTAAGTTGTTACTGAAAGTTAGGAAGATAGACAAGCCACTGGGGTGGTGGTGAAACACAGCTGAAGCCCTAGGTTCATCAGTTACCAGTACAGTAAAAACCAATCAAAGATAGAGTCCACTGATTTTTTTTCAATCATTGTTTTTATTAATTGGCATTATAGGATAAAGTGCATAGTAAAGACAAAAAAGGAAACACATACTTACGAAAGGGGCTTTTGTGATCAATATTAGAAAGGACCTGAGATGGCTAAATTTGTTCTAAGGAACACTGGACAGAGGTGCAGATGCAGGCCTGGGGCCGGAGCCTGCAGAAGCTGCTGGCATGCTAACCCTGCCCAGGCAAAGGCTGCAAGGGAGGGTGCTGGGACAAAGACTCACAGAAGGTGCTGCTGACACTGAGTGTGCAGATAGCACCACCACCAAACCTCCCACAGAGGCCAAGAGACACACATACCACCCTGGCTATTTGAGTGCCAGTTTCAGGAGGGTGCAGGGGCCACTCAGCCTATGCCTACTGTAGAAGACCCACCCCCAGGGACCCCACCAGGGATGGAAACTATGTAACTGGGTCAAGGGGAGTTGAGTAGGTCACAGGCCTCCATCTCCAGAAGGGCAGGAGCCCAAGGAGTAGGGTGCCAGAATTCTTGTGCTCCTTGGGTTAAGTCGTTCCTAAAGCTCTGGGCTGCTGTTATAACAATGGAAATTAGTCTGCAAGTTAAGGCTTGGCCATGAGAAGCAGTGCACCCTGGGAGCACGCAGAAGGGCTGACCATGCCAAGACCCAGTTACCCTAACAGCCCCAGGTGGAGGCCAGATGTTCCCAGGAGTCCTGCTTGCTGCAGCAGAGGAGGTGAGAACTGTGGGCTCTGCTTAGAGCTGGAGGTAAAGTGCTTATTCTAGCGCAGGGGTTCATCTAGAATCACATGTGGGCAAGCCCTAAAAGTGGATCCTTAAACAAGTGCGAAACTAAAGGATACTAACAAACTGGTTCCTCTGCAGGGGAGCCAACCCTGCCTGGCTCTGAGGTTGCAGGGCAAAAGGCATCGGGGTGCCATCTTCTACATCATCCTGCGGATCTCCTCAAAGTTCATCAGGTTGTTGGCTGTGTCTGACCAGGCAGGGTACTGGGCTCCATCCATCTCAGGGGCCAGCTGGTTGCTCCTCACCAGAGTATGATTTTCACCGCCAATCACCTCCTTGCACTCAGGACAGGTGCCCCTCTGCATGGCTCCCCCACACTCAGTGATCACATAGATGTGGCCGTTGGGGCACTTGAACCAGTGGCCACGAGGAACACCCAAGGCAGTGACAATCTGCACCCGCTCTTCCTCTGAGATGCCCAGGCAAGAGCAGGGAAGTGTGCTTTTCAGAGCATCCATCTTTTTCTGCACAAGCTGTTCGTCTTCCTGGGTGAACTTACATGTTTTTTCCAGAATATTCCGGATGCTGGAGACCTCTTCTGCTATGCTGCCTTTCACTTTCTCCTCTGCCATCTTACAGCGTATCAGGAGGGTCACAAGATAAGTGAGCCTCTGGATTTCACTCTGGAGGTCGCTCAATTCCTGGCTGCTGAAGCTCAGGCGCTTCCTGGCCAGCCACTCATAGACCTGTTCGAGTCGAGTCCTCACTTTGTGACGTTCTGAGTAATGCACCTTTTCCAGGGACCCCTCCAGATTGGCCAAGTGGTCGTAGAAGCTGATGGAATTTTCCACAAGGCCCAGGTCCTTCACTGACAGGTTTTTCTGGGCCAGCTTCTCTTGGAGCATCAGGAAATTTTCAGGATGCAGCTGGAGGAACAGAGTCTTGCTCTCCAGCAGGGCCTTAAGTTGTTCCTGGCTGACTGCAATCTCCCCTGCAGAGCCCTGGATCTTTTCCTTGACAATTTCTATCTCTTCCAGCCGCTGTTTGATGCTTTTTCCATACCTCAGATTTTTGCGGATGGGTACCTGGCAGATGGGGCAGACCTTCAGCCTGATGGCGACTTCATCATCCTGTTCATTCATGTAGCGGTCCAGGCCTTGCACCTCGAAGATGTGGTTGCAGTCTTCCAGTTGCACAAAGCGGGCATCGGGCTCATCCTCAAAGCCAAAAAAGATTTGGGTGACCTCATCCAGTTGGCAGACACGGCACTTCTTGGGACAAGGCTCCCCACAGAGACCAATGCAAGGGTGGCCGCAAGCCAGCATCTTTGAACAAGGCACGTAGCATGGGGGCCGGTCGCAGGGCTCTGAGCAGAGTCTGGTGCACTGGTAGTGCTGACAGCGCCAGACACAGGGCTCCACACAGGGGCTGCACAGCTCCCCACACTTCTTCTTGCACTGGCTATGGACACAGCGGTTCTGACATGTCCGCTGGCAGGGTGGGCACTCACCAGTGCAGGGCTCCTGGCACTTGTGTGAGCAGATGAGCAAGCGCTTGCAGGGCTGCTGACAGCGCTCATGGAAGCGCCCTTCAAAGCAACTGTTACAGGAGCCTGGGCAGGGATGGCCACAGTCGAGGACGGTGTCACACTTGGTGGTGCACTTGACTGGCAGACCGTATTTTATACATTCCACATCGCCACACTTCACCTGTTGGCTGTGCCCACACTTCAGCTTCACAGTGACCTTTTCTGGACATAGCCGCACACAATCCTCACCACACAGGTGGCTGCATCTGTGACCACATCTCAGGACCTTGGGGCAAGGCTCCTGGCAGCAATAATCTGACTCTGGCATTGAACAAGGGACCATCTGTTTGTGACCACACCGAACAATGATTTTGGGCACTTTTACCTGACAAGACTTGTGACACTTCTGGAAGCAAACAAGTGGGCACCGGTGCCCATCTGGGCAGATGACTTTCTGGCATGGCTTCATGCACTGGAACTCCTTGTGGGAGGAGTCATATGGGTGGCAGGCACGTGTGCACACATGCCCACAGGCCAACCGGAACTCACAGGGCAGGCTGCAGCCTCCTTCTGGCACTTTTTGGAAATCAGAAGCTTTGGATACAAGGGTGTGGGTGTCAGGGTGATTCTGGCAACAGAGGCGGAGGGATGGGCCTATTTGGTTGTTCTCTCGAAGGGTATGGATGATCTTGCTCCACAAGGGCACCTTGGCAAGCATCTGCATGTTCCCAATGCAGTACATCCCCTTCTTGGCCCGGGACAAGGCTACACAGATGCGGTTTGGGATCTGGAGGAAGCCCACCTTCCCCTCTTGGTTGCTCCGCACTAATGAGAGGAGGATGATGTCATTCTCTTCCCCTTGGTACTTGTCCACCACATGAACCTTGATGCCAGCAAATGTCTTGGCAGGCATGAGTTTGCGCAAGCAGAAGAGCTGCCCAGTGTAGGTGGTGAGGATGGTGATCTGGGAGGGGCGATACTCCTGGCACAGGAAGTACTGGCACAGCTCCACCACAAAGTGTGCCTCGTGTTGGTTCTGATGGCTTTTGCCTTCTTGGATCTCCTGCTCAGGAAAGCAGTGCTCCACAAAGTAAAGGTTGGAGGAGACCCCCTGAGAAGCAAGGCGACATGTCAGAGCGTCCTTGTGGTGCCTCCCCTTCCGTTCAGCACTGGGACTAAACTCAGGGCCTCACACATGCTAAGCAGGTGTTGTACTCTGAGCTACACCCCAGCTCTTGGCATGCGTCTCAAGGCCACTGACCACTGGCCCTCAGAAGAGACTGCTTTCTGTGCCCTCTACCTCACAACCTTTACTTCTGAAGTCAGTCACCAGGACACGGAGCTGGAGAATGAGAAAGTCTGTTTTAGTTTTCCAAGTATCTGATCACTTGCCATGGTGAAGGCAACAGGCAGCAGCGGTGATGAGAAAGGAGCTGATGCTCTGAGTGCTCATGTGCCGACTGTTGCACAGGCCCTTCCTCAGCACTGCTGGGGACAGGCAGGAGTCACTGTTCTTACCACACAGAACACCTGCAGAGCGCTCTCTCTCTCTCTCTCTCTCTCTCTCTCTCTCTCTCTCTCTCTCTCTCTCTCTCTCTCTCTCTCTCTCTCTCTCTCTCTCTCTCTTGTTTTTTGAGACAGGGTTTCTCTGTGTAACAGCTCTGGCTGTCTTAAAACTAGCTCTGTAGACTAGGCTGGTCTTGAACTCAGAGATCTGCCTGAGTGCTGGAATTAAAAATGTGCACCACTACCACCCAACTCAGATTCTATTTTTCTTTTTATTTGTGTGTGGGTATGAGGGGGTGGGTGCGTGTGTACGTCCATATGTGGGTATGTACACTGAGTGTGGATGCCCATGAAGACCAGAGGATGCAGAGAGGCCAAGAGATGATCAGTGTTGGATACCTGGGACTGGTGTTGAGGTCCCCAGTGTGGGTGCTGGGAACTGAACTTGGGTCCTCTGGAAAAGCAGCACAGACTTTTTTAGACAGAGTCTCCCTATTATGTAGCTCTTGCTGTCCTGGAACGTAGACCAGGCTGACCTCCAAGTCACAGATCCACCTGCCTCTGCCTCCCAAGTGCTAGGATTAAAGGCGTGTGCCACCACGCTGGCTTCAGGTCACACTCTTAAGCACCCGAGCCATCTCCAGCCCCTCTACTACTTTCCTTTCCAAGGAAAGGAAACTTCTAGGCTACTGACACCATCAGAGATGACCAGGTAGGACAGACTGACCTTAATCTGCTCATACTTGAGAACAGAGGGATGGTTCTCCAGATCCTGGTAAATGTGGGGGGTCAAAAGGCGGGCAATTTCAGGACGCATGCGGTGCTGAAACGACAGATGTTGGGATCAGCAACAAGAGCAAGACAAAGGGCCACATCTCTGGAGCTGCAGCACCAGCAGGAAACCTGCGGAGGGAACACTGAGGTGCACTGGGAGAAAGCATGATACAAGCGGCTGGGTCCTGCAAAGCAGGGTATCTTGTAGTGGCTGAAACTATCTTTCTGATGGGCAATTTCAGGTAAGCCAGCTCTAATTGCTGGCACGTGGCACAAACCAGAAACCTTCTAGACGTCTGTAGCAACACAAAACCCAGCCGCTCACCTGGTGATTCAGACGGACGAAGGGGATGTTCACTTTTACCAGCCGCTCAAACAGGGACACCTCAAGGTTGAAGTTCTTGGCCAGATCATACACGTTAGCACTGGGACGTAGCTGGGGAGAGAAACAGTTGAGAATTCTCTGCTGGAACACACTGATCACCCGCAGCATGTGTCTGAAGCATAGTCTGTTGAAAGGTGGACACGAGTCTCGGTGCTGACAGGTCAAGGATTAATAGTGACGAGGACTGGAAAACCCAGGTGATATAACGAAGAGCCCAAGGGTGGAAATTCTTTAGCTTGGCCTCTCAACAGTGACATCTGAGTTGACAAAAGCATGGAGGAAGCTGCCAGTAATTTATCCATTTGAAAAGCAAACTATGAAAAGGGACAGGAAGGACAGTGAATGGGAGCCCTGAGCAAACGAGGTGAGCCAGAGACACAGGACAACACCCACTCTTGATTTTGAGAAGGTCTTGCTATGTTCAGCTTCTAGACCCATGATGCTGCAATCCCACACTTGAAAGTTGGGGGCAAGGGTCAGGAGTATAAAGCCATCCTCAGCTACAAATTGAATTCAAGGCTACCACGGGCTACATAAGACCATCTCAAAATCAAAGAAGCTTTTGATTTTTGACATCAAGAGCAGTGAAAAGCCCCTGGGGGGTGAAGTGACATGCTCTCATTTACAGGAATTGTGAGGTTTGGGCTCATCTGAGGCAGGCCTATCAGTATGTAGCACAAGCTTGTGGCCAAGCCTGGCTAATTTACTTTTTGTTGTTTTTTATATTTAATTCACTTTGGCTCCTTTTCAGGGGACAGACCAGCAGGTAGCAAAAATGGAAGTAAAAGACTAAAGAACTCTCTATGCAATTGTCCATGCAAAGGGCTGGAGAGACGGCTTTGTGGCTGGTTAGAGTACGGGCTATTCTTGCAGAGGATCCAAATTCAATTCCCAGCACCCAGGCAGCAGTCACAACTGACTGTAACTCCAGTCTATGGGAACCTGTCACCCTCTTCTGGCTCCACAGGCACTGCAGGTATGTGGCACGGTGACATACATGCAGGCAAGATACAAACATCCACCATACACAGTAAAAGAAAAAGGACACTGTTTAAATTTTTTTTTTCTTTTCCCAAGACAGGGTTTCTCTGTGGTTTTGGAGCCTGTCCTGGAACTAGCTCTTGTAGACCAGGCTGGTCTCGAACTCACAGAGATCTGCCTGCCTCTGCCTCCCCAGTGCTGGGATTAAAGGCGTGCGCCACCACCGCCCAGCCTGTTTAAATCTTTTTTAAAGCATGATGAACTTGAACTAAGCAAGGTAGTACAGTTCTATAATCCCAGAAGCCTGAGGCAGGAGGATTACAAATTTGAGGCCAACCTAATCTGTATGGCTGGGGAGGGGCCCTGGGCGCAATCTCTAGCAGTGGCACTGTGCAGGAAATGAACGTGGGATTCAAGGAAGAGCAGGCACATAAAGTCACCAATAAGCTCGAGGACTGTTACACAGAGACACCAGAGTCCCCTGTTCTATTTTCCAGAGAACACCCCACCTTCTAAGAATTCTTGCTTTACCTGCTGGTGGTCCCCAATCAGAATGAGATGCTGGCAAGCTTTGCTTAGCGTGGCAATGGTGTGGGCCTCAAGAACCTCGGCAGCCTCTTCTACAATGACGATCCGAGGCTCTACTTGCTGAAGGATCTGGCGGTACTTGGCAGCACCTCAAATCAGGAAAGATGAGAGAGAGGCTCCTTTGAGCTGGGGCACAGAACCCAGAGGGCTACCTCTTCTGTATCTTTCCTGGGTTGACAGATAACTAAGCCCTCCTCATCTGGGGCTGAAGTTGCCACTAAGCAAGAGGATGGACACTGAGTGAGAGGGTGGGCACTGTGTGGTCCTGAGCTTTATGCTTCTTGATTATTGTTTTGAGTTTTAAGCTCTGTAGCAACAAGTAGGAGACCTGTCACCAAGAGTTCCCAGGTAAGGGTGGCTTCACGGGATCTGGACACCACGGCAAACTCGGCTTCAACAGGTAAAGCCCCCACCTTCCTACCTGTGGTTGTCATGCCCACAACCTGGGCATCTTTAAGGATGTGCAGGTCTTCCTGGAGTCTCAGTTCAGCCATTCTGTCTGCTGATGTGCGGTACTGGTGTTCATAGCTGAGGATCCTCCGGCGAGTGTCAGCTTGGTACATCTGTAGCCACAGTCTGGAGAATGAAACCAGGGAAAGGAAGCCTTTCTTCTCTGAGTGTTTTTTGAGGAAATGATATACCAGTTTCTGAAGTGAATCCTAAAGCCCTACAGAGCTGACAAGCCAGGCAGGGAGAATGAGACTCAGAGTTATAGAAAACAAGAGTAAAATGGCTGGGTGGTGGTGGTGCATTCCTTTAATCCCATGATTTGGAAGGCAGAGGCAGGCAGATCTCTGTGAGTTCCAGGGCAGCCAGGGCTACACAGTGAAATTCTGTCTCAAAAAAAAAAAAAATAGAAAAAGAAAAAAAAAAGAAACAGTTTAAAATGCCACATAAAAGACGTTCAGAGTCCTTGGGATAAGGAAGAAGCGCAGGCACAGGGTACAGACAGCTCTGCCGTCAAAGCTTCCCAGTGGCTTTCTACTTTTCACCTCAACTGTATGAGGTCCTGCCCAATCTGACACATTCCCCATTCTAGAGCAGAAAAGGAATTCTGTGGGAAATGACACAGACTGACTAGGCTTGGGCACCATACCCGTACCTATAAAGCTGCCAGCGGGTGTTCAGGTCCAGTTGCCAGATGTCCTGGATGGCATTGGCCTCAGCCTCAGTCATGGTGTTCAGTTTGCGAAGCTCAGCCTTCACTTTTCTCTTCATTTTCTTTTTCTGGGTACGCTGGGTCTGTAGACGTCAAGACCAGGCCAGAGATTGAGCAGAGGCCCCAGCACAGAAGAAGGAGTTACCACCCCAGCAGGCATTGTCTCATTCTCTCAACAGCTACTCCAACATGAGAAGCTGATCAGAGGCTACAGAACCTGCCTGGGTCCCAAGCCTATCTTGTCTTTTATCAGGCAGTGTGACCTAGGTGCTGGCTGTCGACTTGGCAACATGAAGAACCCTGGGAAGGACTTCCACTGGCCAGCAATGGCTGTCATTGGCCATTTTTACTTATGTTTGACCTTCTAATATCACACACAAAGTCTTATATAGCGTCACAACATTTTCTAACAGGTGGGTTTGTGCCATACCTCCATCCTTCCCTTTCCCTGCTTCTCCTGCCTGAGCTCGCCTGGACTATCACCTGTTTCTCTTTCTGAAGTGGGTGTGTGTCATCAAAGCAGAGGGGATTGGGCTCTCAGTGGACGCTACCTAAGAGCAGGTATTTAGTTCTTGGCCTGCCACAGGCCGACTACAATGGCCCAATGCACTCACAATATCTTAGGAGAAAGCATTCCCTTCTGGATCTGTCACTGAATGAGGTTACAAAATTTTAGGAAGATTGGTGTGTGAAGCAGATGTCACTACACTAAAGTCCCCACCCCCAAGTGACACAACAGAGAAAAGCACAATACACAGTTCTGAGAACTGGGCTCATATCTCTTGCCCCACGCAATGCTGCTGACCCGAACCAGTAAGGCACAGAGAGAGCATCAGGTGAAAACTACTGCATCCAAATTGTCCTTCAGAGCCCTTCATTCTCAGTAAGGGATTCATTTGGTATTTGGAGTAGCCAGTCTCCTGCTGTCACGGTAGCACAGAGTAAATGCTGCTAAGGGCCAGATGCTAGGCTTATTGAGGACGAAGCCTGCACTCCTGTCTTGCTTCATCCTCTCTGTCTACATTGCCTGCTCATGAACAAGAGAACAAGGCACTGTCAGTATGTACCACGTTCTCCTGAAAACTGCAGGGGAGCACCCTGGCACCTGTTTCTTGTCTAAGTTGCTAGTTCTTGCGGGTCCCCTCTGACTGACTGTAGCTTTTCTGTCCCCAGCTGTGAGGATCACCTGAAGCCACAGCAGTCACAGGAGTGGTCCAGCCCTATGGTGTCTGCTTCAGTAGAACCTAACTCAAGCCTGCTTGGTAAACCTGAATCCTCTTCCCCATTCTAGGCCTTAGGGGAAGAAGTGAGTTTACCTCCCACTCTTCTGCAACTTGCTCCTGTCCAGCCGTAGTTCCAGGCCCATACTGGTCTAGCCTCATGGCCAAAAGGATTTTAGCCAACTCCTGGTCTGCCCCATTCTCTTCCTTTTTTCTTCGCTGGGGTCTCACCACCTCTTCTTCTTCAATCACTCGGTCTGCTTCAATCAGGTCGGCTTCCTCAGCGATCTCAATCAGGGAAGCCTCCTCTTCCCCTTCCTCCTCCTCTTCCCCTTCTGCCTGGGCTAAGAGAGGAAGCAGGAGGAACAAGGACACCTATAAGAGCTCACACACAAGACAGTTTCACGGCAACAAGCAGGGGAAGGGGAGTGAGAGGAATGTTAGGGACAGACTCCTAACATTTTTTGTATGTTTGTGTTGTTACACTTTGTGATGGTTTAGTAATCAGATAAAAAAAGGTTTGTTTTTTTTTTCCTTTTTGGAGACAGAGTCTCATTGTGTAATCCTGCTATGCTCTATGAAGACCATGCTGGCCTTGAGCTGTAAGAGATCTGCCTGCCTCTGGCCTCAAACTCACAGAGATTCACCTGCCTCTGCCTCCTGAATGCTGGGACTAAAGGCAAGTGCCACCACTGCCCAGCCAAAACTATTTTTTTTTTTTTTTTTTTGGTTTGTCGAGACAGGGTTTCTCTGTGGTTTTGGAGCCTGTCCTGGAACTAGCTCTGTAGACCAGGCTGGCCTCAAACTCACAGAGATCCGCCTGCTTCTGCCTCCCGAGTGCTGGGATTAAAGGCGTGCGCCACCACCGCCCGGCTTCCAAAACTGTTTTTTAAGAAAGGTTTTACCCTATCAAATATACAAATGAGGGTAAGGAAAAATAAAATGTAAATGTGAAAATTACTTACTTTTAATGTGTATGAGTTTTTGCCTGCATGTATGTCTGTGCACCACAAGTGTGCCTGATGTCGGTGTTGGATGCTCGAAGGCTAGACGTTTGTGAGCTGCCATGTAGGTGCTGGGAACTAAACCCATGATCTTAACTGCTAAGGCCTCTCTCTAGCCTCTCACTCTGTACAGTTTCTGTTTCTTCTCTGAGTCAGTCTTGCCATATAGCCTAGGCTCACCCCTGACTTCTGGGATTGTAATTGTTCACAACCATATGTTAAGTTCTCTGGTTTTTTTACACTGACTTTTATTATTGTCAATATGTGCATATGTGTGTTGAGAAAAATTCTCACATAGATCAAGCTGGCCTTGAAGTTGTTATACAGTTGGGTTTTTTGAGACAGGGTTTCTCAACAGTCCTGCCTGTCCTAGAACTCACTGTGTAGTCAAGATGACTTTGAACTCACAAAGATCTCCCTCTGCCTACCTAGAGTTGGGATTAAAGGCACATGTCACCATGCCTAGTTTCAGGGATGCAGAGGATGTGCATGAAGGCCAGCAATGTGCCGAGCTCTAACTCCCCAGGTCTAACAAGCACTTCCATGTCATACTCAACAAGAGCACTCTGTCATTTCTACTGTGCCTGCTCGGTGTGCGCCTCACTTCCCTGCAGTCTTCTGCTGACTGACTCAGACTTGTTAAGCACGGGCACCGCATTGAGTCATGTGGTTCTGGCTTTCACCACACTCCAGCTGAAAGTACGGTGGGTCACATGAACGTCTTACCTGTGCTCTCAGGTCCTGCTGGAGGAGCACTATGAGTGAAAGAACCCACACCAAGTCCCAGCCATTCAAGCATCATGGAATGCTTCGAGGGCTGGACACAGACCCAGTCAGCATCCTGTGAAGGAAGAATTATCGGTCGTGAGACTTCTATGACAACCAGTATGAAGACAGTGTCTCCTCAGGGAAGTTAAAATTCTTTCCTCTGGGCAGAGGTGGCACGCACACCTTTAATCTCAGCCTGGTCTAAAGAGTGAATTCCAGGACAGCCAGGGCTATACAGAGGGACCCTGTCTCAGGAAAAAAAAAAAAAAAAAAAAAAAAAACAAAAAAAAAAAAAAAAAACAAACAAAAAATTTCCTGAGGGCAAATCTCAAGAGCGGTTCTTTCTTAATCTGTATGAAGTTCTGGGTTCTAACCCAAGCACAGAAAATCTAAACCAAACCTTAAGGTTCAGAGGCTATTAGGTTGCTGATACATATCTGTGATCTTAGCACTCAGGAGATGATGTAAAGGGGTCAGAGGTCTAAAGGCCAGCCTCAGCTATATAGTGAGTTAGAGACCAGTATGGGCTACTTGTGCCCTCACCTTAAAATAAATAAATAAATAAAATAATAAATGAAATGGGGAGACTACAAAACTAGAACATTTAATACTATTTACACAAAATGTTAAAATCCAAATATCTAGTCTGTCCTGACAAAGTCAAGAGAACCCTAGCAACAAGAATCCTTTGTACCAAATGGCAGTGGGCAGCTGGAGCTGAGCCGTACCTTTCAGATGGCCACAGGCTTCTCTGTCCCACCGTTTCCCACCAGCCCAGTGAGACAAGGCCAGCTACCTTACAGAGTCGGTCTGCGTGACTCCTAGCAGGGCCCTCTGAATGCTGGCAGTGTAATTGCTTACTTGGGATCACACTGGCACAAACGCCAGAGTATATGCTCTACACCTGTCAACTCCCAAGTCCTTGAAATGAAAGGTTATGATTTTCTTCCATATGATACTTATAACCCGGCACAATGTCATAAGCCTATAATTTCAGCATCTAGGAGATGAGGGCAGGAGGATCAGGAGTTCCAGGTCATCTTGGCTGTGGATTACATAATGAATGCAAAGACAACTGGAGATATATGAGACTGTCTCAAAAACAGGCTAGAGAGACAGCTCAGCAGTGAAGAGCACTGGTAGACTTTCCAGGGGCCTGAAATCAATTTCCAGCTAGCATCTATATTGTGTTCACAACTGTTTCTAACTTCAGATACAGGGCATAGTGCTTTCTTCTGGTCTGTGTGGGCACCAAGCATAAAAGTGGTGGACACACATACATGCAGGCAAAACACCCACCCATGCACATAAAAATAAAATTAAACAAAAGCAAAGCAAACCTTTAATCACAGAACTTGAGAGGCAGAGGCAGGTGGATCTCTTAAGAGTTTGAGATCAGCCTGGTCTAGACAGTGAGACCCTATCTCAAACAAACAAACAAACAAACAAACAAACAAAAAACAGTTGGGCAGTGGCGGCACACGCCTTTAATCTCACCACTAGGGAGGCGGAGACAGGCGGATCTCAGTGAGTTCGAGGCCAGCCTGGTCTACAAAGTGAGTTCCAGGACAGCCAGACTGTTACACAGAGAAACCCTGTCTCAAAAAAACAAAAACAATAAAATAAATAAAATAAAATAATAAAAAAAACGAGTTCCAAAGAGAAACTCCAGAAACACTTGAGTTCTGAGGGTTACAGATATTAACTTGTTTGTCTATACAGTAAGCCTCTAACAATGAAGTTGATCAGTAAAACATTTCCATTTTTGCTGGTTTTGGAGACAGCATTTCAAGGTGCATCCTTAGAACTCACTATGTTACTCCAGGCTGGTCTGGAGCCTGCAGCGATCTTGTCTCTGCTGCCAGGAGCTAGGCATGTGCCACTGTATCTACTGAAATTGCCACATTTCTCTAAGCCAAATTTACAAGTGCTAGCAGCTTCACAGTGCTCAACTTAATGCTACTGTTTTTAGTGTGTGTGTGTGTGTGTGTGTGTGTGTGTGTGTGTGTGTGTGTGCATACACTTGCAGGATCCTGTTCTTTTGTTAGTTAAGTACTCTTTTACTAAGCAAACCTCCAAACTCCAACATAATGTTAGCCTCATCTTGTAGCAGAATAACTTGGCATATAAAATCAAGTAGCTTGTCAAAAGCAAAGCCTATCCCAGCAGGTGTACTACAGAGCCTGGGTCCTGACAGGGCCCTCGATGGCCTCATCTCAAGAGGACACTCTTCACCAGCAGCGTCAGACCTGCAGACAGATAAAGCTCTGGTCTGTGGCTTCTGCTGGAGTTGCCTCCATGTGCTGAGCATCCTCCGGGCAGCCCTACCTGCACAGGTCCACTCATGAGGCTGTTCCAGTGCTGGGGAGAGATGTACTTCTCCAGGTACTGCTCCCGAACGACACCATGCATAGTGCATTCCAGGGTCTTGGCCCCTTCAAGAAGTTCTTGCTCTGATTCCTTCATCCCTGTCACAATCTGCCAAGAACAGAAAGAAATACGATGAAGAAACATTCTCTCCCAATGCTAGCCTCTGCCCTGAGAGAAAATAAAGAGAAGAAAGGAAATGCAAGAATGAATAAGAAGCCGGGCGGTGGTGGCACACACATTTAAGCCCAGCACTGGGGAGGCAGAGGCAGGAGGATCTCTGTGAGTTTGAGGCTAGCTTGATTTACAGAGCAAATTACAGGACAGGCTCCAAAGCTACAGAGAAACCCTGTCTCGTAAAACCAAAAAGAAAGAAAGAAAGAAAGAAAGAAAGAAAGAAAGAAAGAAAGAAAGAAAGAAAGAA
>NC_022033.1:11471709-11475871 GCF_000317375.1 Microtus ochrogaster | reverse complement strand
CAGGCCAGAAGAGGGCACCAGACCCCATTACAGATGGTTGTGAGCCACCATGTGGTTGCTGGGAATTGAACTCAGGACCTTTGGAAGAGAAGCAATGCTCTTAACCTCTGAGCCATCTCTCCAGCCCCCCCAGTTATGATTTTGATTGGGCACCCTGGTCAGATAAAAGACACATGCACCTTTAATCCCTGCATTTGAGAGGCAGAGGCAGGCAGATCTCTGCGTTTTGTGGCCAGCCTGGTCTACAGAATGAATTCTAGGACATGCAGGACTACACAGAGAAAACCTGTCTTGAAAAACACTTCACAGTAGGCTGTATTGTAGATAATTGGGGGTAGCAGAAGGAAGGTCCTGGTAGGGGCAAGAAAGGAACTTTTTCACCCTTTGATTTGGGCACCAAAAGATTAGCAGAATGAAATGCTAGAAGCTGGTCCTTCAGAGGGCTGAGAAGTTTGCCAGAAAGCAGCTGCTTTGCTAGGTGGGGCGCTTAGCCCCTCAGCTATTCCAGTGTCGGGACTTACGCTCATGTAGGCCCTTCGCAGGTGCATGGGGAGATTGCGGCGGAATTCCCGCTTGTTCCTCAGCTCCCTCAGGGTGAACTGCTTCAGGATTTCACTGTTGCTCCTTCCACCCACTCGCACAATGCTGGTCTTCTGACACCTGTAAATGCCTGTGAAGAAACATGCAGTATTCCAGGGCTGAAAAGAGCAAGATACTGACCTGACCTGGTCCAGATGAGAGTTGTGTGTTCTAGGATCTTATCTCAATTGGTCCCTTAGGGAGCAAACCTGTGCTTACAGAACGTTCACTCCACCTGTGTGAGGGGGCTACAAATGAAGTGTGGGCTGCCAAGCAGAAAAGTGTAGCACTTAAGAGCATGATGACGGCCTGGCGGGAAGGAGTCACATCTGTGTGATTATTTCTGGGGTTAAGCTAGCTGGGCAGCTGGAACAACAAGCAGCCCGCGCCTCCTGTTACAGAATGGCGCCCAGCCCAACATGGGCTCCAGGCAGCCAGGGCTACACAAGGAAACTCTGTCTCAAACAAACAACAACAACAAAAGGTGTAAGGCCATGGACCTAAGACAAATGGAGAGAACGCTCCGGCTTTAAGACTTAAGGCTGCAGGGCACAAGCGGATGGTCAGGCACTGAACTGGTGGCTGCTCTGTGTAAGACCAGAGACAGCAGCAATGTCCCTGTGTGGCTACAGTCCGAGTAAGTAAGAGCCCATCTCTGCAGCTCTAGCACAGCAGCAGAAGCAAATGGCCAAGACCTGGGGCCCAATCCATACATGGAATGGCTGCTTATATGGAGACTCAGCTTTTGATCTGCTTTCCACTGCTCATTACACCACTGACCCTAACACCCACAGCTCTACTGCTGAAGGACCTGCTGCTGGAAACGCCAGAGGATCTGAGCTGGCTGCTAGGCAGAGTCCACCAGGGCTTACACTGGTGGAAAAAGCACTGAGAAATACAGAGCAAGGTATTTCAAAAGGAAGGACGCATACTTACATATTCATTGGAGCAAATAGCACTACAAAGATTTATTTTATCTTTATTTTGTCCCCAGGAGTTGTTACCACAGGTAGATTGAAAGGTGTTCAATGTGGGTGCTGGGAACTGAAGTCATGTCCTCTGGAAGAGCACGCAGCCATCTCTCCAGCTCCTAATGAGTACTGTCTTGAGTGACTAACATGTTGTGTAAGTACAGTAAGAATATTTATAGCCCTTAATGTTTAGAGTCCATAGCACAGACCAAAAGAAAAAAAAAAAAAAGCAAACAAACTGGGTTGCTCTTCTAGAGGACCTGGGTTTGATTTCCAGCATCAACACAGCAGCTCACCACAACCGCTATAACTCCAGTTTCAGGGCCCTGGATTCCCCTTTAGTGTCTGACAGCACTAGGCATTCACGTGCTATCACAGACATACATGCAGGCAAGCGCCCAAACACATGAAATAAAAATAAATTTTCTTCAAAAAATCAAAATTAAGGGCTGGAGATATAGCTCAGTGGTTAAGAGCACTGGCTGCTCTTCAAGAGGTCCTGAGTTCAATTCCATCTCACAGCCATCTTAATGCAACCTGATGCACTCTTCTGGCCTGCAGTTATACATGCAGGGCACTCATACATAAAATATAAACAAACAGATTTTTTAAAAATAAAAAAAAAAAATACAAAAAGAACAGAGAAAAGGGACATAACCTGGGGCAATGGGGCAAGTGTACTTGAGACCTGAGTTGGTACAACCTGGGTTGAATGCACTCAAGCTGAGTGGGGAAGGAAAAGGGGACAGCTAAGGGAGAAGAATCCTTGAGGCCCCTGGGCTTGGGAAGCAGAAAAACAAAGACAGAGAGCTCAGGGCCCAGTATCGGGAAGATCAGTCAGCCTTGCGTCTCAGGGGAACTACTAGACAAAGACTAGAAAGCCACTAAGGTTGCTGACATGGCGTGTGTGCATGTGCCTGCCTATCTGTGCACGAGTGGTGCTAAGGATGGAGCCCAGGGTCTTGTGATGCACCAGGAAGTGCTCCTCCACCGGGCTGTATCTCCAGCCCCAGTAGAGAACAACTTTGCATGGAGACATTTATTACCTTCTAGAAACTGGTCCAAAGCATGATTAGTATAACATACAACCAAGATGGGGAACTTCTGGGCACTAATTTGCCAAACAGACTCGTTGCGCAAAAGGGCCTGAACAATTTTTAGACCCACGTAAGTTTTGCCTAGAAAAGAAAAAAAAAAAAAAAGTAAAAAAAGGAAAATTTTTTCCAGTTTAATATTTTTATTAACTTAAAAGGTGAACAACTGTTTCAAATCTTGTTAAACATATTCATCTGAAATTTGCTTACATGGAGAAAAGACAGACAGAATTTCAAATACCAGTCCACTATCTGCTTCAAAACATTCTCATTAGCCAGATATGTTGGCACAGACATGTAATCCCAACTCTTGAAACATAAGAGGCAGGAGGATTGCTGTGAACTCAAGGTCAACCTGGACTTCATAGCGAGACTCTTATAAAACAAAGAATTATTCCTCCTTTTTCCATGAGAATGCATTGGAAGGCAAAAGATTTTATAATGCTAGATGAGCCGGGTGGTGGTGGTGCACACTTTTAATCCCAATACTCAGGAGGCAGAGGCAAGTGGATCTCTGGGAGTTCAAGGCCAGCCTGGTCTGGAGAGCGAGTTACAGGGCAGGCTCCAAAGCTACAGAGAAACCCTGTCTTGAAAAACAAAACAAAAAAATCAGCTATAAAAACAAAAAAACAAACCAACTTTCTCTTTCTTTGTTTCTTGAGACAGGATTTCTCTGTGGAATGACCATGGCTGTCCTGGATCTGCCTGCCTCTGCCTCTTTCTTTTCCTTCCTTCCTTCCTTCCTTCTTCCTTTCCTCCCTCCCTCCTTCCTCTTTCCTTTCTTTCTTTTTGAGACAGGCTTCTTGTAGTCCAGTGTAACCTGAAATTTACACCATGTAGCAGAAGATGACCTTCTGCCCCTACTTTTCTAGAGCTAGGATTATAGATGTGAACCACTGCTTGATTATTTGGTGCTGGCTTCGTGCATGCCAGCCATACATGCAACCTGTCTAAATTACATGCCCAGCCTATATGAAAAATTCTGGTATCTTTCACTTTTAATTCTAATAATGAAGATAGAAGGCACAAGTGGTCATATTACAGTTAAATAACAATACTCCAGGAAGCCTTGATTTGTTTCCATAGTTACTCCAGACCATGCCTTCCCCTTTCCACATCCCTCTCCTTAAAGGAGTCTTGGGCTGCTGACTCCTGTCTGTGTGCACACTTCACTGACTTACAAGATGGGGACTCTACAAATAACAACTGCCATCTCATCGTCCTGCCTTAGCCTCCCTGTCATCACAGGATGCCAGTCTCACAATTTAGACCCTGTAAAAGGACTAATAGATTACTTAGAATAAATTATTTATTTATGTCGGGACAGTGTCTATGCTGCCCAGGCTGATCCTCACCTCTGGAGCCCAGGTGATCCTCCTATCTTCCAAGTGGCTACTAGAGCAGGTATATGCTCACTTATAAAATATTTTTAAAAATCCATTTGTTGTTGTTTTGAGGCACCATGTGGCCTTGAACTCTTGTTCCTCCTTAGGCCACCTTCCAAATGGTAGATTCACA
>NC_022033.1:11470088-11471273 GCF_000317375.1 Microtus ochrogaster | reverse complement strand
GAGTCTTGGAGCCACATGGTCTTACTGGAGTAATCCACGTTAGGATCCCTGTGTCCCCAAGCCCATACAGAGACAGGGAGCCTCCCTCCCTCCCTCCCTCCCTCTTTCCTTCCTTCCTTCTTTCCCTCCCTCCCTCCTTCCTTCCTTCCCTCCTCTTTCTTCCAAGATTAATTTATATATGTATACGAGTACTCTGTCTTCCTGTACATCTGCACAACAGAAGAGGGCATCAGATCCATTACAGATGGTTCTGAGCCACCATGTGGGTACTGGGAATTAAGCTCGGGCTCTTAAATAGTACGCCATCTTTTCAGCTCCTGTGGAAAACACCTTACATATGCTTTTTGTAGACTATGGTATACTTGGGTCTGTGATGAGGGAAAAATGCAAATACTTCATTATTAGACTCAATAACGTCATTAGCAATTGGCCATAAATTAAGTCCAAATTTCTACACTGTGTCAGGCTAAAGTAGACAATGTTCTTAAAAGCTTCAAGCTGACTAAGGGAACAACAGGAAAATCATTTCAACATGGCACAGGGAGCAACTGATTCTCCCTTTTGTTTTCTTCAAATAGTACATACAGAGTCCTTTAGCAGACATCAGACCCATGAGATGCAACGTCAAGGGAAAGAAACAGGACTCCTACCTTCCTGGGCTGTCCGCACTCATGGAGGAAAGATAACAGCCACACAAACCACTGTAAAATCATGAGTGTGGCAAAGGAGAAATTTGAAACCAGAAAAACATGTTAGCTTCTGAACTCACTGAGGCTGGGTAGCCTTCTCCAGAAAGACAGGTAGAAACAGGGTGCCTGTACGGGCAGGCTGCCCAGTCTTATCAGTGAATGAAGGCCAAGGTCTTCTTCCAGCAGGACAGCTTAGATAAGTGGACAGCAGAGACATGTGGCAGAAAATGATTGAAAGTAGGTAATGGCATTGCTGGGGGAGGAAGACAAGGTTAAGTCCTGGCTGCCTCTGTAGGCCTGTGACCGACAGGGAGACTCGGGAGGAGGGAGAATCTTGGAAATTCAGCATGCTTCATGCTTCTCCCTCTTACAGGAGACACATGCTGGAATTTTTCACTGTGTCTGTGGCTAGTGTGTAAATTCTCTGGGTCTGAAACAATTACTAAAGTGCACTCATTCAAGTGATGGTGGGAGGAAACACTGCTTGCAGCACGTG
>NC_022033.1:11438085-11468473 GCF_000317375.1 Microtus ochrogaster | reverse complement strand
CAACAACAAAATTAAATTACAAATGTCTATTTTTCTTGATACAGCAACGGCTGTCTCTTCTGGACACACAGAGTGGAACCATGTCACACAACTCATGATACGCTGATACAACAGTCTATGAGTACTGTGCTGGAGTCTCCACGAACACGGCTCATACAGTAATAGGAAACATCTCCGTGACAACACAGACAGAGCTGACTACAGGACAGTGTTACGGCAGGAAAACTGAACCCAAGTGTATGTCTGTGTGAAGACTCATAGGATAGTCCCTGGAAGGATACACAGGAAAATCGTTTATATCATTTGCTTAAGGAAGGGACTGGGGTGGTGGGAGCCAGGGACTTTTAAAAATATGAGCTGCTATTTCTTGAAAGGTAACACTAAAATTAATGAGCCAGAAAACTTAACATCTCAAACGAACAAAAACCTGATACCATGTAGCTTGGCCTGAAAAGACTGACACCACCCAGAATCCACACTGGGAAGGAAGGACATCACAGATGAGCGCGAACACTCCCATCTTCCTACATCCTTTAGAAAGAGACAGCTCTCTGCTGGGCCGTTACTCCCAGCACTAAGGAGGCAGAGGCAGGCGGATCTCTGTGCTTGAGGCCAGCCTGGTCTACAGAGTGAGTTCCACAACAGCCAGGGCTGCACAGAGAAACGCTATCTTTAAAAGCCAAAAAAACAGAGAGAGAGAAAGCTTTCTATTCTGCTTCATGAATTTTTTGTTTTGGGGACAGGGACGGAGTTCCAGCTGGCCTGGAACCTTATAGTGACAGGAAAGCCATAAAGTCCTAATTGCCTGTGGAGGCCCACAGAAGTGGATCCGCAGCCGTTTCCACCTTGAACTAAAGGTCAGACAGTTCAGATCGTCTGACCTAAGGTGTAGCTACAGGATGTCTTACATAGATACAGTGTGGTTACTTAATGTTTAGGGTATTGAGGAGGTAATTACATTTATTTGTTCTTTGTATCATGGTAAAGGAGCCCTTTACCTCCCTCCCCTTTCAAATTTGGATAGATAAGGACAGATTATTCACTGGATGCCCTCCCGATTCTATCTCTTGTCTATTTCTTTCCTCAATCCACACTCCCCTGCTCTGGAACGTGTACAGACCCGTGGGGCTGGACCCAACAGACGTCACCTCAACAGACCCAACAGTCCTCTCGCTTCTACCTCAAGTAGAATGCTGGGATTGCCAGGCCCACTTCATGAGTTGTTTTTTAAGCAGTCCTGGCTGTCCGGGAACTCACTATGCAGACTAGGTTAACAGAGACTGAACTCACAGGGAGCAACCTGTTTCTGCCTCCTGAGTGCTGGGATTAAAGTTGTGAGCTACCACACCTGGCCTCATTTTTTTTTTTTTTTTTAAATCATGAACTGCCTTTTCTTCATTACTACGTTAAAGTCCTGTCTCTGCTTCCTTGGCTAGTTCTGAACATGTTTTTGGGAAGTTAATTTAGCAGTCTTTGCATATCCATTAGCATAAATATGCTCAAACAATATTACATACAAGTCAGTGTATACAAGCACAGTCTTATGTTTGTTGTTAAATAAAAAATGTATACATAAACTCAGAAGTACAGATACAGGTCAAATGCATGGCTAAGCACAGCTACTACCCCAGAGCAGGATAGGAGTGCATGTGGGGGTCCTGTGTGAGTGCAGCAGAGAGGAGCCAGGACTCTCCATGTAAGCTACCCAAGTTCAAGTCCCAGTCCCAGGTCTGCTCACCTGTGTGATCTTCAAAACACCCCACGGTTCTTAAGAGGTAGTTTAACCGTTCTTTTACTTAGTTTTTCCACTGCAAGTTGATTTTATTTACCCAGTAGGGCTGTTATGATGATGAACTAACATACGTAAAAAGCAGGTCAAATGGTGCCTGGCACATCATGGTATGATAATCTATTCACTACTACTTAATTTAAAGCAGCATAAAGCCAACAAACTTTTGGAAGAGAATGCACCTCTCTCTGACCCCAGCAGTCTTCCTGCGATATTGAGATTCTGGTCCATCACTACGCTTGCCTATGGTCTCCACTGGGAGTTACTATGAGTGGCCATGTCATGAACAATATTCATTGCATTTCAGGGGAAATATTTCTATGAGGCATTCTAGAAACCTAGAGCAACATTTCCCTTGCCTGATGTTCCAGGCTCTACGAGCCTCTTACCTGTTCCAGGGGGTCCTTGAATGATAGCCAGCTCCCTTGTGAGAGCAAACTGTAAGGCTTCCATCTGGGAGTCATCCAGCTTCAGTGATTCTTTTGAGGGCCATTGGCCAAAGTCTAAGACATTAACTCTAGAATATCGCAAGACCTCAGCACCCCTCTGACGCTCCCCAATGGCTGAGGGGCTCTCCATTAGTTGGGTGAAATCATATCTGCCACCCATTAGCAAGTATCTTGGCTCCTTTACTTGGGAGTCACACTCCACAATGTTCCTCTGGAAGGGGACATCTTCCTCCTGTATCTCCTGTAGTCCTTCTAGGACATGTCTGTAAGCCTCAAAGTAGGCCGTTGTCTCTACCATGAGGAAGGAGTCTGAGGGATGGACGTCTGCGAGCAGTTGCTGGCTCTGCTCGTTGAAACACAGCTGGACAATCCCTCGGCAGAGATCTTCGTGCTCCCGGTTTGAAACAGTGGCAAAAAGAAACGTCTCAAAGTTGTCCTTGGACATGCACACTAACGACCCATATAGGAGTCGCTTGGAATTCTGCCACCGAACAAACTTCAATGGTTTTGTGTCAAACTGCACTTTGTACACAATGCCTGATGCTGAGCACATCGGGGTGATAATCCTAGCATCAAAGTAGATTCGGATGTCATCGAACTTCCTCTTCCTCAGACACTGGTCCTCGAAGCTTTGTAGAAGCTCCAAAATGCCTTCTCGAAGGGGTCTAACAAAATCCTCTCGCAGGAGGCGGAAGTGAGTGTCTAGGTAGACAGCGGTGCTCTCGTATTTCCCAGAAATGATGTTGGGGCGAAGGAAGGGCCTCTCATCCAAGTGTACTTCGTTGTAGGTGGGGTAGATGGGCATGGCCCGGTAGCTCTCAACCTGGCCTTCTGCCTCAGACTGCACTAGAGTATAGGTGTCCACTTTCAAAGTGCCCTCTCGTCTCTTTTCCTGCAGATGTTCAATGATGATCTGCACCTTTTCTAGATTCTTCTCGGTCTCCTCTTCTATGTCAACCCCAGAGGCTCTCAAAGCATTAAGAGAAGCTGGCAGGAGAGAAATGAGCATAGAAGTTTCTTGCACGGAGCTGGCGGGAAAGACACTGACGAGGTCCTGGAGGAGGGAGATGATGTTGCTTAGGTGTTCTGGATACTGGTTTCGAACGTCAGGGATGGGCTCAGTGATCATTCCCACCACATAAGCCGGCAGGCAGACTCTGAGGAACTTGGAGTTGTTCAAGATGCCCAGCACATGCAGGATGCTCTGACGGTCTATTTTGGAGCTGCAAGCCTTTCGGAGAACTTGGCAGATCAGCTGAAGGAAGCTGGGTTTCATGGAAGAATAAGAAAGCAGCTCCTTGAGTCCTACACTTGTGGCAAGTGTGATGGCCACTTCAGAGGGCTCTTTCTGCAGGAGACTCTCCAGAAACTTGTAGCCAAGTCTCTTCGTCTGCTGTGGCTGCTCTGCAGGCTTCTGCTGTGGGGACCGCCACTGCTGGAAGTTGTCGCTGGACCATGGTGGTCTGTGGTTTCTACCCTCCTGGTTGTCATTTCTCCTCCTGGTATCATTCTGGCCTTGTCTCTGGTCTCTAGCTTCATCACTGGTGTGCCCCTCTTGGTTTCTTCTTCCCTGATGTGGGTTCCTGCCCATAGCCCTAAATCTCTCTTCCCTCAGTCTAAAAGGAACAGGAGGGTTGCTGGACCTGGGATGCCTTCCAGCATGGTTGGTTCCGCCTCGGAGTGCACTGGCTGCTGGGTTACTGGTTTGATTTCTAGCTCTTGGTGGTAATTCTCCATCTATAGGGCCTAAACACAATGGGGATGTTGGGTTAAGCACCAAGTGAGGAAGTCCAGTAAAACAACAAAGAACATACTTCCATCCTCCAGAACAAACAAGCAGCTCAGATTTTGCTCGGAGAGATTTAGAAAATTTCTTGGCAAGGACTGAGAAATGGGTAGCACAGCAGTTAACAGCACCCACTGCTCTTCCCAAGTTCAGTTCCCAGCACCCATACCAGGTGGTACAAAACTACTGTAACTCCAGCTCCATGGGGATTCAATGCCTATGGCTTCTGCAAGACCCTGCACACAGGTAGTATACATAGCCCAGATAGACAGACAGACTCTGTGTATACTGAGCTAAAAAATAGTTAAGTCTTTGCTGTTGTTTTCTGAGACAGGGTCTCACTATTTAGCCCTGGCTGTCCTGGAACTCACTTTGTAGACCAGGCCAGCCTCGGACTCACAGAGATCCACCTACCTCTGCCTCCCAAGTGCTAGAATTAAAGCTGTGTACCACTCCACCCAGCTAAGTCTTCTTTTTTAAAGTTTCTTGTCAAATTGCATAATAAATAAAAAACTATAGAGCCAAGTGTGGTGGTTCATATGTGTTGTTCCCAGAGACTAAGACAGAAGGATCAGGAGTTCAAGGCCAACTTGGACAACCCAGTTTCTTAGAAGCTAGCTTAAGCTACATGGCAAGACTCTGGTAGAGGGGCTGGGGCTGTGGTGTATCGGCAGTGGTAGTACACTTGCCTTGAAGTCCTGAGTTCTATCCCAATGCTACAAGAAAAGATTATTACTATTGCAGTGTAGATTATGAAACAAGAGAGAAACTGAATGAGCACCTGCTGAGTGCTTGCTACATGTTAGAGCCTAAATGAAATATTTTACTTGGTGTCTCATGCCTAACTTTCCGAGGGTTCTAGTCTTTGGCCAGCAAAAAACAAGTCAGCACACAACAGTCAAAGAGCAGCTTAGCTTGACCACTTCCTCATTGTGGAACCTTGTATAATTTCTAGGTTTCTCATCATCTGACTGCTTTGGATAAAATGTTTATAAAATGTCAGATAAGGCTGGGCAGTGGTGGCTCACACCTTTAATCCCAGTCCTTGGCAGACACAGGCAGATCTCTGTGAGTTCGAGGCCAGTTTGGTCTACAAAGTAAGCCAGGGTTGTTACACCAAGAAACCATGTCTCAAAAAGCCAAAAAGAAAAAAAAAATCAGGTAAGTACTGGAGTACTGGCTTAGTAATTAAGAGAACTGGCTGCTCTTCCTAAGGATTTGGGTTTGATTCCCAGTACCCACATGGCTGCTAACAACTGTCTATAACTCTAGTTCCAGGAGATCTGACACCCTCACAATGTATATCAATGCACATAAAATAAACAAATCTTAAAAATAATAAATAAAAGTAATTTAAAAATGTAAAGTAAATATTGCCAATGTATACCTCAATATTTCATGTAGATATAAACATGGGAAGTTTATTTGAACACATATATTAATTTAACATATATTATTTATTTAACATATATTATAAAATGCTTGGAGCTGTTCTTAGGACTGTCCTGTGGTTCCCGTGGCTGCTCTACAAGGACAACTGGAAACAGTGACGGAAACACTACCCGGCCTTTGCCAGCACAGGAAATGCAACTTGAATTAAAAAGAGGAAGACAGCACTCCCTCTTCCAAGATGTTTTTTATTTTAATGCCTAACCAACAGACTGTAGAGAAAATGAAGTACGCACATCCAGTTTCCTTATAGGAAAATGAAACTTAAACTTTGATTCAGGAAACTGAAAAGCGAAACTCCGAACTCCGGTTGTGTGTTACCAGCCACTCTTCCCCTCCCCCATCTATTGCTGTCCTCACAAAGGAAGCCAGAGAGGGAGGGTGGTGTCCCACAGTGCCCGGGGCCTGGGAGCCAGCACCCTATGCAGGGGGCTACCTTTGCTAGACAAACTCACAATCCCTCTTCTTTGCTCTAAGGCTGGTTCCAGAGATACTTACTTTAGCAGAGTGGTATGGAATTTACAAAATACTGTCTGTGCACAATTTCACAGCTAGTTAGGAAAGCTACAAATACATGCAATACTTAAGATGATGGACCATCTCACTATATCAGATGCAGAACACACTTAGCTATTTTTTTGTGGTTTTGTTTTTTGATACAGGGTCTCACTGTGTAATCCTGATTAGTCTGGAATTCACTACATAGAATAGACTGGCTTAAAATGCATACATAGAATTTGGTGCCTCTGACTCTCTACTGCTAAGATTAAAGAGATATACCACCATGCCTGGCTAGGTACTTTTTTTTTCTGAAACAAGGTCTAACCCAAGCTGGCCTTTAAATTTTTTAAAATATATAATTTATATATATATATATATATATATGGATGTTTTGTCCTACGTATGCCTATATGTGCATTAATTCTCATAAAATATTAATATTTAGAATATGATTAAAATAAGAAATAAGAGCATTATATTTATTAAGTTGGCATTAAATTAAAAAAAAAAAAAAGTCAAGGTCAGTGAGACATCTTAATAGATAAGGGCAGTCGCTACCAAGCCTGAAGATCTGAGTTTAGTTCTGAAGACCCACACGGCAGAAGGAAAAACTCTCTGACTTCCACAGGACGGGCACATATACACATAAACAAACAAATGTCATAAGTTACTGACTGGTTTGCTTTTAAATTTCCTAATGATGCTATTAGAGATTACAAAGTAGTTTTTAGTGACCCCAAGTTTCTACTGGACAGCCCTGTTGCAAACCAGGGATCATTGGGTTGTTTTCACATCCCATCACTTGTTTCCTCTCACCCTCACAGTGCCAGGGACCAAACAAGAGCCTTATGTGTAGCAGGGGGTGAGGCAAGCACTCTACCGCAGAGCTGAACCTCTCAACCCGGGTTTTTAAGACAAGGCTTCATTATGGAACTCTGGATGGCCTTGATCTCACTGTTCAGCTGGCCTCAATCCCTCAACATGGCAGGCCTCCCATTAGTACCCATTCACGGCTCTCAGAGGTAGGAAGTTTTACAGGTCATTTGTGCTGCAGCTAAGGTCTTGTTTGTTTGTCTGTTTGGTTTTTTTTTTTTTTTTTTTTTTTTGGTTTTTCGAGACAGGGTTTCTCTGTGGTTTTGGAGCCTGTCCTGGAACTAGCTCTTGTAGACCAGGCTGGTCTCGAACTCACAGAGATCCACCTGCCTCTGCCTCCCAAGTGCTGGGATTAAAGGCGTGTGCCATGTTTGTTTGGTTTGAAGACAGGGTTTCTCTGTAGCCCTGGCTGTCCTGATACTCTGTTGACCAGGCTAGCCTTGAACTCAGAGATTAGCCTATCTCGGTCTCCCGTGCCACTTCTGCCTGGTAAGATCCTTATTTGAAAAACACAGGCCATCCCAGGTGGGCTTTTCCTTTCCACTGGGTAGAACCCTGCTTACCTCTGTGGTTGGCAGGGGGATTCCTGGGCCTGGCTTCCAGATGTGGTCTTCTGTCTTCCATGTCTGAGCCACTGGATCCTTCTACATTCACCTGACTTGAAGTTATCTGTAACAGCACAGGCTGAGAGTTACCAGTGCCCTTCAAACACAGCAAATGCCTAAACACCGTGAAGCCAGCCTTTCTGCCTGTCCATGTTAATGATTTATTAACTAAGAGTAAGTTAGTAAATGTAGATTTTAATCATAGGCACAAACACTCATCCTTGTGGATTCCCAACCATGATATAAACTAAGTTCACAATTTAGGCGATTCCAAGAGATCCAAGTGTGCATTCCTGCGCTCTCCCTGTACCTGTTTATGGACAGAGTGTCATTAACTCCCAAGCTACTGTTTGGTTTGCCTTCAGCAAAGTTACTTAATCCACTGCTTAGGTTTCGTTTCCTTTCTTACAAAATGATTGCTGGGCAAAAAGGAGCGCGTGTTTGTCAATTCCAGACTCGATACTAGCCAGCTAGAGAGTGCACGCCCACCCTCTCATCTCAGCTCCTGGGAGGATCAGAAATTCAAAACCAGCCTCCACTGAATCTGAGTCCCACGTGGACTAGGAGACCCTGCTTCAACAAAGTACTAAAGTACCCACCACCCTACCTGGCATTCTTCCGACACAGCAGTCTATAAATTCCTGCTCCCTACAGCTTGGAAACAAGGGAGCTATTGGTGCTATTTCCTGGGGACCAGCCAGAAGTCAGCAGTTCTCACCCTTCTTCCTTCTCGATAATTTCTGACGCTGGGGGAGGAAGAAGCCCCTTCAGGGAACTTCTCAATATAACTCACGCATATCATGTGGGTGCAAGGGGGGGGGGGTGGCGGTGACTCAGTTCCCAGCAAAAGGATTTTTGAGACTGTCCTCACAGTTTTAAAATATTCATAGTTGGAAACTGTGAATAGATTTGGCATTGTATGAGAGGTAGCTTTTATTCTTATCTGAAAAAGAGTCTCTTTTCTTCCCGCTGGGAATATTTTTGTGGTGTGTCTTTTCTTCTCAGCTTACCAAACCCTGTTCTCTCACTGCAGGCTCAATGGTTAGTGTCTGGGAAGAAAAATTTCTTCTTCTTCATTTTGAAAAACACTAAAATAGAATGCCAGCAGTTTGGGAGTGTGGAAAAATGGAAGAATGAAGAAAAGTGCTAGAAAGGGAGGGGCACACAGAAGAGGGGACTGCTTTGTTTAGGGTTTTGAGGGGATTAAGGCAGGGAGAGCAGGAAGAAGATCCGCAATGGTTAAGCTGTTGCCAGGATAGAAATTAGGGAGCGGTAATTATGGGGTAAGATGAGAGAGGTGGAGCAAGAGGTGGCAGCTGGATTGTTTCAAGTCAGAGAAGTCACCACACCACTCATCCCTTAGCGCAAGCTGGAGAGATCTGGGGGCTTCAAGAAGTGGGCAGAGCTTAGGGCATTCTGCAGATGCTAATGAATGCAAAAGGAATGAAGCCAGAGGCAGCGGGTGGCTGTGGCAGAAGTGGGGACAGATAGGGATGAGAAACGGAGGTGGTGAGATCACCAGGATGGGGACTGTGGGGATGCGGTGGAGAGCTACTGCTGGTGAGTTCACGGGATGCTCAAGAAGTCTCCTAGGGGTGCCTGGGTGCTGAGATGAAGGGGCACTGGGGGGAACAGGGTGGTGACAGGTGAGCTGAAGGGGGGGAGGGTGGCAATGGCAGTGGCTAGGGACTCAGCAGGTGATGATGGGTGCTGGGGGAGGAGATAGAAACTCTTACAGAGCAGGGATTTAGGGGTAATGGAGCTGCTGATAACTGGTAATAATACTGAGGATTGAGGGGGATGGTGAAGCTAAGGAGGGGGAGCAGGACTCGGGGTGGTGAAGACAGTGGGAAAAAATTCTAGATGCTGAGGGTGCAATGAGAAAAAAGGACAGGTAATACAGGGATGATGAATAATTTAGGGAGCAGTCAGGGGCTCCGGAGGCTGTAGGGGAACTGAGGGGCAGTCAGGGACTCCCGGGCTACAGGAGAACTGAGGGGCAGTCAGGGACTCCCGGGCTACAGGAGAACTGAGGGGCAGTCAGGGACTCCCGGGCTACAGGAGAACTGAGGGGCAGTCAGGGACTCCCGGGCTACAGGAGAACTGAGGGGCAGTGAGGGACTCCCGGGCTATAGGAGAACTGAGGGGCAGTCAGGGACTCCCGGGCTATTAGGAGAACTCAGGAAGCAGACAGGACTCCGGGGGTTGTAGAGGAACTGAGGAAGCAGACAGGGACTTCAGGAGCTATAGGAGAACTGAGAGAGCAGATAAGGACTCCGGGGGTGATTGGGCGCTGAAGGAAGGGGACAGGGACTCTGGGGACTATAGAGGAACTTAGGGAAGGCGGCAGAGACTCCAGGGGCTACAGGGGAAGCGAAGGGAGCAGGGACCCTGGCGAGACTGTAGGGGGAATAGGGGGAAGGGGACAGGGACTCTCTGAGCTAAAAGGAAACTGAGGGAAGGGGACAGAGATTCCGGGGGTAATGGGGACGCTGAGCAGGGCAGACAGGCTTCAGGGCTAACCTGACACCGGCCCGAGGCAGAGTCGGGCACTGGTGATCGCGGCGCCGCAGGAGCAGGTGCGGGATGGGGCGGAGGCCACTCACCGGCTCTGGCGCGTCCTCCACCGGAGCAGCACTCAGCTCCGGGCCCTGGCAGGTCGCGGCCCCGCCCGACGCCGCGCACTTTCGGTTTCCAGTCCCCGCAGCCCCTGGGCGGGGCGAGGAGCCGGGTGGGCGGCCCGGAGGAGGAGGTGGAGGCCGCGCAGGACGAGGAGGCGGTGCCGCCGGCGCCAGCGAGAGGCCGGGCCGAGCTCGGAGGCGCCCCCGCCCTCGGGGCGGGCGGAAGGGCGGTGTCGCCTCAGCCCCCGCGGCGGCGGCTGGACCGGCTGCTGCTGTAGGCGCTGCAGACGGGAGGGCGCGGCGGGGGGCAGGCTGACTGCGCCCCGGGCAGCCGCAGGTCTCGGCTGGCCCCGGAGCAGGGGGGACGCGGCGGGCGGCTCGTGCGTGCCAAGCACGACATGGCGCGGAGGCTGAGCAGCCCCGGAGGCTCAGTGAGCATGGGGAGGGGCTAGACGCGGGAGAAACAACCATTAGAGAGTTGGGGCCGGGAAGCTCGGGACTCTATTTCCCAGAGGGCGTAGCGGCTGCGACCGGACGCGGCGCGCCTGAGGCCCAGTGCGCAGGCGCTTGCTTTGCCTTGGTCTATATAAGGAAGGTCGGCTGTCGTGTTCGTTCTTTCGTTCCTGAGATACTTCTTTTGCGTTGTTGTGCGTCATGTCTCGTCCTTGTTGGAGTAATGTTCAGCTGGTGAGTTGAGGCCCCACGGTACAATTTTCTGTTCTTCTTTTGCCAAGTTTATGCTGTGGTTGCTGTAATTGGCCGTAATCTCACGGTGTGACCTGTCTATCGCCAGCCCCAGCTTAACCTTTGGGGAAGTGATTTAGATGGAAAAGACGCCTTCTGGTTGGGCCTGAAAAGCACTTGGCTGGTGTAAATGATGACTTCGCTTTTTTCCCCGTCATATCGACAATGCTGATCTCTTAAACATTTTTGCCAGTTAATCCTGATACGCCAGCCCCAAAGGCCTTAGTCGGCTTTGTTCAGACCGAGGCAAAATGGCGATTGACGCCTATGTTTTGCAGGTTGGCATGGTTAAGCGGTGCAGAACACGGGTTGGAGGGAGAGGAGACGTCACCTTTGGGCTTCCAGGGAGATGAGACTCCGTCCATGATCTTCGACTTTCTAATTTCTTAAGGTGCGATTTGTCTTATGGTTTAATGTATGAAACACGTGCTTTTAAGAGCCTTTTTTTGGGCTGTGATACGGAATTCAAACGCAATGTTCAATGCTGGGAGTCATAGGTTTGGCCAGTGGGGATGGGCACGTGTCTTGCCTCTGAACTTTTCCTACTGGTAAATCCTAATGAATAGATAGATTTAAGAGAAACTTGTAGAATGCCTGTATTCAATTTACATTCCTTCTATACCTCCATTTCTAGGGGATGTAACCTGTGCGTGCAGATCCCTGCCCTAGTTGGTTTATTTTTTTGGTGACTTGAGTCAAATGAGAGATGCCTAAGGAAAGAGAATCTCGGTTGAGAGAATGATCCCGTGAAATTGGTCTGTAGGCAGGCCTGTGGCACATTTTCTTTGTATTGAGATTTTCTAAGAATGTTATAGCTTGAGTTCACGTGCCTGTAATTTCAATGGAGCATTTTTCAAAGTGGTGTGATCGTAATTCTCACCCAATCGGACAAGTGTCCCAGCACATGCTAGCTAAGTCACGGCACTCGGGAGGTAGGTAGGTCCAGGCCGATGACCAACTTGAGGCCACTGCTGTGTGTCTTAGTGGGACAACACAGATTATTTGCACGTGAACAGTGTACCATTCAGTTGTGCACTTAGGGTTAGTTAGGTTTATTGCTGCATTCAGTGGCCCTTGAGCGTGTTTCCCACCGGTATTGGGGAACAGCCAGCTTTCCTGAGGGACATTCTCGTGTAGATGAAAGATTCCAGGACAAGGCAATGGAGAAGGACGTTTCAGAAATTACAGACTTTGCATTTGCAACTGTCACTTGTAAGGGGGATCCTGTCCTACTGACTACCCACACGTGCAGGACTAGGCTCGGGTTTCCAGGCATGTATGATGACAGAACTTTTTTCCCCATCAGATCGACCATGTTGATCACATTCTTATAAGCCAGTTTGCCTGACATGCCTGTATGAGCAGCGCCTGCTACTGCTGCATCTCGTGGTCCAGGCAGCTGATTTGTTTTACCTGCATTTTGTCTCAGGTTTGCTGGTGGCTGGTAGGCATTGGATGGAGGATGAATTCTGGAGTGGGAAAGGACTGGTAAGTGGTTTACCCCTCCCCTGGGCATAGAAGCTCTAATTCGTCTTTCAGTACAGAGTTGTTTCTTTTGACATAAATTTGGCTGATGCAGCTGATGACATAACTTTTTTCCCCGTCAGATCGACCCTGTTGATCTTAAACTAATAGCCAGTTTTGTCTGATGCATTGGCCCTGGGAATAAGTTCTTGTTTTGGCCTTGAGCTGTTTCGTTTATGATAATGGCTTCATCTGTATACTTTATACAGGCCTGAGGTTGCCATGGATGCCAGTGTGTTCTGATCTTCCTTGATTTCAATGTCCTGAAACAGGTGAGATTTCGCTGTTGATGGTTTTGAACCAATTCTGGAGATGTTAATAGGTGTGTGAACTCTTCTTGGACATCTTGATGTTCTGGATGCTGTTGAGGTTCCCAGTGGAGTTTTTCTTTGGCCTTTTGAGCTCGCATTAAGGGTGCATTCATTCGTTTGAACGCCATGTTTGAAGGGGGAGGGTGTTTCAACAGAAATTTTGCCCCTGGTGTCTGACCTTAAATCATAAAAGATGCGGGCTTCAAGCAGATGCAGTTCATACCAGGCAAGACTATCAACCTTTTGTTTTCTGTTTTCTTTTTAGGTACTTCTAGAAAACAGATCAGCAGTTTCCGACTGGCCCAGTCCCATAAGGATTTTATACATTTGGTCCCAAGGGCTGTGTGTGACCCGAAAAGGACTTTACTTTTTAGGCTGGGATATGGCGTGGTATGCACTGCTATTGAAAATACTGAATGGTACAGACCTATCTGTAGAAATAAAAATCTGACCAGGTATCTGTTTGCATATTTGCTTCTGGGTGGGACCAGCAGCTGCTTCCTGTGAATATAACTTCAGTGTCTCCCAAGTGGGACAGTACCGTGGAGTTAGGTCTGGGGCAGGACACCTCTCCCCTCCCCTCCTGCTGGATCCTCAGGAACATAACAAGGACAACTCACCCTGTGCCTTCTTGGGTTCCTAACTAGAGCTTCAGAGGGAGTGAGAGGGGTCAACCCTAGGCTCTGCCTGCCTCAGGCTACTCTACCTGCCCCCCTGGGAATAAAGGAAGAAGCCACAACACCTGGTTTTTCTTTTTAGGATTTTGTGGAGGCTGCAGAGATAGCTCAGATTAAGAGCACTGACTGCCTTTCCTGAGGTCATGAGTTCAATTCCTAGCAACAACGTGGTGGCTCACAGCCATCTATGAGATCTGGTGCCCTCTTTGGCTTGCAGGCAGACATGTAGCCAGAACACTACAATAACATCTTAAAAAGATTTTCTTTTGGGGTGTGTGGGGAGCTTGTTTCAAGACAGGGTTTCTCTACACCAGGCTGTCGTGGAACTCTGAAGAGATTGCCTGCCTCTGGAGTGCTGGTATTAAAGGTGTGAACTACCAACCTCACCTGATGTTTTTTGTTTTTGTTTTTTTATAATTTGTGAGTATGTTTATATGTAGGTATGCTCACATGAGTGCAGCTGCCCACAGTTGCTGTTGGAGCCCCTAGAACTGGAGTAACGGGTGGTTGTGAACTGTCTAATGTGGATGCTGGGAACAGACTCAGGTCTGCCAGAGGAGTGCACACTCTTAACCACTGGGCCACTTTCATGGCCCCAATGATTCTCCTGTGGGACTCTGGTCATTTATTTCCCATGTGGCCCCTGCAGATACAGGGGTCCCTTGCTGTTTCCAGTTGCAAGCTTTGTACTGGCCTGTATCTTTCTGGAATTCTCTTCCGCGGGGCCATTTACTGTTTATACCTTAGAGGTAGGCAGGCATAAGATTTGAAACCCAGACTCAAATAGCTTCTGCCTGCTGCTTCCTGAGGCAACTTGCTGGTTGCTCCTGCCTGTTCATCTCCATCCTGATTTTTAATGCTTCCCCACAATGCAGGGAGTGTTGCCTGGAACTAGTTCTGTAGGTGTAGGTCAGGCTGGCTTCAAACTCACAGAGATCCACCTGCCTCCTGAGTACCAGGGTTGAATGCATGCACCACCCAGGTCCAAGACTTTTTTGGTTTTTTGAGACAGGGTTTCTCTGGTTTTGGAGCCTGTCCTGGAACTAGCTCTTGTAGACCAGGCTAGTCTCGAACTCACAGAGATCTGCCTGCCTTTGCCTCCTGAGTGCTGGGATTAAAGGCATGCGCCACCATTGCCCAGCTGGCCCAAGACATTTTTTAAAAAATTTTTTATTTTATGTGCATTCATGTTTTGCCTGCCTGCGCATCTGTGTGCAGGTGTCAGATCTGAAACTGGAGTTACAGGCATATGAGCTACCATGTAGGCGCTGGGAATGGAGCTGGGGTCCTCTCGGAAGAGCAGCCAGTGCTCTTAACCATTGAGCCTTCTCTCCAGTCCCAAACCCAAGACATTTTTGACAGATATCCAGTATTTTTTCATTTGCTGGATAACTTTTCTCAGGCCTACCTTCCAGGGTGCTGACCAGCCCCACTTTCGTGCTCTGCCTAGGAGTGCTGAGCTGGAATGTCAGCCTCTCAGAGAGGGAAGCGTCAGGCTTTACCCTAAACTGTACCCATTCACAGGCGGAGCCAGGCCAACACGTGGCGGGAACAGCCGGTGTTGCATCCTGGGTTGCAGAGCGCAGCCAAACAGTTGAGGAAAGGTCCCTTGTTCCTGACACTCTACACAGAAAGTCAGGATACTTTATTGTCCTCTGAGTTAAAAACAACAAAAAAAACAACAGCTTGTCTTTTTTTGTTTCTTTCGTTTTTTGAGATATGGTCTCCCATTGCCCAGGCTGACCCCCAGCTCAGTACCTTGTACTAAGGATGACCTTGACCTTCTGAGTCTTCTGCTTCTACTTCCCAAGTGCTGGGATTGCAGGCCTACGTCCCCACACCTGGCTTCTGTGGTGCTGGAGAACCCGGCACTTCCTGTCTACTAAGCAAGCACCAACTGAACCTGATTACTCACCTTGATGCTGCATCCCTAACATCCTGGGGGGTGGGGTGGGAGGGGTGTCACGCTGTCTGCACAACAAGGGTCAAACTAGGTTACCCTTGAGGTTTGTGTGGGCTGGTGGGAGGCCATTCCCTTAAAAGGCTCTTGGTGCTATTAGTGAGGACAGAGAGCAGTTACTAACTGAAGTAGGTTCCTCCCTCAGCCGCCAGGGAGCTAAGATTTAGGACAAGGTTAGGAGAAACCAAAGAGCACAGGTGGCCCACACTCCAACAGAAGCTCCATCTGTCCTCAGCTCCACGACACACTGGAGAGGACTGTTTACCTGAGCCTTGGACCTCAGCTTGTTCTGAAGTCATCCGGGAGCCACGTCTCAGCAGTCAGGCATGCATCCAGAGATGTCCACTCCTCTGCCCACGGACATGGATAGAGACAGACCCAGCAGGTTAATTACCCAGATGGAAGCTGACAGTGGAGGCCCTGCAGGGCAGAGATCAACAGCTCTATTCCTTTCTCGGCAAGCATCCAAGTTGGCCTGGAGTACAGAGCCAAGGTAGCTATCGGGAAGCCCTTGTTCTGAGGAAGCACATTTGCCATGATCTCAAGATGAAAAATCACTTCTGGAGACCACTGGCTCCAGTCCAGGAGGGGATTTTGTTTGGCAGAATGACCTGGTCAGGTTGCTGACGTGGCAGGCTTCCTGAGCGTTGGACTGAAGCCTGGGGACAGAAACTGTATACACTCTTAAGTGGAATGTGCTTGTTGGGCCTGTGAGGCTGTTCAGTGGTTAAGAGCTGCGGCTGGCCAAGCCTGCAAACCTGAATTCAATCCTCAGGGCCCACATGGTGGAAGGATGCCTCAATCTCCCATGAGTTATCGGCATGTTTGCTGTGCATCACCTCAGATACATAATGCAGTTTGCTGGGCGGTGGTGGCACACGCCTTTAACCCCAGCACTCGGGAAGCAGAGGCCAGCCTGATCTACCAGAGCTAGTTCCAGGACAGGCTCCAAAGCTACAGAGAAACCCTGTCTCGAAAAACCAAAACAAACAAACAATCAACAACAAAAATAATGCAATTTAACAATGAAAGAAAAGGTTGTAGACAACCTCACCCACCCCATAATGTATTTAGATCATATTCACCCTCCCTACCTGTATCCCCACTTGCCCCTCCCACTAACTCCTTTCCTCGTCTAAATCGCTCCATTATCTACTTTTGCGTCTTTTATGTGTGACCCATTGCGCCTCTAGTCTGTTTACAGGAAGGAACATGGGCACCTTGAGAATACTACATCATTGAAGGGATTACTGGCTGTGATGGTTAAATATTGGCAAGTTGACAGGATCTAGGTTCTCCTAGCAGGCAAGCCCCCAGGCATGCCTGTGAGAACTTGGCTAGATCAAGTTGACCTAACCGAAAGACCCATCCCACGGGCAGAGGTCACAGACTGAGTGAAAAAAAACAAAGGGAGCAGAACATGTTTTTTGCTTCCTGACTTCAGAGGCGATGTGGCCGGTGCATTCCGCCCTTTGTTGCGAAGATTCTCTGGCCACGGTGGGCTGTACCCTCGAACCGTGGTCCAAAAGTTATTTCTGTCACAACAAAGATACATGTAACTAACACATTGCCGTGATAGATGTTTGGAGATAAGACCCCTACCAGGCTGATGGGAGATGCCCCTCTCTGCTCTGCGAATCTCTTTTCAGGCCTTATCCTAAGCAGCTGTCCCTGTAGTAGCCAGAAAGGCTATAATGGGGACGTCTCAGGGATACCCACACACACCACAAATCCTTTTCTCCAGTCCCCGAGAATCATTTTCAGGGAGACCCTTAATTGGCCCTGCTTGGAGCGCAGTTTCATCCCTGAGCCAATCACCGAGGCCAGGAAGATAGGGAGCCCTGATTGGTCCGCTCTGGCGTCGGGCGTGGCTACTGGATCAGGCACCTTTGGAGGTCCGTCTTTGGGGCTTCATGCAAGAACCAGGAGTCCCCTACCAGTTAACTCTAATAGACAGAACCCTCAAGAAGACAACTCTTCCCAGCAACGCGGGCTGCTAGCAGGCACAGAGGGGCAGAATAGGTGGGGCCAGGCAGCTTTGAGCCATGTCTGGAAGAAGCCTATCTGTGCCTTCATGCTGCCCATCGGTACGGCCACCAGGGGGCAGCATCCCCTTGTGGTCACCACTGTCTCCGCAAGCAAGAGGCTCTTTCCAGCAGGGGGCGCTGCTTATCTCCTTGTTCTCTGGGACAGAGGCGGCCGGACAGGGTCGGGGGTGGGAAGGCAAGAGGTGACGGGCAGATCCGTCTTACTTTGGATACCTTGGAAAGAGGAACTTTGAAATTTTCTTTTTGAGGCAGGGTCTCACCTAGCCAAGGTTAGTTTCAACTCACTAGCTGGGCAAGCCTGACTTTGAACTTTGATCCTCCTGCCTTTACCTTATGCATGCTGGGTAAGCACTGGGAGAGTCGTCTTTAACGACTATTGTGGCATTTTCTATAAATTAGTATCCTTTGCAAAATACAACGGCGAGCTTTCAAACCTCCCTTTTCCATTTGACTCTACAGGGTGCCCCATTTTTATTTTTATCAGCTGTGTGACTTTCGCTTCTTGGTTTCTTGTAGTCTGGGGTGACACCTGCCTTGCAGGCTTTCCCCACCCCATCCGATGAGGTGATTTGTTCAGCAAATCTTATGGAGTTGGGTGCTGTCTGAGGATTGAACACAGAGGCTAAGACACGGAGGCTGGGGGATGGCTGTGTTGGTCAAGGGCTTGCTCTGCAAGCAGGGGCAGTTGAGTTTGGGACAAGCAGAAAAGACTTGTGTGTGTTGGCGCCTGGTAAGCATGTCACAGGTCTCCCCATTCAGGCCTTTTGAGACCAGGGCTGCTCATTTGGGTTTTATTATTTGAGATTGTGTCCTGTGTAACCCAGGCTGGCCTCTAGCTGACTATTACCGAGTGTGACCTTGAACTCTTGACTTGATCCTTCTGTAACCAGCTCCTGAGTCCTGGGATCACAGGCGTGTGCCACTGTGCTCATATTTAAATATTATATATATATAATATATAATACATATATATATATGCGTGTGGGTGGGTGTATGTATGGTGTTTTACTTGCTTGTATGTCTTTGTACCATGTGTGTGCCTGATGCCCTTAGAGACTAGAAGAGGATGTTGGCTCTCCTGGAGCTGGGTTACAGATTGTTGTGAAGTGCTGTGTAGGTGCTGGGAATTTAACCCAGTTCATCTGCAGGAGCAGCGAGTGCTCTTAACCACTGAGCAATCTCTCCAGTCCACCCCTCCCCTAGAACTCAGTATATAGACCAGGCTATGCAGATCTCTGCTTCCCAAGTGCTGGGATTAAAGGCTTGTGCCACCATGCCCAGACAGGCATCTGGTTTGTTTTTTCTTTTTTTTCTTTTAGACTTTTTTTCTTTTCTTTTTAGCTTTGGAGCCTGTTCTGGAACTAACTCTTGTAGACCAGGCTGGCCTTGAACTCACAGACATCCACCTTCCACTGCCTCCCAAGTGCTGGGATTAAAGGCATTTGCGCCACCACCGCCCAGCTGAGACAGTTTTACTATGTAGCCCAGGCTAGTCGGATTCTTGATCCTTCTGACTCCATCTTCCCAGTTCTGGGATTCCATGCCCACCTTACCTTTGAAGATGTGGGTGATGTTTACATAAATGTAAACATAAATGAACAAGTGTTTGGGAAGGAGACACACCCCATCCAGACCAGAGCCCGGCCAGCCCTTAGTGGTCTTGCTGTCTCTCCCACCTCTGCACAGAGGAGGCCAGTCTGCCTTCCTAAATTCACGGCTCAGGCTCCTTCACCAATTCCTAAACATTGGGGACAGCGTCATTTGATATAACTGAGATAAAGCAGACCGTGTCCTTGGGCATACTGTTCCTTCTTTTGCTTACATGGAGTTGGCCAGGCGGATCTCTGTGGGGTGTGTGTGTATATGTGCATGTGTGTTAGCTAGCATCTATGTGTGTATGCTTCTGCATGTTCTTGTGAACATGTTGCATGCACAGGTGTGCACACCTGGAGGTCAGAAGACAAATTTCAGGAGTCAGTTTGCTTCTTCCTCTCTGGCTTCTGGGGATCAAACCCAGACCATCAGACATGAGCTGCAAGTCCTTTACCTGCTGAATCACCTTGTCAACCCCAAATAAATTTATTTTAAGAGGAAACTTACATTGCAGGATGAACTGTATACTTTGACTGCAGAACCTAGAAAGGCTGTTGCTATGGTTTGCCTAACATACCATGATTATTGGCTTTTTGTTTTGTTTTTGTTTTTTGAGACATGGTTTCTCAGTTGCTTTGGAGACTGTCCTGAAATTCGCTCTGTAGACCAGGCTGGCCTCAAATTCACAGAGACCCTCCTGCCTCTGTCTCAAAAAACCAACCCCCCCCAAAAAAAACCCAAGACATTTTCCTGTTCTAAATATCTGAAGTCTTGTGCCTACCAAGTTACATCCCTAGCTCAACAAAATGATCATCTTTAAGAAATTGTCAGATTTATTTATTTTTTTCGAGACAGGGTTTCTCTGTAACTTTGGAGCCTGTCCTGGAACTAGCTCTTGTAGACCAGGCTGGCCTCAAACTCACAGAGATCCGCCTGCCTCTGCCTCCAGAGTGCTGGGATTAAAGGTGTGCGCCACCACTGCCCGGTATCAAGATAGCTTTTCACAGGGATGCCCAGAGGCCCACCTCCCACGTGACTGTAGGTGCCACCAAGCTGACAATTGAGATTATCACAAAGGTTGTTCTCAGCAAGTTTAAGGTCAGTTTGGGCTACCTAAGACCCTGCCTCAAAACCAAACAAGGATACCGTTACAAGTACAGCCAGACTTTGGCTTCTCAAGATGCTGAGTATGAAGCCTCCTCTTGGTCCAGCGGAAAGGCAGTGAGTATTGGATTAGATGACCAGGATCCACCAGACGCTGGAGAGGCTTTGGCTCCAGAGGGCCACAAAGCCATGAGAGGCTGCAGACAGCAAGAGAGCTCTCTGTTCTTGGGAGTCAGTGGCGTGGTGTCAGCCTCACTGAGGTCTCACACAGGCACGTACCACACTGCCCATCCAGGAACTAGCACCACCTAGCCCTCCCTGCATACCAACCAACTCTGTAACCACCACTAGAACTACATTAGTCACTGTTGCTGTGAAGAGACACAAGGCAATTTATAAAAGAAAGCATTTGATGGCGGATGGCTTACAGTTTCAGAGGGCGAATCCACGACCATCATGGCAGGGAGGAGGGCAACACTAGAGCAATAATTGAGAGCTTACATATTATCTGCAGGCAGCAGAGAGGAGAGAAAGAGAGAGAGACAGAGACAGGGCCCAGCAGGGGCTTTTGAAATCTCAAAGCCAACTCTGGTTGCAGTGCGCCATGCCCATCCGCGCTCTATGTGCTGCCAAACAGTTCATGAACCAGGCAAGGGGCTGGAGATTGAAACACACAAAGACACACAGACAGAGACACGAATCATCCTTGAAACAGGAATGCCCCAAGAATGCCCCCTTTATGGCGTACCAGAGCCGCTTATATAGAGATTCTTAACTGATAGCCACGCCCCAGACACGCACCAGAAACCACTCTCCTGCCATCAGGAACTCCTGAGGATCTCGTGCTCAGAGCAGCTGCAGGCTGTCTCAGAGCAGAGGAAAACAAGTTGTTTACAAGAAATTCAGGATCTGGGGGTTCATAGCTCCCAACATCTAGTGACGCACCTTCCCCAACAAGGTCACGCCTCCTAATCCTTCCTTAACATTTTCACCAAACCATCAAATATATGAGTCTTTAGGGGGCTTTTTTTTTTTTTTCAAGGCAGTTTCTTCATGTAGTTCCGGCTGTCCTGGAACTCGCTCTGTAGACCAGGCTGGCCTTGAACTCACAGAGATCCACCTGCTTCCACCTCCAAGTGCTGGGATTAAAGGCGTGTGTCACCACTGCCTGGCTCTTTGGGGGATGTTCTTATTCAAACCACAAGAACACCATTGTGAAACAGCTTCGCTCCCAAAAGAAACCCTGTCCCTGTTGGAATCACACTCCCTCAGATCTCTGACCTTGTCATTCTTAAATGATAAATCTGCCAATTCCAGCCATTTTGTAAAAATGGAACCATATGTTGCGTGGTGGCGCACGACTTTAATCCCAGCACTCGGGAGGCAGAGTCAGGCGGATCTCTGTGAGTTCAAGACCAGCCTGGTCTACAGAGCTAGTTCCAGGACAGCCTGGGCTACACAGAAAATCCTGTTTCAAGAAACAAAGAAACCAAACAAATAAATGGAACCATGACATTTGGCCTTTTCTGGCTGGCTTCTCTGACTTAGTGAGATGTTTGCGGGGTTCACTCTGGGGCTCACTTACTGCATACTCTGCCCTGGACCTCTGTTGAGCCCCCTCACATCATAGCCCCAGTTCAGGGCCTCTGGTGGGAGTGTGTGTGGGGGGTCAAGGTTCTGTCAGGTCACCTGAGATGATAGCGAGGGGGCACGTTCAGCTGTCCTTGGCTGGTCAGGAAGGGCTTTGAGTTGCTGCTACTTGATCCTGCCTGAGTCAGGGCCCACGGCTGTTCCCACTCTGGCAGTGAGTCACCACATGGGCATCTCCTCTGCACCTGTGTGCCAGTCTGGGGTCAGGGGCTGGGGCTGGAGGGACAGGACGATGCACCACCAGGGGCCAGCAGTGATGCTAGTCACATCCTGGTGGTGGCAGAGGTGGCTACCAGCAGCCCTAGGTCTCGTTCCTTCCAGTGGAAAGCGCAGGATGAGGGCAAAAGTGAAAGCCCCAGCGTTATTGCTTCAGCTTCCTGAACCAGTGGGGTAGGGGAAGGAATGTGCTGCTCTGATTGGTTAGGACTGAGCCAGGTGTGTGCCCTTGACGCGCAGGAGGGGACAGGTTTACTTGAACCACATGACCTGAGAGTGGGGAAAGCTGGACTGTCAGTAGGAACTCAGGGTCCTGAAACCAGAGGCAGAGGCAAAGGTGGATGGACAGACAGGTTCCAGGCAATGGAGTCTTTATGGACAGCAGAAGGGCTGCCACCCAATCCGCCCATCATGTGTGTGCACATGATCCGGAGAAGAGTGCTTCCTTTCCCTGAGCCTCAGTTTCCCCATCAGAACAGAGACAGTTCAGAGCTCTCCGAGCTCTAAACTGGGAAGGTCAGATTACCATGAAAATCCAGCAGCCCGGCAGCCCAGGGCGGCAGATCTGAGCTGGGGGCTTTCAGGGGACTCTGGGGATGAGCCTGGGGCCTACAGCTGGCCTCCAGTCTCTGCCCAGCCCACAGGGAACAGCCTGTGATGAGGAAGGAGGTTTCTGAGGAGGGCTTTGCACATCCCTAGCATTCTTTAGCTATAATCGCCTCCAAATGGTATGATCTCATCCCTGAGCAGGAAAGGCTGGGGGGTGGGGGGTGGACGAGCTGGCTGCCAGCAGCTGACACAGTTTGTGACTAAAACCGCTTCCCTCTGGGAGGCAGGGAGAGATGGCTACGTTCTCGAAGACAATGTAAAGTTTGGGGGGGGGATGTTGACATAAAGAATAGTGGAGGTTCCTCCTTTTCCAGCTTTGGGGAGGCCCATGGTGTCTCCCCAGGGGGTCCAAGCCAGGTGTGTCCTGACCAATGCTTACAGTGAACTCAACCCGGCGTAGGCCACGGACACCCCCAAATGTTGAGGTGGAAGCCTGGCAGCCCCTCAAGTGGCCCGTCCCTTCTGGATTCCTGGGCTCATTTAAATGCCCATACATTCATTTGGAAAGATAGACTTGCGGGAAGCCTGTCACGGCACCATCTGCTAGGCGTTTGTCACGGCCGCGTTACATAATAGGAAAGACATTTTTTCAGGAATCAGCGCTGCCGCATTTAGTAATTGGATCGCCGGAGAGCAGCCAGGCCCGGGCATTTGGCATCGCAATTCAAAGATGCCACAGGCTTCTCTCCGGGGCGTGGCCTCCCCAGATTCCAGGCCATCTTGGCAGACACCTGAGTGCAGCCCGGGGCTGGGAAGCAGACCCGGCCTCAGCTCTCCTAGGTTTTCTCACACTCCCTTTCTTCCCTGGTTACGTCCCTGGTTGCTTTTGCCGGCGTCGGCAAGAACCAACTGACTTACTCTACAGCCCCAATTTCCATGACCCAGGCCACCAGCCTAGATGCTCTTTAACTGAGCAAGGGACAATGGAGCCCTGGTTCCTTCATCTAACAGTAAGGGTCATTCAGTTCCTGGGGCACAAGATTTCTCATAATACTGCGTGAGGGTGACGGGTGAGAGTCAGGGGCTTGGCTCCCGGGCCTGTGGGGAGTGAGGGACAAGAGCTAGCTGTTTTGTAAAGCCTGTCTGATCCCAAACAGGTACCGGGCTTGTGTTCTTTTTCCTTTCCCTTCTATTAGACTCAGCAAGTAGAGAGGAAGTGGCCTTGACAACCGGTCAGCCCACAGCTTCCTGCGTCACTAAGGACGCAGGTTTGCTGCAAGACTGGGACGTGAGGAACTGGGAGGGGTGCTGGCAGAAGGGGGGGGCAAGCACCCATTGTGATGCAGGATATTCTCATTTTTCAGTTTTCCTAGAGCTGGAAGAGCCTGGTGTTGTCACATGGTGTGTGCGTGTGTGTGCGCGCGCGTGCATGCATGCATGTTGGGGGCAGGTCTGTGTGGAGCCAGGGTACCTCGATGTCAGCTTGACTACTCCTTGAGCAGGTGACTTAACCTCTCTGTCCCTTAGTCCCCTCACACATAAGACACGGATGGCTCGTGTGGGGACACCATGGCACTGGAATGCGGTTTGCATTGTGTCTCCTGTGTTTATTTTATTTCTATTTTTGGAGGCAGAATTTCACTAAGCAACTCAGGCTGACCTTAAACTCTCCATCCTCCTGCCTCGACCTCTGGAGTACTTGATGTTCCAGGTCTGTATTGCCATGCCTCACTTTATTCTTCAGTTCTTTATGGAGGGGTGGGCAGACGTGTGTGTGTAAATCTATTTTATGTTTATGAATGTTTTTGCCTACATGTATGTGTGCACCGCATGCTTGGTACCCACAGAGGCCAGAAGCGGGCATCATCCCCTGGAACCGGAGTTGCAGATGGTGGTGAGCCACCATGTGGGTGCTGGGAGTCAAACCCAGGTCATCTGCAAGAGTAGCCGGTGCTCCTAACCACAGAGCCGCTGCCCTCGGCCTCCACCTTCATACGTGAGGCGGAGCCTCTCACTGGGCTCACTGATTGGCGTTCAAGCTTCCTTGGGATCTTCTTGTCTGCTTCCCTAGCATTGGACTTACACAAGGCTTTCTTATGTGGATGCTGGAGATTCAAACTTGGGTCCTCATGCTTGTACAGCAGGTACTCTCTAGCTGAGACACCTCCTCTCGCCTTGTTCTTTACTTCTTGAGATGGACTTGCATTTGCTTTGAAGCTATCTTCCTACTAGGGGTCGTGGGGTGCTCTCACCCCAATTTCTCTTATTCCTTCAACAGCTATCAACTGAATACCTACTGTGTGCCTGGCAGGGTCTCAGAGGCTGGCATGCAATGAGTAAAGTCAGCCAAAAGCCCTGTCCAGGTAGGTAGACTTAAAAGTGACCGAAGGGAGAGTCGTGTCATACCGTGTCGGATGGCATTCAGATGAGGAAAGGGGCTGGGGTGACAGCTATGCTTAGGAGTGCTGATGAGTGCAGAGATTTTAGACAATGCTAGGGATGCCAGTGTGTGAAGGGAGACTCCCCTGAGCAAGTAGGAGTTGTACCAAATTTGCAGGAGGTGAAGGAGAAAGTTATTAGTTATTTGGGGCAAGAAATTCCCACCTCCTTCCAGGCAGAGGGAACAGAAAGTGTGAAGGGCTGGAGGCAGGAACATGAACTTAAAGCTGCATTGTTTTCCCCTTAAAGATGAAGATTTTTGGCCAGGCAGTGGTGGAGCACGCCTTTAATTCCAGCACTCGGGAGGCAGAGGCAGGCAGATCTCTGTGAGTTGGAGGCCAGCCAGGTCTACAAGAGCTAGTTCCAGGACAGGCTCCAAAGCTACAAAGCTCGAAAAAACAAAAACAAACAAACAAACAAACAAACAAAAAGAATATTTTTCTTTTTTTCCTTTTTCTTTTTCTTTTCTTTTCTTTTTTTTTGAGGCAGAGTCTTTCTATGTAGCTCTGACTGTCCTGAAACTCGCTCTGTAGATCAGGCTGGCCTTGAACTCACAGAGATCTACCTGCCTCTACTTCCCAAGTGCTGGAATTAAAGGCAAACACTACCACACACAGTTTAAAGAAGATTTCTTTTATTTTTAATTTTATGTTAGTGTGTCTGTGTGTGGGTTTGTGCACGTGAGTGCAGTGCCCACAGGGACCAGAAGAGGGCGCCAGATCCCTGGGAACTGTAATTACAGGTGATTGTGACTCATTCAATGATGTGGTTCCTCTACAAAAGAATGTACTGTTAACTGTGGAGCCATCTCTCAGCAGTTCTATTTCTGTGTCTGCGTGTGTGACATCATATAGCACATGGTGGCTATGGGTTGACACATGGGTAGTAAAATACATATGTCTATACTTGTGACTCAGGGGTGTCACGCAGCTTGCAATGCAGGAGGACTTCCTGAATCCAGACAACACAGTGCCCTGAGTGCATCTGCAAGTGAGCAGCCAGACACGCCTGCGACCCCCCCCCCACACCTGTGTATATTTGGGATCTTTTGGATATTGCTGGTATGCAAATACACATATATGGATATTTAAGCTGTTGGGCATGGAGGAGCATGTCTAATCCTAGCACTTGGGTGGCGGAGACAGGGTGACTAGGAACTCAAGGTCATTCTTAACTACATATTGAGTTTGAAGCCAGCCTCGGCAACTTGAGACCCTGTCACAAACCAACAAATAAAACACAAAAAACAGAACTGGGGAAATTAAGAGCACTGGCTATTCTTCAAGAAGACCCAGGTTCAATTCCCAGCACTCATCTGTAACTCCAGTTCCAGGGGATCTGATGCCCTTCTCTGACTTCCACAGGCATACTTGGGGTGTACAGATATTTATGCAGGCAAGCCACCATGTACCTAAAAATACATAAAATTAAAAAAACAATATAAAATGATTTTAATGTTAATGAACCCATTTATTGCAGGCTGGGCAGGTTTCAAATGGTAGCATTTCTTTTTTTTTTTTAAGTTTTTATTTATTAATTATGTATACAGCGTTCTGTCTGCACACCAGAAGAGGGCACCAGATCTCATTACAGATGGTTGTGAGCCACCATGAGGCTGCTGGAATTGAACTCAGGACCTTTGGAAGAACAGTCAGTGCTCTTAACCTCTGAGTAGCATTTCTATTGGTCCTTCAGCTCCTTCAGTCTTCTTTTTTTTTTTTTTTTTTTTTGGTTTTTCGAGACAGGGTTTCTCTGTGGTTTTGGAGCCTGTCCTGGAACTAGCTCTTGTAGACCAGGCTGGTCTCGAACTCACAGAGCTGCCTCTGCCTCTGCCTCCCGAGTGCTGGGATTAAAGGCGTGCGCCACCACCGCCCGGCTTCCTTCAGTCTTCTGATGGCCAACTTCACTGTGACAGCAGAAGTGGTGTTGTAGGTCCAGGCCCTGCCAGGCACTGTTTTCATGCAAGAACCATCATGCCAATGCTAATCTCCATTATCGTTTTTTTTTTTTTTTCGAGACAGGGTTTCTCTGTGGTTTTGGAGCCTGTCCTGGAACTAGCTCTGTAGACCAGGCTGGTCTCGAACTCACAAAGATCCGCCTGCCTCTGCCTCCCGAGTGCTGGGATTAAAGGCGTGCGCCACCACCGCCCGGCCATTATCGGTTTTTATATATATGTATGTGTGTGTGTGTTTGTGTGCTTGTGTGAGTTCATGAGCTCCACATGTGTACAGGTACCTTCTCAACAGAGAACACCAGCTGCCCTAGAACTGGAGTTAGAAGCAGGTGTGAGCCACTTGATGTGGGTGCTGAGAATCAAACCCTGAACCTCTAGAAGAGCGCTCAGTGTTTCTAACTACTGATCCATCTCTCCAGCTCCTGAAGACAGAGTCTTCTGAAGCTCCGGCTGGCCTTGAACTTTCTATGTAATTGAGGGTGACCCTGAACATCTGATCGTCCTGTTTCCATCCTCCCAGTGCTGGGATTCCAGACATGCAGGGGATACAAGCCGGAGCTTCATGCATGCTAAATGTTACTCTCTCGGCTGGTGTTGATGCCTCATTCTCCAAAGGTTTTCGTGCTGGCACTGATGATTCTGAAAGTGGCATTGACATCAGTGATCCGGATTCGCTGGGTCTTCACTGCATTTGCTCATGGATCAGAGGCAGACACGCCACTCTTGTTGCATTGGCCGAGTACTGGGAGGGAGGCATGGCTGCTTCCAGTGCCTGAGCACATCAGCATGTGACCACAATCCACGTGTCTGAGCGTATTCTGTTCCCTTAGATAAGATTTAGCCCAGCTCAGGGAACCCTGATTGCTCTTCGGGCTGATGAGGGAGGGGGACTTGACTGGGGGAGGGGGAGGGAAATGGGAGGCGGTGGCGGGGACGAGGCAGAAATCTTTAATAAATAAATTAATTAATTAAAAAAATATTTAGCCCAGCTGTGGGGGCACACGCCTTTAATCACAGCACTCAGGAGGCAGAGGCAGGAGGATCTCTGTGAGTTCGAGGCCAGCCGGGTCTACAAAACTAGTTCTAGTATATAGCCAGGGATACACAGAGAAACCCTGTCTCAAAGCAAACAAACAACCCTAAAAAGACCAAATGTAGTGATATCTCATTTGTAGCTTGATAAATAAAGCAGTCACACTAGTCAGCCATACAGGTGAGGCAGTGGTGCACACACCTTTAACCCCAGCAGCCACAGTTGGCCATAGAGTCCGGGCTGTGGTGGTGCACGCCTTCAGTCCCAGCACTAGAGAGGAATATAAGGCAGGATGAGACAGCGACTTTCTTCAGAGAGGTAAGAGCTCTCTAGAAGCTCGGCTGCTTTACTTTTCCGATTTTCAGATTGAACCTGAGTATGTGTCTATGGATTTTTATTACTCATGCTACAACCAAAACCAAACCAGAACAAACAAAAAGTAAGACTTTGAGGAAGGTGTTGTAGCTCCTGCCTGGAATCATCACCCTTGGAAGTGGAGGCAGGAAGATCAAGAGTTCAAGCTATATGATGAGTTTGAGGTCTGCCTTGGCTACGGGACCCTGCTTCAAAACAAAACCAGAAATAGGAACTCAAACTAAACCAAACCAAACCCCTAAACCAAACCAAAACAACCCAGGGACTGGGATGTGGCTCAGGAGCAGAGCATTGCCAACACACACAAGGCCCTGGGTTCTGTCTCCAGTTCCATGAGCGATAAAGAAACAGACAAGGGGCAGGCTGACTGCATGCCAGGACTCTGCCTGCCTCTCTGATTTCATGTTTTCCTTAAAGCCATTCCAACGGGAGATATCTGCTGTATCTGCTGTTTCAATCAATGACGTGCGTGTGTGTGTGTGTGTGTGTGTGTGTGTGTGTCTCCTTGGTCTTGCTGTGTGACTTCAGCAGGCGCTCCTCCAATACAAGCCTCAGTTTCCCCACCTGCAAATGATGGCATGGTGTTGCCTGCCCACAGGGTGAAATGAGGTAGTGGGTAGAAATGGGGTTCTCAGAACGGGCCTGGTAAGGGGTGATGAATGGGAGCTGTTATCATGGCTCTGTTTCTGAGGGAAGGAGGGGGTCGGGGCTCCCAGCAGCCCTTGGCGACACCTTCATCCGTCTTCTGCCAGACGCCAGGCCCTGGCGCTCCTATCCAGGCAGCACTTAAGGAGTCGCTCCCAAGTTTCTCTTTTAATTTTCATTATGTAAATTCCACATTTCCTGGAATAGGGATCTTGACTGTCTGCACTCATTCGGAAATTGAGTCAGCAAAGGCACTCATTTATATTAATGGGGCCTAGAGTCTGCTTCGAGGGGAGCCCAGTCAAGGATGGATGGTGGCGGTTGCCCTCCGAGCCACCCAGGCGGGACTCGCGCTGGCAGGGGAGCAGCTGCCTCTGGCTGGAGGCTGCAAGTCAGGATGAAGGGACTCCTCGCCTGGCCTCGTTCCAGCTGTTGCTGCTCACTGTGAGGACAGAGCGGTAGGCAGTTCACCTTGTCAAGAGGTGGCATCACGGATTCCCCGGCCCCTCCTATCTTCTACCCCCACCCTCTCCCTCACCCATCCCTCCAGTTATCTTGAATCACTGGGTTGAACTGAGGCTGGGAATTTTTCCATAGCCCACCGCTCCCCTTCAGCAGCCCCTGGCTGCCTGGCACAGGGGTCATTGCCCCAGAGTCAGACAACAGGATTTGTTCCTTTACCTCATATCTGTATAGCCTGAGTCTTCCCCCACCAGTCTCGGGAGCCTTTTGCCTTTCCGGGGTTCCTCTCACAGCCTGTCAGCAGCTGGATCTGAATGAGAGAACGGCATGCAGGTGTGCACAGAAAGAGCATAGGCAAGCCTGCCAGGCCTTGCTTCCTCTGGTGTTCCGTGGCGGCAGGGGCGTGGGGACAGGAGGACAATTTTAATCAGCTCCAGGCAGCTCCAGGCTCAGCAAGCTGACTCTGCACAAATGCTCTGCACATAGCTGCTGGAGGCCAGCAGCTGACAGGAGAACCCTGTCTCTAAACAGGCCCTGAGCTCATGCCCTGGGCATGGGCGTTCCCGCTCCTGGACCGAGTAGGGAGGCTAGGCAGTTATGACAATGGGACCTTTATTATGGAGGACTTAAGTGTGTTCTTGGGGAAGTGCAGGAGGAGGGACAGGGGTCAGACCCTGGTGGGGTCTCAGAGAGGGACAAGCTGCTTCCAGATATCTGTGGGCTGGCTAGGACTAAATTGGGCCCTTTGCCCCCACGCTGTCATTTCTTAGATTTTGCTTTGTTCTGTTTTTGAGGCAGGGTTTCTCCGTGTAACCCTGGCTGTCCTGGAACTCTCTCTGTAGACCAGGCTGGCCTCAAACTCAGAGATCCACCTGCCTCTGCTTCCCAAGTGCTGGGATGGAAGGCGTGTGCCGCCATGCCAGACTACATTTCTCAGATACTTTTAACCTTGAGTTGCAGGAAGAGGGATGGTTTCCACCCATTCTCTCTCTCTCTCTCTCTCTCTCTCTCTCTCTCTCTCTCTCTCTCTC
>NC_022033.1:11424653-11437985 GCF_000317375.1 Microtus ochrogaster | reverse complement strand
GCACACACGCACACACATCAATGAGAATTTCATGAGTCTCACTCCCTAATTCTGAGTGCCGTAATGCTGGCTTCAATGCCACTCTCTAGTCTGTCTGTTTTATTCCTTATGCTATACTGGACTTTACTCCTAAGAAGGAGCAGTCAGGGACTGAGCTTAACAGCGAATACTGCTCTCGACAAGGACCTGATTGATTCCCAGACTCCACGTGCATTATAGGGTAGTCCACAAATGTCTGCAAACGCCGCTCCAGGGGATCTGATTTATGTGCCCATACCCACGCACAGATACATACATCTACACGCAGTTAGAAAGTAAAATGAACCTTGGAAAAAACTGAACGTGTTGGGAGCTGATGAATGCTATACTGAGAAGGCACGGTGTGTGTGCACGTGTGTGTGTGCAAGTATGTGCATGCATATGTTGTCAGATCAAAGGGTTATTGACAAGTTGACATCTGAAAGAAGCCAGGGCGATAAGCCAGTCACATTTTCAGGCCCTTCCTCTTCCAAGCAAAGTGAAGCTACCAGCATGGCCCCTCCAGGTCCTCAGACTCTGAGATTCACATGGCTCGCCTGGAAACATTCTCCCATGCAGAAGGGACAGCCAGAGCAAAGGCCCTGAGGTAGACATGTACATCGTGGACCAGAAAACTGACAGAGGGCTAGTGTGTTTGGCAGTGAAGGAGGGAGAAGACAGGAGATACAGAGGGCAGAAGTGCCCTCTGAGGGGGAACAGGGTGGCAGCATTTGGTGAGTGAGGTGGGCATGTCTGAGAAGCAGGAAGGAGATGACAGGAGGCTCTCGTGAGTGCAGGGGCAGGAGACGAGGGCCTGGCAGGACTTACCAAGGACTTGGGCTTTGTGCCACATGTGATTGGGGGCCTTGGGAGCTTTCCGAGGACACGGTGACATACCCAGATTGACAGCTTGACAGGAAACCCTCTGGCCACTGTGCTAAGGAGAGCCTGGAAGAGATGCAGGGCAGAACTGAGGAGCCTGGCTGGGGGCGCTGAAATTATCAAGCCACGAGCGGTGTGGCTAGGGAGGTGGTGTTGGAGTGGAAGGCAGATCCCAGCTCTGTGGAAAGCTGAGCCCAGAGGAAGCGCCCACTAGCCATTTACTTCAGCATGGCTTGTTACAGGGGAAGTCAGGGCAACTACAATGCCTGGCTGTAGGAGACCAGCCATTACACAGCCTCGTGGGAGGACTCGTGAGTCTCTTATGGGATGAGGCCCACGATGCACCCAGTGAGAATGTGAGGGGCAGGGAGGGCTGGCCACCCCCATGTTTGTATGTGTGCAAGCACATGTATGTGTCATGACACTCTCCACGAAAAACTAGAGCTGTAGACAAGGATTGCATTGGAAATGGAGGCCTGAGGCAGGAGGGAGATTTTGACTTTGATGTTTGATCCTTTCCTAGTGGGCCTCAACTGGAGGTAATTTTGCCTTCCCTCCCGTTCTTCGCCTCGCCCCCACCAAATCCTCAGCTGGAGATGTAACTGCGGGAGGGTGCTCTTGGCATCCCAGGATGCTGGGATGCAGTGTGAGCCATCATACCTAGTCTGTGGGATGCTGGGGCTAGAATCTGCATGCGAGGCCAGCACTCGACGGATGGAACCACATCACCAGCTAGGAGGAGAGCTTCTGAGCTCGGCTTCCAGTCCCAGGGGAGAAGATGTCTGCAGTCGAGGCACTGTGACCTCTGTCACTCCGTACAGCTGCTCCTGACTTTTGGGACCATAAAACCCACAGGAAAGCAGGTGCTCCAAGTTGCTAGGCACTGGGGTAATCTGATTCATCGCGGCTGGAAACAAATGGATAGTCTCCATCTTGGTACTCACGGCAGAGAGCCCAATACCAGTGGCTGTTTCTGGTCCATAGTTCTGTTCAACCTATAAGCTGTGTCTGGACAAAGACTGTGGTCAGTCTGTGGCTGTCTGTGGCTGTGGTCAGCCTCTGGCTGTGACTGGCCTGTGGCTGTGGTCAGCCTGTGGTTAGTTTGTGGCTGTAGTCAGCCTGTGGCTCTCTGTGGCTGTGGCTGTGGCTGTGGTCAGCCTGTGGTTAGCTTGTGGCTGTGGCCAGCCAGTGGTGTGGCTAGCCTGCACACGTACCTCTACTGGCCAGTACATGTAAAGGAACTAGAATTCATCATCAACACTTAAAAGCTGACATCTCTTGTAAAATACACAGCTTTCTGATTCCTTTTCGTCATCATTATTTACTTATCTATTTGTATGTATGTGAGAGAGAGGGAGGGGGGTCATGCTACAGCATGCCTGTGGAGAGAAGTCAGAAGACAACTCTCCTTCCACCATGTGAGCCTAGTGGTCCAATTCCGGCCCCCAGGCTTGGCAGCAAGTACTTTTACTTGCTGAGCCATTTTGCCAGCTCCCTATTTCTGGTTCTTGTAAGATGTGGCAGGGCTATCCTACATCCCTAGGAGATAAGAACCAGCTGGACAGCGTGGTGGCTGTGTCCTCCAGCTGGCCATGCCCACCGTTTCCCTTAATCCTGGAATCCAGGTGGCTTTGCACATCTGCCACCCTCTTGGCCCTGGGGGTTAACGCCGCTACCATCTTTAGCTTTTGTTTTGTTTTGGGTCTGTCTCCTGGAGCGCAGTTGCCTAGAGCTCTGAAACTCCAGCTCCCACTCCCAGGAGTGCTGGGTGACAGGCGCCACCTTGCCTGATCTACGGGAAAGCATTCTTATGGGAAAAAGGTGCCTAGGTAGAGCAGACAAGAGAGCCATGTGGCTCTGGGTTTTGATTCACAGGTACAGTCCAAGAGCTTGTGTACTGGGGATGATAAACCAGTTGCATTTTCGTGCTCTTTCTTCCAGGGAAAGTGAAGCTCCCAGCACGGACCTTCCAGGTCCTCAGACCCTCAGTCTTTCTTACACCCGAACCTCCTCCCTCTCCCACGAATAAGCCAAACACCACCAGGCTTGTTTTCTCCGGATCTTTTATTGAACGCTGCAGACTTCATTAAGGGACCATTTGCTTGGAAATTCTTAAACATGTGAACGTTTTTTTTACAAGACAGGACAGCAGCCGGAGGTCACACAAGGGTCACAAGTCCATCTCACCACATGCAGAAGACAACACTGGGGTTTGGTTGGCTTTCTTGTGTGCATGTATGGGCACATGCACACCAATGTACATTGTCACATGTACAGGAAGGACTAGAGCCTTCCACTGGTGAAGGTTCAACAGGACCCATGAACACAACCGGAAGAAAAGTGGCTGAGGACCCTGGTGGATTATGGCTAATATGATTGGCTTGGCCCCCTTGGAGAGTGGGGCAATCAGAATGGCTTTGCTGGCAGAAGAACCCCAGCCTTATGCTATAGGGTCCTGGGAGGGGCAGAGGGTCTGAGCTGATGGGATTGGCATGCTTGTCAATGTAAGCGAGCCTTTGGGGCTCAGTTAAAAGGAGAGACCATTGGTTCTTACAACTCAGGAAATGAGATCTGGTTACAGACACTGGCTCCCATCTTCCTGCTCTTGCTAAGTCCCAGACCGCCTCCTACCTTGGACCCTTGGCTTGAACTACTGGATATCTACCGTGGTCTCTGTGGGACCTCCCTGTAAACTGAAGTAGAACAAGCAGGAAGGCAGCAGGTGCTGGCCAGTCTCAGGGCAAGAGGCTCTGAGTAGACCATGGCCCCCATCAGTTCAAGGCTACCAACCTCAAATGTGTGCGTTACTGTGACTCCAGACACAGTCACAGAAGACATGGGATCAGCAGGGGCAGTGCAGAGAGAAAGGAAGGCCCACTCTTTTCTTCCCAGTTAGCAATCCCCGAGCCAGGTGAGGCTCCTTTTTACTACGCCCCCATCCACTTCCCACTCCCACATCCACGTTCTCCAAAACACAAGCCGAATGATCATTGTGTGCCACAAGCTTCTGGTGCAGAAAAGGGGGGCTCCCTGACCTTTAGCTTAGACCCAAACCGAACAGACCTAGAGAGAAAGAGGATAGCTCCCCTGTACTCCCTACAGTTAAATCTGGCTCGTGGATGCCGCTGGTCTCAGAAGTCTCAAACCCCGGGGAATCCCAGAGGCTGGGAATTGCACAGTTGAGTTAGACCCTTAGGGTCCCTTATGTGCAACCCTGTCTACCCAGAGCTTTGCCTAGGGAGGCAGGAAGTATGTGAGCTCTGTGTGTGTGGCTTGGAGCACATGTAAGTGGGACAGAATTGGGGTTCCTTACTTTCCCCCCAATTGCACTGTAACTGCAGCTGAGTGTCTTGGGCAACACTTCTGTGGGCTGAGATTTTGGAAACTGGTTTCTGTTTAATTCAGTTTTAGAAGAAAGTGATTCAGCCAACCTTGGCCTACTGGTCTACCTTGCCTTTCAAAACCACTGAGACCACCTGGGCTTGGATTCACTAGGAAGTTCACATGCCACCTCCTCCATACCCATCATGCCCAGCGAGGAAGAGTTCACCAGCTCTGTGTTGAGTGAAGGTGAATGGCAGGAGGCAGGTCCTTTGAGGATGGATGTGGGGAGCAGCCTCTCTTCTTGGAAGCAGCTGGAGCTTTGTTTCTTGAAAGCGGAAATTACGGCTACCTCAGTCTTTTTTATTTTTCTGAATTTGTTTTGCGGGTAGAGATCTTTGAAAATCTTGACTAGGTTCAATATTTTATTTAACAGGGAAACAAAAAGCCCTTTTTGGAATGGCGTCTTTTGGGATTGCCTGGGCAGTGGGTGGCTGGCTTGTGGGGTGATCACTGCGTCTTTTTGGTGGGCACAGGATCTAGGGGAGGGGGCTGAAGCACCATGCGGTGACCAACCACAGGTAGGACTTTGTGGATTGACCCTTTGCTGGCCAGGGAAAGGGCCAGGTGAATGACTGACAGGGTCAGGCTTGTGAGTTGAGTCCCCTGCTGCAACCTTCTTCTTTTGGTGCCTCCTGGGAAGGCCCCGATCCTATAACCTTAGGTCCCACTCACTAGCTGTGCTCCAAGACCTTGTCTATGTGGCCTGAACCTGGGCCCAGAATGTTCAAGACACCTATGCAGATACCAACATGTGCACATAAGACCATGGACAGCAGCACGCGCGCACGCAAACACACACACACACACACACACACACACACACACACACCAAGAAAGAATTGCTTTGAATTTCCAGTCCAGTTTTGCGATTATGCCAGGGCCCATTTGTGTATTATCTAGACTCTCTGTGAATACCTGCAATACAGTGGGTAGTCAGGAGCTCCTTACCCAGCATGCATTGCATTCTATGAGCAGATCAGCTGACTTATGAGAAAGGGCTCACTGGCTTTAAGTGGAAATTGACCAATTCACGTTAGATGGCTACTCTCTTGGGCCAACTCCCTGCCCATGTTCTCCTGTTAGCTTCAGGACCTTGGCTGAGGGGGACAGAGGTAGGGCTAGATGTGGAGAAGAGAGCTCACTTGACTAACAGCCCCTTCCAAATTCCATTCAAATTGCCGTTTGGAAATTTCTAGAGAAATTCTACGGCAAGGAAAGAGGATCAGAGCATACCCCCTCTTTCTTGGGAAGAGAGCCAGTGCTTACTTATCTGGGTAGGAAACCTGGGAAATAACAGGACAGTACTTTTTAATTTTGTTCTTGTGCAAAAGTTACACACACACACACACACACTCACACACACACACAAAAACAAAATCTTGTCTGTTTTATTTGGCTCTGGAACAAACCAGACTACCAGGAATTTTAGGGTTGGGGAAACTGATTAGAATCACATTCCAAAATAATACATTCAGGAACTGGATATAGCTCAGGGGTCAGGCGCTTGTCCGACACAGCCAAGGCCCTAGTTAGATTCCAAACACCACAAAACAGAACAAAACCAAAGGGAAGAAAAGAAAATCCAACCATCAGGATAATGAATTGTGTTTGGGTTAGCATCCTCTTGGGGTTCTTTCAGTTGGGGACACCATCACTGTTAGAGATGGAGAAGGTAGGTCCTGGCTCGATCCAAATCTCTGATGCTGGTGAAGCGGAGGCAGGCAGGTGACCTGTTGAGCATGGGAGGCAGTCTGGTTGGCTTTCTTTGCTGTCCCAAGTAGGTGACTGATGGAAGAACCCCTTGATTCCACGTGGTGTCTGCCCATCACCTGCCCCCAGGCTCAAAATCGCCTCACATATGAATGTTCAGAACTGACCAAGGACTAGAGGTTTGGAAAAGCGGAAGCTGGAAAAATACTCACACTTGGCGCTGCTGGGAAGGGCTGGGCAGGACAATCGCAGCTTTGGGCTGTCACGCCTCAGTTTTTGGCTAGAAGGCTGTCTGGTCACTGGTTTTTGGTGAGACTGTGAGAAATGGATCGGAGATGCAGCACATTCATTCTCTGAGGTTTGCCAGAGCCTGCACAGCTCTGGTCCCTGGATCCAGCTGGTGGCCCTGGGAAGCAGGATGGTAGAGATGGGGGTGGCCTGGCCAAGAGGACTCAGGAGTGTTCCAGAGCTCAGTGATGCTCGGAAGCAAGTTTGTTTGCAGGAGGGTCTTGGTTCCAGTATTTTGGGGAACCAGAAAGCTCGGTCCTTTAAGATCCTGGGAGGGTAAGGCCTGAGCTCCTGGCAACCCAGGTCCCAACTACACCTCTGCTTCACCTGGCTTGCTCCTGAACACCTGGATTCTTAAGAGTGACAGCCAGGGGGACACAGACCTAATGAAGAAAGACACAATGACCCGCCCCCCACCGAGGGGGCCAGGAACTCAGGGGGACACAGATCTGATGAGGAAAAACACAGATCCTCCCCACCCCCCGAGGCCAGGAGCTCAGTCTTCAAGGATGTCAAACCTCAGTCTCTCCTCACCTCCAGAGAACCAGAATCCAACAGAAGAAAAGAAAAAAAAAAACAGCCCAAGGGACAGTGGGAAGGAATAATGGGGAGCAGAAAGGACCAGCTATGCAAATGAGCAACGATAAAACCCCCAAATATTACTGTTACAAAAGAAATTAGACTAAATTGTCCTATTATAAATATACTAAAAATACATATTATATATATATTTTATCTGAACAAAAAAATAGACTACTCTGAGATGTGTGGACGTCCTAGGATATAGATACTTCTAGAGCCAGAAACAATGGCAACAGAAAATGCAGAGGTAACTCTTATTTCCAGGTGTGCCCAGGGCTGGTTCGGGTGGCCCTGGCCTGGTGACATGAAAGCATTTGAGTGTTGTCATAGAAACAGTAATAGGTTAGGAAATGCCTGGGGCTGGAGTGTTCCAATGTCCTTCTGGCGACCTGGCAATCCCCCTCGTTCTTCTGCCAACTTCTCAGCTACACACGCACAAAGCACATCTCCGAAGAAGCATGCTCTAGAAGCTTGCCTGTGCAATCTTTGATTCAGCGCAACCTGTGGTTTCTTTCCTTGAGAAAAGTTGGCAGAGAAATAAGGAAGAGATATTTCTGTGTCTATATCTCTGTGTCTATCTAGCTATATAGACGAACCTGGCTTTAGGGACCCTTGTCTGGGATGAATTTTAAATATGCCCTTGTTCATGGACTAGATACATTCCAGCCATGACCAGAGTCAGACAAACGCATAGTAATTACAAAAGTCGACAGTACGTTACAGTTGTATAGACGAGGATGCTGTTGTGTCTTGTGTGGTTTTTTTTCTTCCTTCTTAAAAACGTGGATCTTCTCAGGAGAAGGGACCGAGATGAGGCTGCAGCTATGGAACACAGAGGAGGTGGACCAGAAGGCGAGGCTCAACTGTTGGGAGCGAGCAGAGTGGCTCAAGGATGGCTTCCATTTCCTCTCTTCTCGATGGCCACCGTTCTCTCCTTTCTCTCTTTCTCCTCTCAATGTGCTTAAGATGGAATCCCAGAGAGAAATCTGCAGCCCGAAACCTGTTGTTTTGGGGCCATCAATGATGGAAGGGTGAGAGCACTGATCTGTCCTCCCCTCTGGGTGCACACAGATGCCCAATGCCCTTTCTGATGATGGGATGGATCCCGGAACTCGAGTTCCGCTGGGTTCTTGACAGTTCTGTTGGCTTCACAACTGGACCATAAGTGAATCTCCACCTCCAGCCCTCGATGTTATTCAGGGCACCTCACTTCCTTTTGCTCCGGTTGGCTCAGGACAGGTGGAAATGGACCACCAAGTTCAGGGGCTTCTGCCTCCACACCCTGGCTTCCCTTTTCATGACTGAGAACCATCTGTCAGATTCAGCATCATCTTGGTGACCCTTCTCCAGCTTCCCCAGTGCATGTAAACGCAGGTACCCATGTTGGGTGTGTGTGGAATGAAACTCGGTTCCTTTTTAGCAGGCGGAGGGCTGGTAGGAAAATTTACAGTACTAACTTGAGTCACATGTGGAGGAAAAGCTGTATTCCCACGGCACACACACTTGTGAGTGGGGAAGAACAGAAACAACAGCAACAAAACAAACCAGCAAAATCCAAAACAAAGCAGAAAACATTTACGCATAGTTTACGCTGAGTTGAATTTCTATAGGAACTCGGTCGGACTCTGTTTATTCAGCTGGGAAGGGGTACTCTGAATTCGTCCTTCATTGACTCTGTAAAATGCTACTTTAAGGTCAGACAAAACGCAGGAGGAAGGGACAGCCAGGTCCTGCACGACACAAGGCATAAGGGGCCTTTGGTTACAAGGAGAAGTCGCACCAAGTGTTTCTTAAAAAGAAAGAAGTCATTTCTCTTCTGTACACCTGCCTTCGGCTTAACCAACCAATGAAATGCCTTGATTTGAAGAAGGGGGCGGTAACTTCCTTCTGGCTATATATATGGCTATGTTAAGACATGTTTACTTCCTGATATGTAAAATAGACTCTATCATCAGTAGGAGTTTTTACAGATAGCTCTAAAAATATCTGAATCGGAAATCACAACGATTTACTTTTTATCAAAAAGCATTTGTTTTGTTTTCCCTGAATTTTCACATCTGTGCTGCTGGGTGACATCTAGGGTGACGGAAAAACAAAGAAGAGACATGAGTGATGGTGAGCAGAACGGACCCAACCCGTGGTCACAGCAACAGGCTCCCAGCACCAGGCCGAGCTGTCTCCAGGGCACTGCTGAACAGGGTGACCTTCACTGTCTACCCCTTCGCTTCTGTTTTGAGAAAGCTCTGGAGGCCCGTGAGACAGTTGAAGTCTCAGTCTTCCCCAACCACAGCAAATGCACCCTCCGGAGGGAGAGCACTCTGGTCCCCGGAGATGCTGAGAACTGTCACAAACCGTAGAAGACACTTCGTTTAAGGTTGATGTAATAACCCTTGAGCGTTCTTCCTGTGACAGGTGGCCTGACCTCAGCCATGGGAACGGGAGGCAGAACATTGGGATGTAAATGTGCTTATGGGTGGATCATGCCATTAAACTGTTGGGCAGACCAGCCATAAATCATACTGAGGACAGGCGATCAATACCATGTCATTGCTCCATCAGGAAGACACACGCCTGTCACTGTTCTGAGGACAGAAAGGAGGACACTACAGCCTCTGGGACATTACCCACTACCACTATAGTAAGAAAACCACATTGCTCCGTGTACTACCGACAGGCTGACCGATAACACCATCTTTACTGATAGACAAGCCATAGCTACAGTATCGTGCGGACTGGTGTCACTGAGGAGGGTCAACAACACCGTGCCACTGGGTTACAAGTAGGCAGGACAACGCCAGGTCAACAAGCTAGGACAGGAAGACTGACACCAGGAAGTATGTCAGAACCTCTAGGGATACACACGGGTACTTATTGCTTTTGGCTGTGCCGTCTGCCTAGATGGCTGCGGGAAGGAGCGTCAGGCTTCCAGGACAGACAGGGACACAGAACACACAATGGCTGGTTGACAAGAAAGAACAGTACAATACCCAACCCCCAGTTGCTGCGCCCTTCTGAGACATGTGTGTCTCTTTCACATGGGATTTTAAGAGAGCCCTGCCCCGAGGGCTGAGGACCCCTTCTGACCCATGAGGGATGAGGGGTGATCCTGAGGGGCCATGGAGGAGCCCCGGACTCTAATGTGGTGACAGTGAGACCCAGTGTGGCCAGAAAGGGGCACAAGTAACACCCCAAGTGCAGGGCCACCATGCGGCCCATGGGAAATAGTGCTTGTTTTAAAGTGCAAGATCTTGACACTGTCCCTGGTAGAACCTATTAGAAAAACATAAAGTGCTTTTATTAACTTATTATTATTTGTTAGTTTGAATACCACAGGAAACAAACAAAAGAACAAAAACAAAACAAAACAAAAAAAGAACTTCTCTCATAGTAGGTATATTCCTATGTTCCCCGCCACAACGAAAAGTCGTCAAAAGCCTGCACAGGGCAGTTCAGGGAGGGCTCTGGTTTTTTTTCTTTTTCTTTTCTTTTTCTTCATGTAGAAAATGAAATTTATTATTTTTTAATGCCGTTCTTCAGCCACACAGTCTCTTTGAATAATCTATCTTGTTTGCATATTTGACGCTCACCTATCTTTTGAGTTCAGGCTAGGCGCTGTCTGGAACGCTCATTCCTGTGACAGCCCTAAGAGCGGTGGTCTGGTTTATCCCCCTGGCTGCATGCCAACTGTCTGAACTCTTCCTCGGTTGCCAGGTGGGCAGAAAGAATGGAGTCCGAATTGTCAGCTCACCCTGACAGCGTCCTAGAATAAAGCCCTGGGTGCCACAGAATCCTGACTCATTCAAGCCGCTTGCCTGGTTACGGGTTATGCGCTGGGACCATGACCGATAGAGCAGAGGATTCCTCACGATCAAAGTGTCCCCTGTACCCTTCTAACGGCACGGTCTTGCCACGGAGGGCAGGTGTTCTTGGAGGTGGCTAGGCAACACCAGTACTACTTGGTCAGCCCACTCTTTTGCTAGCAGCCCCTTGCTCCAATGTCCTCATCCAGCTGAAGCCACCAGAGATGGAGATGGCACACTCAGAGGTTGGGAGAGCCTCAAGAGGGAACTAGGAAGTGGGTGGCCTAGGCTAGGTCTTAGTGGCTGTGAGCTCTGCTCATTTCATCTCTGGAAGGTGCTGTTAGGAGGTATGGTCCCCGTGACTTGGCTGGTTATGTGTCCCATAGACCTGTCATGGCTCTCAGGGTCTCTCCTGTTGTTGGAACTCTGCGGGGGGCCTTGTGTCTCCGAGGTCATGTAGAACTCAGCGGCAGCAAGCCAAGCATCCCCCCTCCTTGATTTCTCCTGCAAACTCCCTTCTGTGGTGGGCAGCTCAGATGCTCTGATCCTGAGTGCTCCCGTGTGCTCCTCCCCCAGGCAGCATGTGTACATCGGGGGAGGTGTGATTCTCCAGCTTGCACTTCTCTTGAGCTCCGGGGCCTTTCCCAGTCAACCCTTCTGAGGAGTAGACACAGTTGGGCCTTAGGAACTTAGGGGAGGTGGGCAAGGGGGAGCTTTCGAAATGATTCTTCTCTGTTCTAGTTCCGATGCTGAACTTGGGGCTGGTGCTCCCGTGGATACTCTTGGGAGGACTGGAGTCCACGCTGTAGAGCGGCTGCCCCTCATCGTCTGTGTCTGTGTCTATGTACTGGTGGACGCCCGCCTCAAAGTTGAATGCTATTGCTGTGTGTTTCTCGGGGGAGAGAGGGGGTGTCCTGGCACTTGCTGTGGTGTAGATGGAGGACTCTGGGCTCAGCACGGGCTTGTCTAAGAGTGAGGCGCACTCCAGTCCTGCGACTGCAGCTGCTGCACCCCCTCTGTTCCTAAGAGGATCGTGGTACATCCCCAGAGAGGGCAGCAGCGGGCTGGGATCGCCCTCCATGAAGTTGACCTTGAGCGCTCGGAGCTTCATGGGGTTGTTGGTCTTCATAGAACTCCTGGGGCTCTCAACGAAGAAGCCAGAGCGGCTGGCCTCAGGAGTGGGGTTGGCATCGATGAGTCTCCCACCACTGGCACCCAGAGCCCCCCGCCAGCCTACCTCTGGAGCTGTGCTGCCCCCAGCCTTGCTGGGGAGGGAAGCCAGAGGACTGTGGGAGAATCTGGTGGCTTCAGGGAAGTCCGTAGCACAGCTGATGAAGCTGTCGATGCTGGACATGCTCCGCATGTCAATGACGCCTTCTGTGCGTGTGGGCAGAGGGGCCACGGGGCTGGGCATACTTTCCATCTCCAGCTCCTCCTTCGGCATACTCTGCGGTGCCATCTCCTTGGTATTGAGGATGGGTTGGGACTGCGTCTTGGCCATCTTATTGTACATGTCTTCCAACTGCTGGACATTCAGGTGCTGAGGACTAGAAGACGATCTGGCCTTCTCAGGGGACCCCTGCTCCTTGGTTTCAAAGGACTTGCTTGAACTGGTCTCAGATAGTGCCCTCTTGGTCCATTTCCACTTGTTGGGAGACAGGTGGTTATCCTGCACTTTGTCCTTCTTAGCCATGCTCTCTCCGTTTTTCTCCACCACGATGTCCATCATCTCGATGCTCCGGGCGAAGGCATCCTTCATGTTCATGGACACGATACTGCCATTCCTCTTGGCTCTCTCCAGAGCTTCTCTCCGCTTGATGGCTTTCTCCTGCCGCTTCTGCTCCTTGTAGAATTCTGAGAAGTTATTGACGATGATGGGAATGGGAAGGGCGATCACCAGGACCCCAGCGATGCAGCAGAGGCCGCCCACGATTTTCCCCAGGAGAGTCTTAGGGTAGATGTCTCCATACCCAACGGTTGTCATGGTGATAGTGGCCCACCAGAAGGAGGCAGGGATGCTTTTGAACTTAGTGTCATCCTCATCCTTCTCGGCAAAGAAGACCAAGCTGGAGAAGATCATGATGCCCATGGCGAGAAAGAGGATGAGCAAGCCCAGCTCGTTGTAGCTCCTGCGCAGTGTGAACCCCAGAGACTGGAGGCCGGTGGAGTGGCGGGCCAGCTTCAGGATGCGAAGGATGCGCATGATGCGGAAGATCTGGACCACGCGGCGCACATTCTGGAACTGCAGCACGCTCTTGTTGGATTCCGTGAGGAAGATGGTGACATAGTAGGGCAGGATGGCCAATAAGTCAATGGCATTGAGAGGGCCCTTAAAAAACTTCCATTTCTTGGGCGAGGACAGGAACCTCAGCAAGTACTCCATGGTGAACCACGCAATGCATACCGCTTCCACGTGTGCCAGCTGTGGGTTATCCGTGCTCTGGCCAAACTCGTCCAGGCTCTGTAGCTCAGGCAGTGTGTTGAGAGACAGGGCAATGGTGGAGAGGACGATGAACATGATGGAGATAATGGCCAGGATCTGCAGGGAGAAGAGAGAGCTTAGTCAGCACCCAGCAACTCCCTGTGGGGAGAGGAGAGGGCTCGGCCAGCGCCCAGCAACTCCCAGTGAGGAGAGGAGAGGAGAGGCCAGCGCCCAGCAACTCCCTGT
>NC_022033.1:11423179-11424347 GCF_000317375.1 Microtus ochrogaster | reverse complement strand
GTGAGGACAGGAGAGGCTCGGCCAGCGCCCAGCAACTCCCAGTGAGGACAGGAGAGGCTCGGCCAGCGCCCAGCAAAGCATGACCTTCACACACGGTCACTGCAGCATTCGAGGGCGTCTCCATATCTCGCCATTTACTTCACGGTTGACAGACTTTAAAAAGACAATTTCGGCAAACCCATTTATGACATAGATGTGAAAACTGAGGCTAGAAAATGAAAACAATTTCAAGGTAAAAACTCGTGGCTGGTGCATCGTGTTGCAACCACGCAGCTTTGCGGAGGGAGCAGCCTGGACAAAAATGAGACGGAACGAACATGGCTGCCTCTCAATGCAGTGCGATTTATAAGAATGTCAGGGGGCCGAGGGTGACTGTGGGCATAGTTCTGGGGTGCAGTGCCGGTTGCTCAGGGCTGAGTATGGAGCCAAGCACTTTCTATGGTTTACCTCGTTGTTGTTTTTGCTGACAGGGTCCCACTTGTTACCTTGTTACTGGGGCTTCTCCCTTCCAGGATTCCCATCTCTGCCTCCCGAGCCCTGGGATGATGGGTAATACCAGCAAGCACAGTCCTATCTCACTGCACTAACGTCAGCCCATTAAGTGTTATTTACTCCACTGAACCCAGACGTGGAGACATGCTCTTGTAAGCCCAGCACTTGTGAGGGTCAGGAATTCAGGGCCAGCCTGGGCTTTCTGAGACCCCATCCAGCTCTGCTGAACTGTGAGACTTGACACATGAGGGGCTGAGGAGATGGCTCAGTGGTTAAGAGCACTGGCTGCTCTTCTAGAGGATGGGGTTCCCTTCCCAGTGTTTGTAACTGTCTGTAACTTTTTTAGGGGGAACCAGTGCCCTCTTCTGGGCTCTGTGAGTACTGCACACATGTGCATGTGCACAGACATACATGTACGCAAAACACCCAAACACATAAAATAAATGAATAAAATTACAAAATACAGGATATGGCAGAGCCAGGATTTGGACCCAGGTCCCTCTGATTCCTCAGCACGAGAGCATGTTGAAAGTCAAATGACCAAGGGTGGGTGGGTGACGGTACAGCTCAGTGGTTTAGCGTACTTGTTGACTTTCCAGAGGATCTGAGTTTGAGTCTCATTATCCTAACCATGTGTAACTCTAGTTCCAGGGGATCTGATGCCCATGGCCTCTGA
>NC_022033.1:11421867-11422784 GCF_000317375.1 Microtus ochrogaster | reverse complement strand
ATATACCCACAGACTCAGATACACCTACACATAACTAAAAATAAAAAATATAAATGTCAGAAGAATGCTAAGGATCATTTGATAACAACAGAAAACCCAAGATCTTGCAGCTCACTTTCCTATGGGCACAGATGTCCTAGATGTGTCTAAGGATTGGAGGGGAATATGAACTTTGGAGCCTCGGTCCTCTGCTTTACCATACAGTTCCCGGGTCAGGAAGAGAGCTCAAGGGCTGTTGACAGGGAAGTGGGCAAAGGCCCTACAAGTCTGGGGACCTGAGTTTGATTCCTGGCACCCACATAAGGGTGGAAAGAGAGAACAGACTCCATGAAGCTGTCCTCTGACCTCCTCCACACACACACACTGTGGCACATGAGCGCTCTCTCTCTCTCTCTCTCTCTCTCTCTCTCTCTCTCTCTCTCTCTCTCTCTCACACACACACACACACACAGTAGAAGAGGGACTGCCCAAGAGAAGAGGCTTGATGAACAATGAATCCATCTGCGAGTAGATATAATGAATGACTTCGGGAGTCTTTCTATAAAAATATAAATCTAGAGACATTAATTTCCACTTAATACATTTCCCAGACTTCTCAATGCAAAACTGAAACCCTTAGCCTGTCTGTCACAATGCCTGCATCTTCTCATTGGCCACCTGTCCCTCTGCCTGAGGATGGGGTGGCTCACAGGTTTATATTCTTGCCTGTTGCTGACTGGATTTGTGGTAGACAGAAAATTCAGGCCCAGTCAGCTCACCCTGGGGAATCTGTGCTCAGGGATCCAGGAAGAGAATGGCTTGGGGGCGGGGAGAACTAAATGGTCACAGGTGCCTCCACTAAGCTGTAGTTGAGAGACCAGAAAAGATCAGAGAGGAGGTCAGGGTGGGGACTTCGTTGTCAGAGTGTTGGCCTAGCA
>NC_022033.1:11420278-11421553 GCF_000317375.1 Microtus ochrogaster | reverse complement strand
TCTCACTCTCCTGAAGCAAAACAGCAAATGGAAAACAGGCCTGTGTGGCCCCCTTCCCTTCTCTGACATCATCCCTCCTTTCCCTAGATACAAGGGCTACTCCATTGTCAGATCTCTGCACCATACTGCTGTACCTTGGGGATACTGACATCTCATTCCAGTCGTGTGTGGGTGTGTGTATGTATGTGTAAGTGTATGTTTATGCGTGTCTCTATGTCTGAGTGAGTGTGTTTGTGTGTGTGTGTCTGTGTGTACGCGCGTGCACGTGCAGATGTGCCCATTGCTGCCCATAATCTGTAAGTGCTGGGGAAGAGGACTGACCCTCAGTCTTCTCTGCATACCCTGCTGCAGCTCAGGGCGTGGCATCAACACACGACAAGCTGAGTGCCTGCGACTGGCAGAGGATTGGCACACACTGGTCAAGGGAGGAGTGGGAGCTCACCCTGCCACCCCCCCTTTGCTGCGCTGTGAACCTGAGCAACGGGCCACAGACGGGGTGTCACCCTCTTCCCGTGACTTGGCTTTTCTGCAGCTGTCGGCACGTCAGGACTCCCAAACAAAGCCTGTTTCTCTCAGCCTGACGCCAAACTCTGCGTGTTCCCGTTACCTGCACTCCTCTGTGAAAAACTCACACGGACCTACTTAATTCCAGCCACATTTTACAAAATGGCATGCAAACCTTCCTGTTTTATCTGCCTAATGACAGATGTATTAAACAGCCAAGATAAATATGTCACCACTCCCCAAGAGCAGGTGTGCCCAGCTCTGCCACCCTTGGCCTAGGGCGCTGGCAGTGTCCTTGTTTGTACAAGGCTACTTCCTAGGGGGTCTTTCCCTAGGAGACACTTAGCAATTTTTCGGAAGCATCTGGTTGCTATGGCCCGTGAGAGAGGTGTGACTGGCATTAGAGAGGCAGAAGCCAAGACCATTACTCCACAATGGCCCCTAGGAACACAGCATCATCCAGGTCAATAGTGCTGAGGGGGTGAAACTCCGGGACACATCAATGGTAGCCCCAGAGTGGAACCTGTGACATCGCTAGTCTAGGCTAGGGACACAGTGGTCTTGAGGTTGGGCAGTATAGGCACAGGCCTTAGGCTGAATCCTCCTGGCACCTGCTCCCATCTCTGGAACGGATGTTGGGGGTCTGTCCCTTTAAGAGCTGGGAGATTCTCTTTGCTCAGTGGCTGGCAGGGGAAGCCTTTTCCTATTTCCAGCCCCAGAGAGCTCTGGGCAGACTCCGCATAGAGAAGGCCTTTGACAGGGGTGACTATT
>NC_022033.1:11412474-11419888 GCF_000317375.1 Microtus ochrogaster | reverse complement strand
TGTGGTGGGAGTGGGGAGCCCAGGTCCCAGCCTCCGTGTGCCTACACTGACGCCATCAGCACACGTGTCCAGGCAACCCAAGTGTCCCTAATCTCACCGATGACAAGGTTGGGTTCTTCCACCAAAGCCCTTAGAGTCAGAGCCACCCTCATGCCTGGGGAACTTCCTAATGTTAGTTAAGTCCTCTGTGCCTGGTTTCCTACCTTGGCAGGATGATCATCTCTGCAAGGCTGAGGTAGAACCCACCGAAGGCCCCTAGATCAGTGGGTGGCACAGTTGCTCTTAACTGTTACTGCTTTGATTTCTCCACAGCTCTGTATTCCTTTATAAGAGGCTGGGGACTCGGGTTCAAGCCTCAGTGATTTTATTCTTCAGCTGTGTGTCCTCGGACAAGTTACTTTCCGTCTCTGAGCCTCCAGTTCCTTGTTGAGTGGGGTGGAAGTAACTGAGCCTTCGCCCACAGCAGTCACTAAATCCATCTTTGCCATTAGGTCACCATCCAGGTAATCTCTTACCAACCCCTGCAAGCGTCATATGAACATAAGTGTACAGGTCCTGGAGTGGAGGGCTAGCCACCACACAAGGTCCTCCTGGTCCTGGGAGCTGGGACCTCACTGGCTCAGAGCCGGACTCTAGGTTCCAGTTTTGGAGGAAGGGGCCAACCTGGGGGGCGGGACTGTGCTCACATTCTCTTCCCACGAGGAAGTCCGAGGGCTCAACCCTTCTGTATGAGGAGACTCCGGAGACAAAGGAGAGGCCACATCCATAGTCACTCGGCCACCATGGTCAGCAGAGACACAAGTGTCCCTGGCAAATTACTTAGGGCATTTGGGGTTCATCAGCTGCTTCTTCTGTGTGTGTGCGTGCATGCATGTGTACATGCGTGTGTGCATGCTTGCTTGTGTGTGTGTGTGTGTATCTAATAACTGTTCCTAAGGGCAGTGTCTATAAACTCATGACCAGACCAACCAAAGATGGACTATCCAGCTATCGGAATGGCCCTGAGCAAGCTCCTTAGATCACGCCCTCAAAAGGCTCCGGAAACTGAGAGACACGAGACAGCAGAGGGGCCACTCTCAGAACGTCATCCGTCCAAGCCTGCCCAAGGCCACCCAGGACCAGCCCTAATCAGTCAAAGAAACGAAAGGGACACGTGGGGCCTAGCCTTTACCTCTGAACTACTGAACACAGATAGGTCCTGGGAGAAGGGGAGTCTGGGGGAATCGTCTTCAGTTGTGAGCCTGCTGCTGAACCCAGCTGGCTCCGAGAGACGGCTCCAAGCCCACAGTCACACAGACAGCCTGGCTTAATCTTCGTGGGTCCCAGAACTAAACAGACAGGGATGTGAGAGAGATGTGCGGGGTGGGCGGGGTGAGAGGGAGGTGGGGAAGGGCAGTGGTCAGGGTTTAAGATGAGCATATGTGGAGATATTAACAAGTGACAATTTAAAAAGTTAAAAAAATCATCGAATTGCACATGAGAAGCAGATAAACTGTGATATGTAAAACAAGCTTTAATAAAATAAGACAGTGTCATTTTCTGGCTGGGAGATGTTTGGTGCACACCTTTAATCCCAGCACTCATGAGGCAGAAGTAAGCAGATCTTGCTCTGTAAGTTCGAGGCCAGCCTGGTCTACGGAGTGAGTTCCAGGGCAGTCAGGGCAACACAGAGAAACTCTGTCTCAGAAAAACAAAAGTCATTTTCTGCAAAGGCTATCTGTTGCTTTTAGTCCCCATGACCTCAGGGGTGTTAGGGAAGCAGGGCCTCTGTAGATGTGGTCTCAGGCTGTGGGGCTCCCCAAGAAGTGCTCAAGGACACAGGAAGTGGCTCCTTTTATGGCCCTTCCGCTTCCCTGGCTTTAAGCGGGGTAGGGGGTGAGGGCTGTAGAGGGGGATTACATCAGGGAGTTTTAATTGGAAGGGTCACTGGAGCAAATCCGATTAAAGGGATTGGGAGCAGCCTGAGGGGCTGTCCCCTCCCTGCCTGCTGCAGGGTTGGGGAGGGCTGGAGCAGCAGGAGATGCTGGAGGGTGGGCATGTGAGCCTTGGCAAGAGAAGCAGTCACAATTGGGAAGTTGTGTGTGTGTGTGTCTGTGTGTCTGTCTGTCGTCTCTCTGAGACAGGATCTCACTGTGTAGCTTTGGCTAGCCTGGAACTCAGTACCAAGCTGGCCTTGAACTTGAGATCCTCCAGAGTTCTGGGATCACAGGCATGCACCACCACATCTGGTTAAATTGGGAGATTTCACATAAAAATCCAGATAAATATCACATAAAATTCCCTCAGCAAATCAGAGGCACTCCACTGACCGGCACTTCCAGTCGTAGCCACTAGGTGGTGCTAAGGAGCAGTCACCCCTTCTGAGGGGCAGGCTCCCACCCAGTGCCTCAGGATCTTTGCATCTACCTCACTGTAGGCCTCTGCAGTCATGAGCTCTTGCATTCCTGGGCCTACCTCGTGCCATGACAATGAGAATAGCTATTAGCAGACCTGCTACTGTGTGCAAAGAATGTTCCAGAGATCTGCATGGATTTACAGAGGTAGAAACAGGGCAGCGTGTGTGTGTGTGTGTGTGTGTGTGTGTGTGTGTGTGTGTGTGTGCGTGCTGGTGTCACCACCCACTGACCGGCACTTCCAGTCGTAGCCACTAGGTGGTGCTAAGGAGCAGTCACCCCTTCTGAGGGGCAGGCTCCCACCCAGTGCCTCAGGATCTTTGCATCTACCTCACTGTAGGCCTCTGCAGTCATGAGCTCTTGCATTCCTGGGCCTACCTCGTGCCATGACAATGAGAATAGCTATTAGCAGACCTGCTACTGTGTGCAAAGAATGTTCCAGAGATCTGCATGGATTTACAGAGGTAGAAACAGGGCAGCGTGTGTGTGTGTGTGTGTGTGTGTGTGTGTGTGTGTGTGTGCGCGCGCGCGCGCGCGTTTGTGTCCCACCACCCTGCCTCAGTTTGCCCCATATTCACATCTGGCCAATTCCTGTTTACAGACATCTCCAGATTCGAGCTCTCCTGGGCACCAGGACCACCCTGCCCCGAACTACCATCCACCCCTATCGGTACCACTGCAGACAGATGATGTCTCTCCTGCCCCCTCAAAGCCACTGTAAAGTCCACACACCCCAGTGTCTATTCCTTCCTTTTTCCACTGCTGGGCATGGACCATCTGAGATAAAGACTACATTTCCCAGCTTCCCTTGCAGCTAGGTGAGGTCCTGTGAATAGATTTGGAATTGGAGTGAACCCTTCTCCTTTCTCTCTTACTGGCTGGGAGACAGGTGATATTCCTGTCTTGGATGTGAACTCCAGCACCAGGCTGACCTTTTACAGAGAAGCCTGTCAGCGCTTGGTCTGTGTGGGTTAAGCCATAGTGTCTGGGATCTCACCATCCTAGGAGTGTGGTCTGTAGACCCGGCAGGCAGCATCTGTCTGATATGCCCTCTGCTCTTTCACCTCAGGCTTCCTGGGCCCCTCACTGTCTCTGTGATCCTCCCTGCCTCAGGGCCATTGCCCATGCCCTTGCTTGTGCCTGGGATATTTTCCCTTCTGTTTTGCTAGCTAACTGCTTCTGCTCTGTGATTCAGCTGGAGGTCACCTCCTCAGGGAAGTCACACTGGATGTCCCCAGAGACACGGGCTTCCCTTCTCTCAGAAGTGTCCACAGGGTATTCCAGCAATGAGATCTTCCACAGACACTTTCCAGTTTGTGGATATGGGCTGGGTCTTCAGGGTCCACGGCAGAGCTCAGCAAAGTCGCAGAGAACCAAGATGGGCTTGGCGGCATATAGTGCCATCCCCGCACTCAGCCTAACAGAGGAGGATGGCTAGTTTCAGGACAGCCTGGGCTACACAACAAGACCCTGTCTCAGTGAATGAATGAATGAATGAATGAGTGAGTGAATGAATGAATGAATGAATGGCTTGGATGTGGCCCAGTGGCGGCATGCACAAATCCCAGGTGTGGTGGGCTACTCTGTCACCCTAGTACTTGGGAAGTGATAAGGAAGGTGAATCAGGAGTTCAAAGTCAGCCGGGGGTGGTGGTGCATGCCTTTAATCCCAACACTCTGGAGGCAAGCATGCATACGTACACTGCGACACACATATACACACAATGCACACTGGCCTGCACACAGGCACATGAACGCACACAATCAAATATAATTTAAAATCTGTAGCATAGACGTATGAAAGGCAGAGGCTGCCCTGTGGAGGTCAGGGCTGGGGACCGTCACCCCTCCTGTCTCCTGAGCAACCGACCTTGTAAGAGGACAAGAGAGGTCGACTCTGGTCTGCATGGGGAGGAGGTGTTCCAAAGGTTCCTTTCTGAAAGGGAAAGCCAGGGACTCTGCCCTTCCGGTTGGGTGACTGCCAGTTCCCTAGACCTGCTGAGGACATGGGCAGTCAGGGGGACTATCAGTCAGCATTGACTAATGGCTCGGGCTGTCCCTGCTGGAGAGAGCCGCACTGAGAATAAAATGAAGAAGTATGTGGCAGGCTCCAGAGAGCCTCAAACTGGTGCCTTTGTCTCCTGGTATGGAGGGACAGGAGACAGAGCATTGTCCCTGAGAGTCCAACCACGGTGACTCACGGCTGGAAGTGAACCCCGTGTGTCAGGAAGAGATGATGGAGCAGGGGACCATGGGGCAGCCAGGGCTTCAGGAGAGCCGTTCTTCACGGCCACATTGGCTGCTGGAGCAATACGGCTTTCTCACGCCACTGTCCCATCTCACTACAGAGTCACTGACACAAAATTGGACAGGTAAGCCTTGCCTTTTAATTTCAACTGGACAACCTCTGTCGAGTGTCTTCATGTAGAGAGCCTTGTGGGCCTCCTGCACTGCTCCCTCCCTGGTGACTCAGAATCTAGTGAGTCTCTCACGCCAGTGTGCAGCTTTCACTTATACCACAGGATGTGACAGGGGACAGGAGGAGATGTCAGTAGACTAAGACGTCCAGGCTGGCCTTGAACTTATGATCCTCCTGCCTCAGTCTCCAGATTGGCTGGGAGATGCTGGCCTGACCTCTGTCTTCCTTCATGCATTTAAAGCACGAAGGTGGAGCAACCACTCCCAGCATTGCTGGGGACCAAATCCAGGGCATCTGGAATGGACGGTGAGCCACGCCCAGCAGGAGGGAGACAGTGAGTGGGTTGGTTAAGAACCTGAACTGGGCTGGGAGGTGGCTCAGCTGGTGGTACTTGCCTGGTGGGCATGATGACTGTCACCTCAAAGAGTGGCTCAGGTGTCTCTATGATGACCCATTGAGTCCTCCCTCACTCATTCACATGCCAGGCCTCTGGGTTCTAGAGACTCACCGATGAGCAGCGGGAAAACTTGAGTGTTGTTGACCAATAACAAAACAGATTGATGTGGTCTGATAGTTTCTATGGAGGGTGAAGTAGGCCTGTGGGAGAGAGGTGACTACCAGGTGGTTGGCTTTGGCTGGGGTGGCCTGGCAGGGGGAAGGGAGGGTGGTTCAGGCCTGGGATGAGGAGAAGCTGGGATGAGGAGAAGCTGGCCTGAGGGAAGCATTCCAGGTGAAGGGATGGCAGATGCAAAGGCCCTAGGGTGGGAAGCTGCTGGGCAAGTGTGTTTGAGGTGGAGGGAGGGGAGGAGGGAGAAAGAGGTGAGGAGCACACACGAGAGGGTCCCCCTATACTAAGTGCAGCGCAGGCCGCCACAGCAAACAGTCTAAGGAGACAGTCCAGAGAGTGCCGCCATATTTGTTCTCCAAGAGATGCTGGCCATGTTCAGCTGTGCCCAGGAGACACTGGGCAGCAGAGTGCAAACCTGAACCTTAAAGGGGGGGGGGGCTTAGTCAGGAGCCTGCAGCGGCTCCTTTGCTGATCAAGGAAAGGGGAAGAAGCTGCGGTGAATCTGGCCATAGGGCTCTGAGCTCGGGCCTCTGTCCTAGGAACCCTCTTAGGGCCTCTTCTATCCCTGATTCACTGAGTCCCAGTGGTAAGCGCCCTGTGCGTCCAGGGCCACTCAAGGAAAGGCACATGCTGCCAACAGCAAGTCCCCCAGGTCCTATTCTTTCATACCAACAGAACCCCGGTTTTCAAACGCCTAACACAGATTCTTGGCTTAAAGATTCCATCTCCCAGCCTTCCTTGCTGCTAGATGGGTGAAGTGTTGTGTGGGCATTCAGACATCTCTTTAAAGCAGAGAACACTGCCTCCTCTTTCGAGATCTTTCCTCATCCTGCTGCCAGGGACGATGATGTGATGGCTGGAACTACAGCAGCCACGTGGTGCCACCATGCTGAAAGCTACACTCTTCAGGAAGGGGTGAGCAGGAAGATGGGGCGAGCTGGGACCGTGACAACCTTCTAGAGCCACCACCCTACCCCCTTGGCTGTTGATGTCCAGATGAGTGGGGAAAATATGCCTTTATCCTCAGAAGAATCAACACAGCAATGGTCAGCCCAGCAACACCCCAGTAAATGGAGACTTTGGAGAGCTACTCACGCAGGGGACTGCCCGCCTCTCTGACTGGTGGTACCACCGAGGCAGTAGGCACCCAGTTGCTCAGAGACCTCAGGCAAAGGACTTGGAGCCCTCTGCTGTGAACACACTTCCAGACCACAGGGCCAAGCAGTGTTTGTGGCTTTCACCTGCTCTTCCCATCCTTTCCTGGGCCCCACTGGCTTCGCTTTTTCTTGTAGCAAAGGGTAAGTAAGGAGGTTTTGGCCCCTCCCTGTCTGCTGTCCCCTGGCCTGGCCCAGGAGTTCTTTCCCCTGCAGGAAGTTCACCCTGGAGGAAATGCCTTCTCTGGAAAGTCTGAAGTGAAATCACAGACACTTCCTGCGGGGTCCAGCGCTTACTATCCCACCACAATGGTCCCGGCATGTACAAACCAGGTCCTGGCACTCCTAGAGACCCGTGGTGACTTCCTGCTGCACTCACATACAGTGCAAAGCTATTGAGGCTTATGTAGCCTGCCCGCGCTGGCTGGTCGGCCTCTCAGATCCCTCTACCAGCTTCTTTGTCCCCGTGTGCCCAGCACACAGTAGGTGCTTTGTAACTATCGAGGAACCAAAATTTCCAAATAAGTGAGCACCATAGGGTCAGGGCGAAGGACTGAGGGACATGGTAACAAGTCCAGTACACAGCAGGCGTTCAATAACTACAGACAAAGAATTCAGGGCTGTGCTCCCAGCCCTGGGTCCAGCGTCTGGAGGGTGCTGAGGCCACTCCAGGATAAAGAGCCTGGAGTCAGAGTATGCCTGTCACACATGCTCTGGTCCCTCTTGGGCACGGTGTCTGCATTAATCCCACTAAAGACTTGATATGTCAGGGAGCATTATCCAGACTGAGCAGATGTCCTGCTGGCTTTAGCCTCACCTTGACTGGAGATCCTTACCACAGCTGAGACCCTCTCTACCCCCGCGCCTCTGCCCACCACAGC
>NC_022033.1:11393514-11411878 GCF_000317375.1 Microtus ochrogaster | reverse complement strand
GAGACCCTCTCCATCCCTGTCTATCTGCCCAGGGTCCTCCCTACTGGGCGTCAAGCTGTGCACAGTTTCAGGAAGGCATCAGGCCACCCATCCATTCACTCACTCACTGACCCCTTCAGCAAATAATTATGGAACCCATACCATGTTCCAGGTGCCATCCCACAGCCGGACACAACAGTGACCAGAAGCAGACCTGTCCTGTCTTTGTGTGTGTGTGTGCGTGTGCGCGTGACATCTTGGGCAGAAGCAGGCATGCCACACAGGAGCAACCACTCACATATCACTTCAGGAGCTACAAATGCAAGATAATGGGTGACGGGCGGGGGGAGGGAGCTATGACTGAGTGAGCGGGCTGCTCACTGTGTTGGCCAGGAGCTGGTATGGACTGGGTACCCTCCACAGACTTCACATGAAGACATGGCTCTCAGTGTGGCAGTGTTGAGGGGAGGGTATCTTCAAGGGGGGTGTCTGGTGGAGTCTTAGGTTTTGGGTCTCTTGAATTAGCCCTGGGGAGAGGATTGTTTTAGCCCTTGGGTCCCTCCCCAGCCTCCACTCTCCTCTCCCTCAGCCTCTGGCCCCCCTAACTTCTAGACCCAGAGGGCCATTGATCTCCCCTCTTACTCAGCCACCAGCCACCGCAGTGCCACCTGCCAGGAAGCCTTGCAGCCAAGAGGCCCTCACCGGAGCCTGCTCTATGCTGCTCTGACTTCCAACCTGTTTCACGGTGAGCTAAATAAAGCTCCTTGCTTCAGGGATTTCATTACAGTCTTGAAAAACAGACTAATAGCGGAGCAGCTGTCTGAAATAGGAGCGTAGAGCCGTCTGCAGCCCGGGAGAGGAACATCCAGGCGAGGCGGCGGGGTGGGGGTGGGGTTCCCAGCACCCATCACACGTCACATGAGTTGGTGCTGTGACTTCCATTCTGTAGACAGCAGAAATAATAATGTTTACCGAGCACCCACTCACTGCGTGCCACGCTCTGTTCTGAGCATTTTACACACAACAAACTACGTCACATTCTGGTGCTGGGAAGGTGGCTCAGCAGCTCCTGTTCCAGGGCATCCGGTGCCCTCTTCTGCCCTCCTTGCCTCACTTTTGATTCTTTCTAGCAATTTCTTACTGATCTTTCGAGCTCTGAGGCCCCGTGTCAGCTGCTGTAAGATGATTACCAGTTCCTCTGAGACAGAGCACATCTGGACCAGTGAAGTGGTCCCCATTTCCTGTCCCCAACCTCTCCTGAACCCTGCAGAGGACCCCAGTCTCATCTGGACATACGTGGTCCAGCTCTGGCTTCTGCAAGGCTCTCTTATATTTTTTGGTTTTGAGCCTAGCCTTTAGTGGCTGCGCCATCTCTCTGGCCCCATTAGGACTCTCTCATATGGGCAATGCTGTATCCTCAGCTGGCCCTGGCCTCTGCCTTCAGAAGACGTGGTGCTGGGCCGTCCAGGTTAGAGAGAAAGTACACATCCTGCCTTAAATGCTGCTAGGCTCTGTGATAACCAAAGGCACAGATAAGGTGCCTACTATGTGCTGGCCTAACAGGGGGGAATGAAAAAGAACGGCTTAGGTTTCCGGCCACAAGGCTCCTTCTCAGTCCACACTTTCTCTATGGCTTCTGCAGCTTGAGGCTGGGAGTCGGCCAAGGGGAAGAATCGTCAAGGAGCTCAAGGGGTCAGGCCCGGAGCTGGGGTCTGAGGACACACATCCTGTCAGGCTCTGGCCTTCTTGGGCAATAGAGAATTAGGCTGGCCCCTGATTCCTGCAGCCTTCTTCCCAGGCACGTGAGTACTTCCTGGCTCTCACGAGGCTAGGGCTGGGAGGCAGAATGCTTGCCACACAGGGGTGAGGACCCTGGGTTCCATCCCTAGCCGGACCTCACTGCCAGGGTGGAGACGTCCTGAGTCTTCAAGTCCTTTTGCCCTGGACAGGACAGACCCCAGCAATTTCCTGTCATATTTCTTTCCAGAAGCCAGAGTGGGGACTGTCCTTTCTCTCTTCTGCCAGAGGGCCTGACCTCTCTGCTCTGCTGGGACCAAGAGGGAAGTACACAGGGCTGGGCTAGGTTGGGTGTGGAACACCAGCAAGGGTGGGCGGCCCTCAGTGGCTCCACAAGGGTGTGGAGGTGTCTCCAGGCTGGCCTGATTTCCATGCTTCTCAATAGAAGTCAACAAAGAAGGCTATTATAAATAAAAATAATATAAATATAAGCATATATAAGTATTCAGACACATATATATGGTGTGTGTGTGTGTGTGTGTGTGTGTGTGTGTGTGAGAGAGAGAGAGAGAGAGAGAGAGAGAGAGAGAGAGCACATCAGTAAATTAAATTACGTGAACGAAACCAGGTCTGAGGAAGTGACCCCAGCACTCAGGAAGTTGAGGCAGGAGGACTGTAAGATGGAGGCCAGTTTGAGCAAATGTCGTTCAGCGGAAGCCCTCATATTCAGGAGTGAGGTCTTTCTCCTTCTCTCACAGCACCTTCAAGGTGCAAGCTGGCTGTCTCTCCCTCCCCGGAAGATGACAAGCAAAGTAAGGTTCCCAGAGGGCTCATTGTTTCTGAGCATATAACAATGACGACACCAGCAGTCACCAGAAGCGAGGAGGGGGAGGAGCGTGCCACAGGATGGAAGACGATACTAAAATCACCCCTGCAGATAGATATTAGGAGGAAAACATAGGGCTCAGAGAGGTTAATCACTTGCCCAAGGTCACACAGCTAAGTGACAAATTGGTTTTGGGCCCAAGCTGTGTGACTCAAAAGACTATGATCTAGCCTAGTGACGGTGGCACTGTTTCTGGGAGGCATTTTAGAAACATGGGGAGGGCAGGTACATCTGGTTGCCATGGTACTGATGTTGGGGGGGGGTCAGAGTGGCTTTCAGTGGGTGCAAACCAGGAATAAGACCCATCCTGGGATATACAAGTAGCCTTGAGTCATGAAGTCACACCCTGGTCCCTATGCCAACAGCGCACCAGGTTTCTCTTTCCCACGGTGGTATCCACAGCTGGGCGCTGGCTGAATCCCAGTGGGGTGGGCACCGCTGGCACCCAATCTTACAGATGGGGACACTGCAGATCAAAGAGGAGGGGGCACAACAAGCTGGCAGGTGGCAGCTGGGCTGGAACTGGAGTTAAGGGTACAGATTCTGGGGAAATGTCCCCAACCTCAGTTCAGGATGGGGCAATGCCCTGAGAGGCTGTAATGTCGGAAGTCACAACTGTATTGATACAACTACCAGACTTCCCTGCAGAGCCCAGCTGCTTCCTAGCGCACCCATGGTGACGTTGGGCATCCTGCCAGAGTGTCCTCATCTTTTCTCACCCCTTCCTTTCTTGGGGTGCAATAACCCAGATCTTCACACATGCCAGGCAAGCATGCTACCAGTGACAGGCACCTCCAGTCCTCAAGAAAAGGCTTCTTTAATGGTCTCACTAAACTACTCAGGCTGGCCTTTGACTGGGGATCCTTCTGTCTCCCACCTCCAAATAGCTGGGGTCATGGGCCTCTGTCACTAGGACCGGCCTAGTCCAGATCAGCTTAACTGACTGTTAAGCTACACCACACATCAGTAGCCTGGAGTGCAGGGCAGGGATGGGAAATAATCAAGATTCAAAACTCTAAGTACGGTGTCCGCTGAATGAGTCACAGCCACCCACCGTTAACCATCACACAAATCCAAATGTCTTAAGTCAAGTCATTCCCAACCAAAAAATGCTCAAACTAGTTTAAAGGCGATTTCTTTGTTTTGGAGATAAGGTCTTAGTACTTAACTCAGGTTGACTTAAACTTCTAAGTTTCCTGATTCAGCTTCCCAAGTGCTGGGATTTCAGGTGTATTCCATGGTGCTTGGTGCAATACTAAAACAGAAAAAAAAGGTTCTTGGGTCACACAGCTCAGTTGTTGGGTTGTGTGAAGTCTTGGGTTCAGTTTCCAGCACCACATACATTGGGTGTGGCAGCCTGTGCCTGAAATCCCAGCACTTTTGGGAGATGGATGCAAAAGAACCAGCCTTGACTGCATAGCAAATTCCAGGCCAGCTTGGGTTACATGAGGTCCTGTCTTCAAATAAGACTTAGCACTGAATACAGGGGGGTTGGATCAGTAGTACAAGGCCCACCTAGTATGTGAGAGGCCTAGGGTTTGGTCTCCACACATTACACACACACACACACACACACACACACACGTGCATACATACACACACGTGTGGAACAATTTACAATGAATAAAATACCCTAACTAAAGACCAGAGTCTGAGAAAAGTGGGAAATGAACACTGATCTTGTGTACGGGGCGAGTCCCCCCATCTATGCATGAGCAGCAGGCACTCTCTCTCTCTCTCTTTTAATATAAAGTTTTTTATTTGTGTTTTTAAAAAAAAGATTCTGTTTCTTCCTGGAATCTGTGTGGGTACATTGTCTCTGCATTTTATTGGAACTAGGGATGGGATAGGTAACAGATATAGTTAGTTTATTCCTTAGATGGTAACAATGACGCTTCTTTGGGGGGAAAGGTAACAGATACAGTTTGTTTATTCCTTAGATGGTAACAATGACGCTTCGTTGGGGGGAATGTGTGTTATTTTATAGGTTGTCATAAAACAGACTGCTGAATGTGATGGAGAAACAGAAAATCTGAAACAGATATTAAAGAATTATACAGCTGAGTTCTCCCCTGACCATGTGTCACTAGAGCAAGCTGCCGGCCTGCCTTCATTACAGGTATGTCTCGTTCATTCCCGTAGACTCTTGCTTTACCCTTGGGGCGGAGAATCTTCTGTAGTATGATAGTGTTGTGCCTGACATCCACTTTCCAGCGAAAACTATTTCCTTTCCATTCTTAATTCATGAAATAGTGGTTCTGTGGCGTCGTTAATATATCATATGGCCCTGGCCGACACTCTCTTCTGGACCCCCTCCCTGGGCCTGGTGAGATGTCTAGAGTCCAGTCCCCTTTCAGATCTTGGTTAAATACAGGCTGCTGCCAGCACTGGTCTGTAACAATGAGGTAGACAGGCCTGATATCAGTGTGGGGCAGCCGGCAACTGGCTGGTATGAAACTCTACACCTCGAGTTTCAAACAAATGCCGCTGTTTCCACCATGCTGGCTCTATGCCTTGCTTTCCAGAAACCTTTTTTGAAAATTCCTTGCTTGAAAATGGCACAGACAGCTATTTCTGCCCCAAGAGCGAGAAAATGAGTTCACGGTGGGGTCCCAAGCCCCAGCCCTGGCTCTCACTGCTGTGTGGCCTTGGGTAAGTCAGGGCACTCTCTGAGCCTGCTTTCATATCCCAGTGGCAGGGGAGGTTAGAAACAGTACATAGCCACATGGTCATCGGTTTAGTTCAATAAACAAACAGTACAAGAAAAAAATTAAGAATATCTCTCGAAGTGTGCCCTGTGAGGCCAGAAGGAAGCCTTGGTGATTCCTAGGACCCGGAGCCACAGGTGGTTATGAACTGCCCATGTGGGTGGTGGGAACCAAACCCGGGTCCTCTGGAAGAGCAGCCAGAGCTCTTAACCATTGAGCCACCTCTCCAGCCCCCAGAAGGAAGGTCTGTTACTCAGTTTTGAAAGTGAAATCCTGAGGACACAGGATCCAGATGGAAATTGTCAAGAACCAACAATTCTGTTTCGTTTTTTTTTTTTTCCCTTCTTCTTGACACAAGGTCTCACCATTTAGCCCATGCTGACCTTGAACTAATTATGTGACCCAGGCTGGCCTTGAATTAATTTTATAGCCCAGGCTTTCTATCCTTTTGCATAAGCTGCCCAGGTGCTGGGCACACCCTATTTCAAAGCCAACAATAACAAGCTTCCTTTTCCATGTGGCCTCCCTCGCTGAGGCAGGAGAGCAAAAGGCTCCTGCAGGGTCAGAGGGTGTACCATGGAAGAAGGAAGAAAGAGAAGGGGTTTTAGTGTCTTTTCCTTTTCCAACGTGAGGAAATCGGATCTCAGAAGCTAGATTCTCGATGGCACAGTGCTCCCAAGAACGGCCCTTGTCACCTGCCGCTGCCGTCACCGCATACACCTGGGAGCAGCCGTGTCCCCTACCTGGCTAGTGCACACAGTGCTGCTGATCACACAGTGGGTTGTGCCAGGGCTGCTGATCTCTCTGGAGTCTTCTCTGGTGCTTTCGAGACCTCTGGACTTCTGGGACTAATTAACTGAGGGTATTCGGGTATGGAAAAGGGACCCTGACAGTGGTTCTGTAGAAAAACTATCAGTCAGCTACCAGCTGCTACCAGCCAAGAGATCCACATAGGGCTCGCTGTCACGCGGGTTGGGTCCAGGATTCCAGCTAAACATTCTGGAAGTCTGAGGATGTTCCATGATGGCAGAGGATGTCACGGGCAGGAGCGAGCAGATGCTGGGGCTCCAGGTGATCTGGAGACACCAGATGGACCTGATCCTCAGAGAAAGCCTATTCCCTTGTGTTGATGGTGACAGGTCCTCCAGGCGGTGACAATTTAGGTCACATTTCTCAAGCCTAGATTCTGAGATTTCACTTCAGTTCTTGTCTTTTTGAGACAGGGTCTCACGTAGCCCAGGCTATCTTTGAACTCCCTCTATAGCTGAGGATAGTCTTAAATTTCTGACCTTCTTGCCTCCCCAGTGCTGGGATTACAAGCGTGCCGGGTGTGAGACCCAGGTACTCTGCCCACTGAGCCATACCTCCAGCCCTGCTGGGGTTTTCATCTTCGTTGAACTTCCCAGAAAAGGCACTGACCCAAGGAAGAAGGGGATCAGAACTGCTTTTCCTTCGGTTCAGACTTCACACACTGGAACCGTGGTGTCTCTGTGTTTCTGTCCCTGTCACACTCTCTCTGTAGAGTGTGAGCACCTGGCAGCTCAGCGGCCTTTTCTGGTGTCATTGTTGTGAGAAAACATTTGCATATGCAAATGAGCAAATGCACATCATCTCCATACAATTCCCTGTTTCATGAAGTTAGGGATGAGATATATATATGTGTGTGTGTGTGTGTGTGTGTGTGTGTGTGTGTGTGTGTGTGTGTGTAAAAGGTTACCTGTGTAGAAAATACATTTTGTTTTTGTTTTTTGAGACAGTCTCCTTATCTGTGATCCTTTTCCCTCTGCCTCTGGAGTGCCAGGATTACAGGTATAGTAGATCCCAAGATTATAGGTATAGTAGACCTATTATATATAGACTGTCTGATGACCACTGAGAGGATGAATTAAAAAGTCTCCACAGATGGAGGGACCTGGGGCTGGGTGTGGGGAGCCACTGGGCCTCTGTGCCCTGATCCTTCCAGGCTCCAACCCCACCCGTGGCTAGGTGACACTTTATCTGAACTTTCACAGTATCTGTCCTTGCTCGTTGCTTTGTGCTCCAGATACCATAGGCTGCTTCTGTCTCTCTTCCAGCCTGCAGCCCAGTGACTTCTGAAATCAGCACACTTGTGCACACACACACACATGCACACAAAAGAACACGCACACACAAGCACACATGCACACACACGCAGACACAAGAACACACATACATGAACGTACGCACACACACATAAAAGCATGCGTGCGCACACAGGTGCATACACAAGAACACGCATACACACACACACACGAATGCTCTTTTCTGTCTTGCTCAGGTTTGAGAATTCACAGCATCATTTTGACATAACATTCCAGAAAACACATTCTGCTAAAGCACATTTTTCTGTGACAGAGACATGTCACCTTCCCAGCATTGCAGCATGTTAAATGACAGCCAATGTTGTCACTCAGAGATGAACCGAGAGCGAGCGAGCAAGGGGGGGTGGGAGGAAAGAGCGAGAGAGCGAGAGCGAGAGAGAGATAGTGGGAAAGAAAGGAGTACTCAAATTGCCTATGTTCCTTTGTTGATTTTCGTTCCCTTACACTGCTGGGTGGACGGCCATGGACAGCTGCCCTCTCTCAGCGATATCAACAAATAAAGTAACTTCACTGCGAGAAAAGCCAGTGCTGGAGGGGGGCAGCAAACAGGGCAGGGCATGGCTCCTGTGATTCGCCCACTCCTTTCATCAACATTTAGGGAGACAATGGCTTCCCAGAGTAAGGATGCTTCCTGCCTCTCTTGCAGCTAGAAACACCATGTGGCTCTGTTCTGCCGTAGGACAGGAGTAGGAGAGAGTAGATGGGTGGGGTTGGCGTTTGTTCTGAATACTGTGCTGTCCAGTTTCCTCTCTTCCTCTCTTTAAGACTTCTGCATATTTTGTTTGTTTGGCTTTAGTCTTTGAGACAGGCTCATATATCCCAGGCTAGCCTCAAACATGCTACAGAGCCAAGGGTGACCTTGAATTTCTGATCTTCCTGCTTCTACTTCCCAGGTGCTGTGATTATAGGTGTGTGCCACTATGCTCAGTTCAATGGGGTCCTGGGAATTGACCTCAGGGCTTTTTGTATGCTATGTAAGCATTCTATGAACTGAGTTATTCCTCAGTCCTTCTGATCCCTCTTTTCTTGATTGATCCGTTTATCTGCTCATCCACTCGCCCATCCACCAGAGAGCCTGTGCCACATTCTGAGAATGCAGAAATTGAACAAACTCTACCTATCCCTCAAGGAGCCCTGAGTCTTTTATGGAGAGAGAGAGACTGGAGAGAGAGAAAGAGAGAGAGAGAGAGAGAGAGAGAGAGAGAGAGAGAGAGAGAGAGAGAGAGAGAGAGAGAGGAGAGAACCCAAGTGGCTTTATACAACAGCACAGGAGCACAGGAGACAAAGAGTCTGACACTGTCACTTTTCTTATATGACTTTATGATTGTATTAATAAAGAAATAAAGGCATGTGCCACCAAAACAAACAAAACAGAAACCTAAAAAAGAAAAAAAAAACACAAGACAAAGATAACAAAAGTCAAAAGCCAGGAAGGAAAAGCACTCTTGGGAGCGCAGGGACAGCAGAGACTCACAATCCAGTTGCAGCTATTCTAAGTGGACACTGGGAAGTTGCTCAGAGGGCCCAAGGTCTGACACAGGAGCTGATGAAGCTAGGTTTGTGTGAGCAGAAGTGTGGACGACAGGGAGAGCATGGGTGAGTGCTGTCACTGTGAGGCCGAGGCTGAGGCGTGGGGAAGCAGGGCTCCACCACCCCTCAGAGCACCTGCCCAGAGCCTCCCAGACAGCCACAGCAGGAAGAACTGCACCATGAGAGGTAATATCAGCAGGCGCAGTCTTGGGAACTCGCCCCTGACCCCTGACCCCTGTCCCCAGCACATGGCTGCTCCCATGGACCTCTGATCTTTGGTTGTCCAGGCGTACTGCACAAATCCTTCCATAGAGTGCCCATGTCCTGACTACGTTCCCATAACCAAGCCACCCATGTGTCCACAGAGACTGTCTCTCACTGGTGTCCCTGTGTCCCCTTCTTCTCCACAGGCTACACTCTCCCCAGACCCAGCTTTGTAACATAAACCCTAACCTGTTCAAAAGTCCCCGAGCTGCCTTCCCCCCCACTTTCCCGGGACAAAAGCCCCTGGCCCCTCACAGCCTTGAAGACCTTGGCACTGAGACCTCTGCCCACCCTCATACTATTTTACCCACCTGGACTCTCCCCCAGCCTCCCATGCTCCACCTGGCCCCTGCCCCAGGGCCTTTGCACTGGAATTCTATCTCACCATGGCTCAGTCCCACCCAGAAGTCTCTTCCCCCCCCCCAGCCTCAGGTTTCAGCTCAATGACACCCCTATGGGGGACCCCTCAGTGGCACTCCTAGAGAGGACTCCTGGCTGCATCCTGGGTGCTGGGGATGTGACCCAGTTGGCAGAGTGCTGTCTAGATATAGGACACCCCCAGTTTCATCCCAAGCATTGCATAAACACTCCCCACCCATTCCGGCACCCAGGAGACGGAGACGGGTGCATCAGATGTTTAGAGTCAACCTACTTGACTCTACATGGAGAATCCACAGACAGCCTGGGCTATGAGACCCTGTCTCAATAATAAATAAATAATAAAGCCACTTAACCCTCATATATCCTGAGAGTCTCTAAGGCTGTCAAAGCTCTTGCTCAATTCCTCGACGACAAACGGACTGCCTCTCATACTTGCATGTGGGGTTCCTGAGAGGTAGGGGCACTCGACAAACCCACCAAGCAGTCCCAGCATGCTGGTAGCAGGTACACGCTCACTGGGTGAGTGAATACACAAGCCTTGCCCCCATGGTCAAGGTGAACTGCCTCAGACTTGACTTGGGGACGCCTCCAGGACGCTTTCAGGATCTGTGAATGGAGAAGTTGACTGCTAAGGAAACTCAGAGGGACCACACCCATTGCACAGCGGTGAAGCTGAGACCCAGAAGGGGAGGAATAGATACAGCATGGGAGCCCAGTCATCAGGCAAAGCCATGCCACGGGGGCCCTGCCATAGCCGTCCCCAGGTGGGACCTGAGCCTCCCACCTCTCCTACAGACACTTGTCCTTCAGAAATGACACTCCTGGTCTTCCAACAGTCCCTCTCAGGGCCCTGCTCAGTCTCTGTCCTCACCTCTGCTCCCGCTCCACTGATACACTTCTGGAGGAGGGGAGGAAAATCCTCCACCTTCCCCTCTGGGCTTCAGGAGTGTCACGTTAAGAGCTGAGTCTCCTGCTGTTCCAGGTCAGGGTGACTCAGTCCAGAGGTTCCTCTGTCCCAGCCTCCCCAGGTCGCCCCTGGTAGCTGGATGAGTCCCAAGGGATAGGCTCTCTCTGAGAATGGCTCCCTGGTTACAATAGGATTGTCTTAGGGTTTTTATTGCTGTGAAGAGACACCATGACCACGACAACTCTTACAAGGGAAAAGCATTTCATTGCGATGGCTTGCTTACAGTTTCAGAGGTTTAGTTCCTTATCATCATGGTGGGAGCATGGTGGTGTGCAGGCAGACGTGGAAGCTGAGAATCCTACATCTGCAGGAAATTGACTGAGACCCCGGGCAGAATCCTGAGCATAGGAAACCTCAAAGTCCATCCCTACAGTGACGCACTTCCTCCAACAAGGCCTACTCCAATATCTCCTAATAATGCCAGTTACTATTCAAACTACCCTAGGGATGGGGGCCACGGCACAATAGGGATGGGATGCCACCACAGGATGGCACCCCCAGGACATAGGAAATCTCTTCTTGCTGCTGCTAACTATCTGCAGTCACAGCTTAAGCACCTACTGTATGCATTTTCCAAAGTGTTTCTGTGTTTTCTGGACCAGAGAGCAGGGTGTGATTTACACGTTCTGTCCTCACCAAAGGCTGGGACCCACTGAATCGATTTATGACCTTCATCGTTAGCTCACCCCGTCTCTGCAAACCCTACCAGAGAAACTCTCCACATACGGAGGAGAGGTTCCTCTTGGGGCACAGTGATGGGATTTCTCTATCACCATGCCCCTCCGGCTGCTTCCTGTTCTAGGCCCTGGCAACTCCTCTTCTGCTTTCTCTAAGCAAGATGTCAGGTTAAGGAAACAGACTCCAGCCTTTAATGAAAATCACGAGCTGTGTCAGAGCAAGGGCGCCGGCGCCAGCGTGGCAGAGGATGAATTATGGCTGGGCCTGGGGTCGGGGGAGACAGCAGGGTGGACACCGGTGACAGAGGCTGTGGGAGGCAACACAGGGCAAGAGAGAAAGGCAAAGCTGGACAGAGAAGAAAGATGGAGGAGAAGGGGAAAAGGGAAAGAAAGAAGTGGGGAGGGAGAGGGAGGAGGAAGAAGAGGGAGGAATAAAGGAGGAAAGAGAAGAAAGAAAGAAAGGAGAAAGGGGGGAGAGACGAAGGGGAGGAAGAGGGGAGGTAGAGGAGACGGCAAGTCACTACTGTTTCCATTAGGCCTTGTTCTGGCCTCCTCTGACCTCGCTTTTCAGAGAGCCCTAGCAATCTCTCTCCAACATTTAAATCTTGCCAGGGTCTGCTATGGAGCCTTCTAAGGCTCAGGAGCCTGCAGATAAATGAGATGCACCTCCTTCTTGTGACAGGCTCAGGGAGAATCTGACTCCTGTCAACCCCTCCTCTTTCCCATCCTCCTCCATTTCTTCCCTGGGCTGTGCCCAGCCAGCTCTTCCTGCTGAGTGAACCTCACCCCTGCCTGCCTCCAGTATCTGGAGTAGGGGGCTAGTAGGACCCAGAGGCTAGGACGGGAAAGTAGGGAGACCATCTCAGGTGATTCCCCAGCTAATGTAGAAAATCAAGATAAAGACACCAAACCCTGAGTCTCTGGAGTCCCCAGTGCTGGGAAGCACTGAGCACTGGCCCAGGGCTTCTAGGGATCAGCTACTGCCCCTAAGCCGAGGCTAGGAACCACCAGGACTAGCGATGGTGGGGGTGGGAGTGGGCGGCAGAAGAGGAGACAACTCGACAGTTGGCCATCTAAAGCGACCCTCCAGCATCCGTATAAAGACAGAGGGACAGAAAGAGGCAGCATCCTTAGGAGAAAAGGAGAGGGACAGAGCAGCATGGGAGATTCTGGGTCCCAGGAGTCTCCACTCTTTCTGGTTCAGGTTGCCAGGGCAGGCCAGAGCCAAGAGCACTGAAACCTGGGGGGCGGGGCTGGGGGAAGGAGGGTGCATCTGAGGTCTGCAGTAGGGCAGAGTCGCTTCCTCCTTGGGCAGGCACTGAAGAAAGGTCTAGAAAAGCAGCGGGAGAAGGCCTCCAGTGTTCCTAGCAACACGAAGGAAGGCGCACGGGGCTGGAGAGATGGCTCAGCCGTTAGGAGCTTTGCCTGCTCTTCCAGAGGTCCTGAGTTCAATTCCCAGCAACCACATGGTGGCTCACAACCATCTGTAATGAGGTCTGGTGCCCTCTTCTGGCATGCAGGCATACACACACAGACGGAATATTGTATACATAATAAATAAATAAATAAATATTTTTTTAAAAAAAGAAAGAAGGGAGGCACAGATGGCAAGTGCCTCTTGAAATACCACAGCGTCATACATCATATGGGTGGCTTCTGTGGCCCACCTGTCTCCAGCCTGTCTACCTCACCTCTTTCCCAGAGCCCCTCCCCCAACACTGCCCCCCCCCCCGGTTCCATGGCAGCCTTGGTGGCCTTTGGCATTGGAGCTACCTCTACTGAGAATTATCCCCCTCCATTCTTTGATGGCATCAGGCAAGCCTCCGTTTCCAGAAAGGAGCAGAGGCAATGGAAAGGCACACCACACTTTCCAGCCAGACCAGAACCCATAAGGGTATTAAACAAGGGTTTTCCTAACAGGTTGTTCACGTCAGCGTTACATATCTGGTCAAAGAGTTTGGAAATAGGCTCTCTGCTCATTCATGATGGGTGAAGTTCAAGCTCGCAATGGAATACGATGAAGCTGGAAAAGAGAAGGGTCTCCTGCATGAACGGGGGCACGCTCCCAGCTGGACGGCTAGCACACAAAATCAGGTGAGCATTATAAAAACACAGGCTCCTACCTCGGCAAAAACAGAAGAAAAATATGCATGCATGTGGGCTTGCTAACACACAAACGTCCTATTTCTGGAAGGATTCATAAACTGGTGCCAGTGCTTGCGTCTAAGGAGGACTGGGTGCCTGGAGTTGGGGTGAAAGAGCATTTCCCCATGAACTCTTAAAACACCCTGACTTTCCAACAGGGAACTATATTCACCATTCAAAACCCAACACTGTAATATTTTTAGAGTTTTGACCTTATCTCTAAACGGGCCGCGGCTTTGTATACAAACAGCGGCAGAACGATGGCGCGTAAAAAACGCTCCTGTATCCATCACCGAGTCACTCCCAGAGACCAGCGCGGCGCAGAGGGAGCAGAGACCTTCATACCCAGAATCCTCACAGTCTGTCTTGTGGTCTCCTCTCCCACGGCCTGACATTTGTGCAGACGGGTTCGACCTGGCATTTCAAATGCACCAACCTGAGGGGTGTTTTCTTGTTTCTACGTTGGTCCAGGGGTTACAGAAAATAGAAGCGTCCCAGGCCTCTGTCCCGAGGGATCCTGCCCCTGTTTTCCTCAGGGAGGTGGAAGGCCTAGTTCTCAGGAGGCATGGCAACCACATGCCCACATTTAGCCTCCCCCAGGGGGACAGTGATAAATTTGTCAAAGGCACAGGGCTGCGGGGCCTGCTCCTGGGAATTCGGTTCTGACTGAATGTGGGGGAAAGGGTACACTGGGGGCATCTGTGGTGCCTGCTACCTCTTCTGGAGAAGGTCCCCATCCCCAGCACTCAGCCAGGGGCTCCATCTAGCCCTGGGTCCAGAGTCCAGGTATTTCATCCTCCATGTCAAAGTGAGAGACACTGACCTGACGGTGACTTTGGGCTGACTGAGCCAAGGTGAAACTTTCTGCTAGCCAGAATGATGGCGGAGGTGTCAGAATGACATGTTGAAAACAAATGTGTTACACACTTGACAGCATCACCTGAATCCCTCTGTCTCCACTAAACCTACCTAAACCTAAACTTGACCTTCATCGCTCCCAACCACCAGGGGAAGTGGTGGCTGCAAGCTGGCTTCTTAATGTCCAGACATCCTGCTTAGGGACGGGACTCACTTGGGCTCCCTGAACTGAAGAATGGCTTCCGCAGTATTTCCAAAGAGCCTTTCCTTAGGCAAGCTGTGGGCCCTGGCAGAAGCTTCTGGTCCAGGCCTTGGAAGCAGGAGCCAGACACAGAGAGTGCCTGGGAAAGTTATCTGACGCTGTCCTCTGGCCTCCACACACATATGTCCATGCGTGTGCACAGGCACACACACACAAGGTAAACAGATTCTGGACTCAATGTCTGGTGTCTCGTGGTTTCCCTCTCTCCCTTTCCCCTCCACCCTCCCCCTCTGGGTGGACCCCACGGATCTGCTGTCCATGTGTCCAGGTGACTTCAGAAGTGACACTCCTTAATTACAGTACTTCATGGCTGGAGATAAAGACCTCCATTCTCTGTCAATCAAAGTGAGAGCCACTGGGACCCAAGGCTTTCAGGGAAGCAGGAGAAAGGCAGAGGCTATGCCTCTGTAAATCACAAGGGAGGCTTCCCCAAGGCTCCATCCCCTTTCCAGGAAAGTCTCAACCTTCTATCACGTGGGAAATAACCATCCACAGCAATAATGGTGGTGTTCAATAGGGCAGTTATGACAGGCATGGTGCTGGGTGGAGCACACTGTGTGCCTTCTTATTTAAACCTCAAATATCTCCAAATACTATCCCTGCTTGTCAGGAAAGGACACCGAGGCTCAGAGAGGTGAGGTGCCTTCCCCAATGTTCCACAGACTGAAAAAGGAGACCTCAGCTTGGAAACATCCTCACCTTTATGATTTGGTTAAAGCTGGAGCCCTGGGGCAGCCATGTGCACAGTGCCCTGTGGATTCACGTGGCCCTCACTAAGTAGACACAGCTGAGGCTGGCAAGAAGAGCTTGGATTCTACATGTTCAGCCTCCTGGGGGACACAGCAAAGACGATGACCAGTGGCCGAGAGCAGACAACCTTGGGTTGCATTCTCCGCAGCCCACCAGGCAAAGTGGACTTAGTTCTAGCAATCTTTAGCCAACACAGAGTGTTGAGGCTTGCCCAGTTCCTGGACAGCCTGTGGTCTCTCTCAGTTCTATGCAGGGTGGTCCTTCCAAACCGGAATCCTTCCTCGACATGAACTTGGAATCACAAGAGTCTCAGAATGTCACCCCTATTGTCTCTGAGGTGATGTTCTGTCTTCCCCTTGATTCTGGCTCAGAAACTGAGGCTTACACAGGCGGCATCTATAGGATGCTGCTAACATGAGCTGTCCAGGAGGAACAGCACTGTAAAGATCCAGGATAGACCACTGGTCACTTGCACAAGGGCAGGGAAGCAGGACAGAAGGCATACGGACATGAGGTTCCTTCAGGGATGTTCTCAAGCTAGATTGTGGAGGTGGCTGCTCAGATCTATAAACTTACCAAAATTCATTGACGCATAGAATCAAAATGAATGAATCGTGCACATATGAGTTATACTCTAGCTGGGTGTGGTGGTGCACACCTGTAATCCCAGCTGCTTGGTCTGGATGACTAAGTTCAAAGCCCATTTGGGCTAGAACAGGTTCAAGGTTTTAGTGAGACCCTGTCTCAAAATAAATGGTAAAGAGAGAGATGGGGTGTAGCTCGGTGGAAGAACACTAGCCTAGCACACACAAAGTTCAACATCCAGTAACCTTCTGAAAGAACCAAGGGATGAAAAAGGGCATGGAGGATGGAGGCTGGGGCTATGGATGCCTCACTGGGACATGTTAGGCTGACAGGTGTATGCTGGCTGGAAAGGATTAGGGCTATGACATACAAGCCATTCAAGAGGAGAGGAATAAGGGTAACGTGATGGCTGGTAAAGGGTTGATCCTGTCCCCGGCATCCTGCAGAAGTGGCTTACATCCAAGATGCATGTGCCTGCTCAGAGCCCTTGTCCAGGAGGTGATGGGGGACAGCTTTTGTGGATTTCCCAAGGTCTGTGTGTCTACTGAGCCTCCGCTGAGATGTCTGGTTACCAAGCAGCAGGAGAAGACAGAGCCAGCATTTCCTCTGGGACCACTGAGAGGGCATCGCTGCTCCTGCCAGCAGCATGAAAGTAATGTCTACCAGGGCAAAGGCTAGCCAGGCTTGCAGGAGACATCCTGAAAGAGGGGCTTCTAAGCCTGGGGAGCCACAGCTGTGTGTGCTATGGCTTTGACTGGAATGCAAGGACAAAGAAAATCAATACGAAGATCCTGCGCCTTTCAGACTGATCAGAGAAGTCCTTTATCTCTCACCCAGAAGGCTCTGGTCTACCACTAGTCGGCGGAAGCCTGCCATGGGTCAACTCAGCAGCTGTGTGTAAGCTGGGTTCTCAAGGTCTATGCCTGTCAATCCACACCAAAGGCCCACCCTGCAGATGATTGCTCTGAAGCCCAGAAAGTTCAAGCTTCTTATCCAAGATCACATCTTAACTAGGTGGCTGGAGGAAACTCTCAGTTGGTAAAGTGTCTGCTTTGGGAACATGAGAACCCGAATTCAGATCCCCAGAGCCACTGTGAAAAAGCTGAGGGTGGTGGCATATGTCTATAATCCCAGTACCGGGGAGGCAGAGACACATAGGTCATTAGAGCTCTCTGACCAGCTAGTGACTCCAACTTGTGAGCTCTGGGTTTGGCTAGAGACCCTGTATCAAAATATAAAGTAAAGGCCTGGTAAGATGGCTTATTGGGTAAAGTGGCTTGCTGCCAGGGCGGTGATTTGAGTTCAATTATCAGGGCCCACGTGGTAGAGAGACAGAGTGGACTCCTGCAAGTTGACCTTTGACTTCCACACTCATGCCCCGGCACACGTGACCCTCCGCCCACACAATAGATAAATATGAAATAAAACATCTGTTAAAAACAAGGTGGAGAGTGATTGAGAAAGACACTCGACATCCTTGTCTGGTCTTCACTCAAACATGCACACATGAGCTCGTTCACTTGATGCATTTAAACACACACACACACACACACACACACACACACACACACACACACACACACACAGAGAGAGAGAGAGAAAGCAGTAGCAGATTTGGGGCCAAGCTTCAGGCAGACTGGGAGAGACAAGAACTCTAAGCAGGGATGGGAGCAGCTAAGAACAGCACCATCTTAAAGGCCTTAGTGGTACCCAGAAGGTCTCACCTCAGCCTCCAAACTCCTGCCCCCACCCCAGAGGCCACCTGTCCCCACATCCGGCTGCTGGGTTTGAGCAGCCAATTTGGGATGACCGTGATATATTTAACGGTGAGTCACGCTCTCCCCCGGCAATCAGCAGTGGTTGGGGAGGATGCAAGAGCATCTCTGGGAATCCGTGCCCGAGGGTCGCCATGGCAACCCCACCCGAGTTGCTTGCCAGCAGCTGGGATGCCAGTACCTAACGAAGGCAGAAATAGTCTGCGAGGCTGAGTGCGGCCAAGGATAGGCGCCACCCGCTGCAGCATCCTATGGGGGGCACAGGAGTTGACTGGGAGTGGAGGGACTGGGTGGTTAGAAGTTTCATGGACACCCTGTCCAGTCCGGGGTCTTGATGGTAGCTTGGAGTGCCTGGTTTGCTGGGATGGACATAGGGCTGTAAGGGCTATTGAGTGAGCGCCATTGCTTCTGCCCTTGGTATACCCAGACTGTTTTCTTGCTCATCACTGCCTGACTCTCACGGAGACCCCTCTCCACATGTGGAGAAAACAAGTGCCACACAACCCCTAAAGACTGGCAGCCACCCACGCAGTCACCTTCTAGAAGCCTTCAGAACCTAGGAGGCATCAGGCACACCCACATACCCCGTCACATATGAACGTTCCTGTGAAAGCAGTTTGGAGTCCTTCCTTCCTTCCTTCCTTCCTTCCTTCCTTCCTTCCTTCCTTCCTTCCTTCCTTCCATCATCCATCCATCCATCTATCCATCCATCCATCCATCCATCCATTCTTCCTTCC
>NC_022033.1:11390372-11393409 GCF_000317375.1 Microtus ochrogaster | reverse complement strand
CCATCCATCCATCCATCCATCCATCCATCCATCCATCCACTAACCCTTACAGTTGTCCATTCTAAATTCAAAGCAGGCTCTATGGGGCTGTAACTTTACCCTCATTTCCATCCACTCTCCCTGCACTAAAACCCGACAGCCTAATTGCTGCTCCTCAGACAGATAGGTACCGGACTGCCTCGGGTCCTTGGCATAGTCTCAACTATCTGGAAAGCACTCTCCTCAGATAACCACAACTTGACTCTCTTACTTTAGGTCCACATTCCACTTCCACACTCTAGAGATGCAGCCAAGACTACCATAGAAAGCAGTTAGCCATCCAGCCTCAGGGGTATAGCCAATATACATACAAATCACAATACATATGTGCCATAGTTTCCCCAACTGTAGCATGGTGGCCTGGGATCTGAGTCTGTTCCCACGAGTATGCTCTGCTTTGTCTAAGCAGTGTCTCAAAAACCTTAGACTAGCACTCGCTGCTACCATAACTAAGATTCTTACGTTAATGTAATTAACACAACGAACATCCATAGCTGCTAACATTCACATATTTAGGAGATTACATTTTTAAATTCTTAGTTTTTCTACTTTAAATTCTGAAAGAGTGAGCTATGGGTAGATTTCGTTCCAGTGTGCCAAAGGCCCCATGTGGTCTTCCTCCTTTATTCATGGGACCCGTCCAGACTCCAGGAGGGACTACTCTCCATCCGATTCTCGGGTCTGAGTGGGTGGAGGGTCCTGGCTGGAGACAATGGAGAATAGGGTGGCTCAGGACTGAGGGGTGGGGGCGCGACCTTGCCTATTTGCAGCACACAGCCTGTGGTTTCTAATCCCAAGGACTAACTTTCAAATTGAGTGGCCATCTGAATGGTAAGGCATGCTGCGGGAGTCTGGCGAGCAGGACATAGCAGTCACAAACTAGGAAAGAAGGTGAACTTCCCGGCCTCGGGGATAGTGCGTCACTTGGCTTGGCTCACCAAGGAGGAAGGAAGGGCTCTTTACTGAGGCAGGAAAGACTTCGGGCCAACCTTGCAGTTCACATTTCTGAATATCAGAAAAGACAACTGGTCTTGAAGACAGGCTCCACCCAAGGGAGTATCTCCACGCTTCCCCAAGACCTCCACCCCAATGACGCATCTCAGTGCAGCGCCAGCTACAGGCACTGTATGGACGCCTGGTGTTTTCAAGCATCTCCTCACCCTTTGCGGTTGGTGTCTCCAGGAAACGGTTCCCGATTATGTGGACTCCACCTTCCTGGGAGGTCAGAACCTTCATGGGGTTGACATAGAGGTTCATGATGCCTCCAGTCCCAGGCAGTGCTGTGGCAGAGTCACTGGCGCCCACTGAGGTCGCTACAGTAGTTGGACACTAGCCTGGGACTGCAGAGAGCCGTCCCACTGGCCTTTGACAGTGAAGCCAATGCGAAGGAGACAAGGGACAAAGTCGGGGACATGGAAACACCACAATGGAATTCGAAAGCCTGAATTTCAACCATGTTCATGGGCTTTTAGTTCTTTAAGCCCACCATTCTCCTTGCCCCTCCCCCTTTCCTTCAATGAGCTAGAAGTAATTTTATAGATAAAGGTAGATTTTTAGGTGGCGGCCTTGGGTGACAATGGTCTAGAGGCATGGGCGCGAGGGAAGCATTCTAAGGGTGTTAATGAGCAGCTGAAGTGGAAAGGTGCGGGCTATGTCACATGACATTAGGACCCACAGGGGTTTGAGTGGTTTACTGGATCGTCTCAACTCTATCCAGGGGTATTCCACAGAAGATTCTGGAGGACGTGAGGGGACAGAACCAGAATTGGAAGCGGTGTGAAATCTGGCTCAGGGTTCTCTCAGGGTCACCCCCCCCGCTGGGGTGCACACGGTGTGGGGGGTGCTGTCTTCCACCAGCACTCAGCTCCCAGAGCCCCACCCTAGCTGGTTCATAATAACAGTGTTTGCAGTAGAGACGTCCTAGGTCCCCTGCCGTGGAGCACTCAGCTACCCTCCCAGGGAGAAAACAGAAAGCCGTGGGTTTCATGCACTATTTTGGGATCTGCCCACATCTTTGTTCTTTGTGAGTACACTCCCAGGGTGCCCTGCTCAGCTGCGGCCCAACCCAGGTGTAGATCACCAGCCTAGTTTCATTGTAGCCCGGTTCGCAGATGTCAGATGGCTGCCACGAACCCCACAGGGGTGAGGATGCTGTCAGAAGGTGCCAAAGCAGGCGGTGGTGACTGGGTATAACCAGGTATCTTATCCTAGGTCGCAGGCCCACCCATCCCCAAGTCTGCTTGATCCATCCACTCTGGAAGCACCGCCCACATCCGAGGATGCCACATGGAAGGGGGTGGCCGGCACTGTGTTTGACCCCTGTGCCCTTTCAACCAGCAGGCTGGCAGAAGGGAGGATTCTCCTGAGTCTTCATGGGTCTAGCCCAGACTTACAGGTGGTACAGCTGAGGCAGGAAGAGAACGCTAGTTCGGTCAGGATGACAGAGCACTGGTCACGGCTATGTCTGAAGTCAGACCTCAGACGTATTTCTCCATCTGCACTGGCTGCCTCGTCCTGGCTGTGCTGAATGCACAGGAGACAAATGAACAAGACCTCCACTGCTCTGTCTGGCTTCCGTCTGCATGGAAACACCCAGAGAGGGCTAGCTGCCCACTTAAGATCACACTGTCTGACAAAGGTAGAGAGAAGCAGGATTTGACACTATGCTGAAAGCTTGGGGCATTTCTTAGAGGCTTCGGCTAGAAGAGCAGTGTCTGGAAATGCCTACCCGTGAGGCGGGAGTCCCAATTCACAAGGATCACTCAGAACTGAATTATACTGCAAAGGTAGAGGACCGAGGAGACCCAAACCAGCAGGTATATAAAATGATACAGTTTCCATGCAGTCCAGTAACCCACTGCTAAGTACAGATGCAGGAAAATGGAGACACCAAGAAACATCAGTGGATCAGGAGGTCCATCCACCCACCCACTCACCTACCCACCACCCATCAGTCCACCCACCCACTCACCTACCCACCACCCATCAGTCCACCCAC
>NC_022033.1:11387752-11389682 GCF_000317375.1 Microtus ochrogaster | reverse complement strand
CACCCACGCGTCCACCCATCCACCTATTTACTATCATCCAATCATATATTCACTTACTCTTCCATCGGCCCATACCATCCATTCATTCATGCATTTCTCATTTGATCCATGCACTGAAGGACAATCATTAATGAAAGCCTGCTCTGCACCGGTGTTCATTGCCTCTGGGAAGAAAGGATAAAGGAGGTGTTTGTCACCAGATGCTCACAATCTAGTGGGAAACAGGCCTTAGCACCTACATACAGGTATTTCTGTGAACTGAGACAGATGCCACCAGAGAAAAGTCAGAATAACACGGGGTCCAAATGTCCACTGTGATATGGGGAGGGCTTGGTGAGGAAGGCGACACAAGATGAAGTTGGAAATATGACTTATGACATATCAGTCAGGAGAGATTTTGATTTACAGGTCAGACAGCAGTGAGGGAAAGGCTCATCTACAGGGGATCAACTGCCCTGACTCTGCTCCAGGCTGCCTTACCTCATGGACCCAGCATGGCCGCCACTGACATCATGGGAAGAGATACTTTACTTGAGGGAATGAAACAAGGAGTCTCTCCTTCTCCCTCCCCAGAACTCCTCAACAGCCCTGACTGTGGTATCACAGGGTCACACACAGATCACAGCCGGCTGTCACATATCCTCCGACAGTTCTCACTCATGGTGGATGTGTCCTTCAGACACATTTGAAGGAATTTTTTAACCCTTGTGTTTGTGTGTGTATATATGTATATATGTGTGTATATAGGTATACATATGTGTGTCTGTGTGTGTGTATATATGTGCATGTATGTGTGTCTCTGTTTGTTTATATGTGTGTATGTGTGTCTCTGTGTGTATGTATGTCTGTGTGTTTATATGTGTGTATGTGTGTCTCTATGTGTATGTCTGTGTGTATACATGTGTATGTGTGTGTATATGTGTATGCATGTGTGTCTCTGTGTGTCTGTGTGTTGCTGTTGGCATCTGGTGGGAGGAGTCAGGCTGTGCAGACACGTCCTTTAACACAGAGCTATTCTCCACAGAGAATGTCCAGCCGTAGACAATAGGAAAATTGAGATTTTTGCTTTACATTGGTTATAGTTAGATCCTGAGAGTGAGGTGCCAGCAGAGGCATGGGGGGAGGCAGCCCTAGTTACGTCCCTCCAGGCCATGAGGCATGACTGCAGACATGGACAAGCCCAGCACTTTCTCTGTCTCTTCTAGGGCAATGAGCCCCAACAGAGGCAGGAACCTCCCAAGATATTCTTCTATACCCATCCCCAGCTGGTGACAGTCACCAAAGTTCCTCAACACATTGTCAAAGGGACCGAGATGGGACCCACTCTTGATGAGGTACCAACTCCAAAGCTTCACAGCAAGTCACGCAGGGAATGCTGGGGACAAAGATGCTGAATGAACTGACGAGAATGACAGTTTCTGGACAGGGGTGGTGCATGCTTCTAATCCCAGCACTCCGGAGGCAGAGGCAGGCAGATCTCTGAGTTCGAGGCTAGCCTGGTCTACAACAGAGAGAGTTACAGGACGGCCAAAGCTCACAGAGAAATCTTGTCTCAAAAAAAAAAACAAAACAAAACACCCAAAAGATACAGATACACACACACACACACACACACACACACACACACACACACGGGGTGGAGGGGAGAGAATATGACAGTTATGAGAAAGATCCCACCCAGAAAGCACTGTACAAATGGGGAAACTGAGGCACAGAGGAGATTCTAGCTCAGGATCACTCAACAAGCAGAGGCAAGTAAGTACAGGTTGGATCCAAGTGGCCCCTTCCTAACCTATGGCCAGGATTTGGTGTTACATCTGTGTGTGCACATGTACGTGTGTGTGTGTGTGTGTGTGTGTGTGTGTGTGTGTGTGTGTATGCAGACGCCAGAAGACAAACCTCCTTGGGTGTCATTTCTCAGGTACCAGAT
>NC_022033.1:11356643-11387652 GCF_000317375.1 Microtus ochrogaster | reverse complement strand
GTTCACTGATTAGCGTGGCTGCCAGCAAACCCCAGGGATCCTCCTGTCTCTGCCTCTCCAGTGTTAGAATTACAGGGGTGCCCCACAACACACCGCTTTTCACCTGGGTTCTGGAGATCAAATTCAGATCCTTGTACTTGCAATGGAAGCACCTCACTGGCTGAAGCTTTTTGCTTTATCTTGTTTTTCCTTCAGACAGTGTCTCATTCTGTAGCCCAGGCTGGCTAGAACCCACCCAGGAACACGGGCGGGCTGTAAATGCCACCTGTGGGTGGGGCTCCAGGCATGTGCCACCACACCTGCTCCAATGGCAGAGCCCCAGGCATCACTGAGACCCTGGATGCAATGAGCCAGGTTTGTTTCTGATCCCAAGTCTTTTGGGGAACGGAGCTAATTCCCACCCCCCTTCCCCGCACAAAGCCATCTTCTCATTCATTTCCTGCAGGACCCCTGGGATGCAGGGGTGGCCATCTGTGAATGCCATACCCTTATGAGCTTACAGAACGGTGACTGGACTGACCAGCCCCAAGTGCCAACCCATAGCCACACTCTGTCTGGCCACATGACTCTTAGAACAATTCTTGTCTGGGTTCTTTGGCAGCAGTGGTGTGCCCATAACCACACTGCCCATCTCTCTGAGGCAGTCAGAGGTTGGCAGTGCCGAGTCCATTTTTCTGCATGTCACTAACTGACTGGAGCCAGACAGCAGTCAGATGCAAGCACCTAGCCACCCCCGGCTCGTCTCTCATGTCCGGCTCTTCCAGGCCCCAGGAGGCTCCACAGCTGACAGGAATGGCATGGGTGGGTGAGGCCACTCCAGGACCCCAGGCAGGACATTCTCTTCTCTAGGAAGGAAGGAAGTGCTTCAGTTGCTGTGGCAACCGATGCTGTTTATACAACATTTACCTGAAGCCCATTCCTCAGTCAGGCAGTGGCTGTTCCTGGCACCCCAAACCCAGAGAGCACAAAGGAGGAGTGTGATATATTCTCCAATCTGGGCCCCAAAAGCAGACACCCCACACACCTCCGTTTGTTCAGTAGACCCAGGGCTGGGGTGTTGGGGTGGCTGGCTTAGATTCCACCTTATATAAAAACACTAGAACATTTTTGACTAGAGATGGAGGAAGGCGTGGGTGTCTGAGATGGGGCTCTGTTTTTGGGGCACATACGCACTCCTGACGCCTCCCTTCCCTCCTCTTCCCCAGACAGACCCTAGGGCACCCCAGTAGTTGCACTTCTCTCTGCAGGCTTCCAGCCTGCCTGACACTCTGGACCCCCTCAGTTCAGGGGGTGGGGGACGCTTTTAGATTGCCGTCAGAACGAGAAAGAAGCGAAATAAGAAGGACGGGCAGGTGCAACGCTTTCCTTTGAAGCTCAGAGGCAGAAGCAGAGGCAGCAGCCACCAGCAGCCTCATTGAGAAAGGAGGCACAAGAAAAGGATGCCAATTAACAACCAGGTCCCCTCCGGAGTGCCAGCCATAAATATTAATGACCCTAATCACCCAGCATTAGAACTAATGCTTTGTAAATTAAGGGCATTTTCTTAGGAGTAAATAGTCACATTAGTGGCAGAAAAAGGTGACAGCAGGTGACAGCATCCTTACCAACAGCAGACTGGGCAGAGTCTGCCCAGGATGGATGAGTCACCAGGGCAGGACCAAGGTGCAGCATGGTTAGTGGATGCAGGGGTAGAGATAGAGGGTGCATGGCTGTCATCAGAGTGGACGTAATAGCGTTCCCTTTGAGGAGTCTGGGGAGGAGGAAGTACAGGTTGCAGAGGAAGGACAGGCCATAGCAGGGACAGATTTTGGGGCTCATGCATTGGGGCTCAACCTATGGGGCGCTGCTTTGAGCCAGGGTCTCATTCTGTAGCCAAGGTTAACCTCAAGCTGACTCATAGCCCAGGATGGCCTGTGGTAAGCTTCCTGCCTCAGCCTCCCAAGAGCTGTGAATTCATATGTACACCACCAGGTCTGGCATCATCATTTTGTCTTTTTTATATAAGTGTGTCGTGTACGTTCACATGTGAGAGGGTGGTGTGTGTATGTGTTCGGCCTCGGTTTCTAGCCTTGTTTGAGACTGGTCTCTTGTTCATTGCTATGTACCCCAGACAACCTGACCTTTGAGTTTCTGGAGATTCTCTTGCCTCTGCCTCCAGTGTCAGCACTGGGATGCTGGGATTACAGACACATGCTACTGAGTCTGACTTTAAGTTAGTTCTGGGGATCTGAACCCAGGTCCTTAAGTTTGCATGACAAGTGTTTTTTACCCACTAAGCTATCTCCTGGTCCCTGTTTGTTGTTTGTTTGTTTGTTTGAGACAAGGTCTCTCACTACGCACTTCAGTATGGCCTCAGATTGCCATCTTCCTGCCTCAGCTCCCCAGTGTTGGCATGCATCACCCTGCCTGGCTCCTCACATCGTCATGATGGGACCAGCCTCTCCCTCCTCTCTTTTCTCCTGCCTCCTCCAAGGCTGACTTCACCAACCCTGGGGCTCACGTGACTTCCTGGTTTTAACTACAAATTTCAGGCTGAAGAAAATGCTGCCATCCGTCACATGGTTTGATCCTGACACCTAAGCAGCCACAGGCAGCAGGGTTGATCGTTGTTATGAAAGAAGTCAAGAGTGCAGAGAGCTCACACTTTCACCTCTGGCCCTTCTGCCCATCCCTTCTTCCATCTCTTTCTTCCCTCCTCACTCATGGAACCTTCCCCAATTAGCTTTGCTACCATTCCCAGAAAAGACATTTCATTCCTTGTGACATGTGTTGACCAGGGGACACCACACTGAACACTTACAAATGACCTCGGGGACCCTAAGCAGGGAGCCGCTGGGGGGCTCACACCCTCCCCTTCCAGGATGCAGGCCTGTCTAAATGAATCACCTGGCCCCATCCCTTCACCAGGCTCTCCGGACGCTCCAGAACTGGCTGGATTAAATCAGACAGCCCCTCTGAATTTCCTCTGAAAGACAGTGGCCATAGGACCTACTAGTGGGGCCACCTGAGCCCTGTCGGCCAGGGTAGACTGCACACAAGACGGTGGGTCCTTGTTCAAGCTGAGGACTTCAAGATGACAGTAGAGATTCAAACAAAATGAGGGCTTTCCCCAGAGTGCGCCCAGTGTCAGTTCAAGGTGAGGGTGAGTGTTCCCCTCCCCGCTCTTTCTCTCTCTCTCTCCCTCCAAGTTCAGCCAGAAAGAAGAAGACCCCACCTCCAATTTATGCTGGGCATGAGCACACACACCCAACTTCAAAAAGCAGACCAAAGATAAAAATAAAATAAAAAAGAGTTAACAGGCACTTGGGGGTGCTGACCTCACCACCGCGTGTCCCAGTCCACCTTAGCTCTCAGGTGAGTGCTAACATTATCTTCATGGGGAAAATGGGGAAACAGAGGCATGGAGCAACATCATTTGTGCCTGTCCAACGATGAGGAAGTAGGTAGAGTTGGGACTCTGTGGGGCTGGAGTGGGGTTACAACAGGAAAAGGTTTGAGGGTGTCAAGCCACCTGGGTAGTTCAAGTTTCCAGGCAGGACCTTCTGGACCAACAAGAGCCATGTCTCCTGGGGCAGGACAGGTTGATCAGAACATCCAAAGACATGGACGCAACCCGAGACTCTAGGGGTTGGCCTGAGCTCTGGGCTCTGCCTCCACCTGCTCCCAGCACACACCAGCACCATCTCCTGCATCTCCTTTTGCAGCCCCCACGAGCACCGTGGTCCTAGAACCTTCCCTGGGCATCCCCACCACAGGGCCTTCGCACTGCCGTTCTCACCTCTACTAGCATGGGAAGCATAAACCATTACGTTTATGTCGTGGGGGGACGACGTGTGTGCTACTGCACGTGTGTGCTACTGCACGTGTGGGAGGTCAGAGGACAACTTGCAGAGGTCAGTGCCCTCTTTCCACCGTGTGGGTTCTGCCATCAAACTCAGGTCGCCAGCCTTGCAGGAGCCGTAATTACCTGCTGAGCCATCTTGTCATCCTTACTCGGATTTATCAGTATCATTTTCCTTTAGATTCAAAGACCAAGATGCGGAGGGAGGGAGGGTGAGATCTTCCTTCCTGGACGGAGACCTCAGACAATCCTGCCTAACTGTGTACACCAAGTTCAAGAACTGACTGCCACACCTACAGATTCGTGCCCTCAGCTGTCACTCTGAACCCCTCCTCTTCCTGAGGCTTTAGGGAGCCTTAGGCTGTGGCCAGTGTCCACACTGCGGGTGCAGCTCCGACAGGAAAGGTCTCTGCTCAGTCCCGATGAGTCTCAGACCAGTGCAGCAGGGTGAACACTGGGTCTCTGCAAGGAGATGCCACTGATGGGTGCCTGGGGCCAGGGAGCAACTCTGACATCCCTTTTCCTTTGTGCACAAAGGAGGTATGGGCAGCCCCTGCAATGGGGCATGGAGCAAACCTCTGCCAGGCTGGGAGGGAGGGCAAAGCCTGGGCCACAAAGCCGGCAGCAGCTGCAGATCAACTAACTACCAGGCTTGGCTGAGGGTGGTGTGGTGTAGAGGCCAAGGCGGCTTTCTGCACACATCCTGAGCAGAGAGGGCTTACCATATGGCCTGACCCAGGACACCGACCAGCCTCAGAGGCCTCCTAAGACTTCCAAAGCTCCAGTCACACTGACCCTGAGTGGGCCTTCCAGTCCAGCACAGAGTTCACCCCACTTTAGCAGGGCATAGTCATGACTAGCCAGCAGGAGAACATGCAAATCAACACTACAGTGAACAATGCTGGGTGGTGGTGTACACCTTTAATCCCAGCACTCAGGAGGCAGAGGCAGGCAGATCTCTGTGAGTTTGAGGCCAGCCTGGTCTATATAGTGAGTTCCAGAAATACATAGTGAAATCCTGTCTCAAAACAAACAAACAACAACAAAACAGCCGCAGTGAACGAGCTTCCGAAGGAGGGAAGCAACCAAGAGTCCTACCACGCTGTGACTTTTGGGAGCCATAAGAGTGAGCAGCATGGTACTGTAACCCCAAGTGTGCAGCAGTGCCATACAAGGTTTAGCATCAACAGCTCTCCAGTCAGACTGAAGACTCACTTAACAAGAAGGAAGATCACGCCCAGTCCTGGAAACCTAGGCAACTACCCAGGGCTACTGCAGTCATGAATCTTGGAGGAAAACCCGCAGCCATCACTTTACCAAGCCAGCATAGGCACTAACTATATTCTAAGTCTTTGTCCTGTACCTACGGATAAGTATAGTTCTCACGCCTCATCAAACAAACAGACAGAGAACATTACAGAAAACCACAACCAATCAAAATGAAGAGAACAAGGAACCGTATGGTTCCTCGTCCCCGCTGAAGCATCTACAACACAACTCCGGCACCTAAGGCTGAGGGATCATAGCAAATGAGGGGGTGGAAAGATTGTCAGAGCCAGGGGAACAGGAAGTTTGCTGGGAGACTGTGTCTCTTGGAAATGTCAGAGAAGATCCACCCATTAAGTCTCTCAACATGGCTGCCTAAACATGACCCGAACAAGGATCACCCCAATGGGAATGATAACATAGAAGCCAAAGGAACCCTTTCCTCCTCAAGTTGCTTTTAGTTAGCATTTCCCACAGCAATAAAGAAGCAAATGAGGAAAAGAGATGGCTGCTAAGGGGGACACAGACAGGAACGGGGGGGGGGAAGGACTGCTTTAGAGGGTGGGTAGAGGTCCTGGGGTCTAGGGAGGTCACTCTGAAGAGGTGACATTTGGAGAGGGACGTCGGAATGGAAAGAAGGAGCTACAAGGTGCCCAGGAGAATGTGTGTGTGCGCGCATGCAATGGCCCTGTGGTAGCAGTGATGGGCTGACCAGGATAAAACATGAAGAGTCAGAAGGAGTTGAGGCTGGGGAATAATGGGGCTGGTAGACCCTAGCGAGAACAGTAGTTTTATTCTGAGTGAAATGGGAGTCTCGGGAGGGTTTTGGCTCCGACTTGGGTTTTCAGAGTCTTGCTGGGAGGTGGAGCTGGGCAGATGGAAAGCAGACACCACTAAGAAGCCTCCTGAAGTAGACCAGGGGAGAGATGCTAGGGCTCACAGCAGATAGGGTACCCAGGTCTGAGGTGCTCACGGCTGGGCCCGATGGAGCCATTTGTACACGTTCTCACCCAGACTCCCACACCCTTGAGGATGACAGCGATTTTTGTCATCATTGAACTTGAACCAGATGTCAGCTGGGGTTCCCCAGGAAGCAGACGGTCTGTGAACCCCCTCTCATCCCACAGATCATTTCTGGGTCCACAGTCCCTCCACGGAGCTCCAGAAGCACCCGCGGATTGGCAGATTCATGATTCCTGCCACTTTTGTCTCCCGTGTCGTGTCTTGACCGCAGCTAGGTGGTGCCTTAGTCTCCACCCACCCACAGTGACATCCTGATGGCTTCTTCCTCCAGATGGAGGACACACACAAGGACCACTCGTGAAAGCATCATCAGGAGTAAAGAGAGAACCAAGGCAGAAACATTCCAGCTCTGATCACAGCGCAGCCATGCTCAGTGCCCAGGGATACGTGGGAGGCCACACCCTTTCTGGAAAGCTTCAGCTCGCCCACCCCCATCCCACAGACGTTCTCATTTTATGAGCCACGGAGAAGCCATCTTCCCAGCACCACTGGGACTGCGGAGGGATTCTGCAGCTGGGAAGAGGGCCTGCTCTCATTTCATCCTTCCCCTGGGAAATCAGAAAACCCTGGAAGATAAAAGATCCAGCCCAGGTTGTGAGATCCAAGTGCGGTCTGGAGCACTGTGTCCACATCTGGTCAAGAAGCCCCGTGCCAACTTAAGGAGAGCCGTGTCATTGGGTGTCTGTTGTGCTTTAGACAGGGTCTGCACCACCTCTTTAAAGGCTGCATTTATATATAAATTGTGCTTTTAAAAAATTCTTTGAGCCGGGCGTGGCGCACGCCTTTAATCCCAGCACTCGGGAGGCAGAGGCAGGCGGATCTTTGTGAGTTCGAGACCAGCCTGGTCTACAAGAGCTAGTTTCAGGACAGGCTCCAAAACCACAGAGAAACCCTGTCTCGAAAAACCAAAAAAAAAAATTCTTTGGATGCTTTTTAAATGAAATTTATTTGTTTATATGCGACCATTTGTCTGTACATGTGTACTGTGTGCATGCAGCACCCACAGAGGTCAGAAAAGGGCACTGGATCCCTTGGAACTGGAGTTATAAATGTGGGTGCTAGGAACCGGGAGCCCAGGTTCTCTGCAGGAGCAGACACTGCTCTTAACCACTGAGCCATCTCTCTGGCCTTTGCTATGTTTTGAAAGGAAATACACGCATAGGCTTGAAACAAATAAAAGCAGGTATGGAGTTAGAAGGGATGTCCTTCCTTACCCACCCAATCTGAAAGTAGCACTGTCCCGCGCTGCTCTGCAGAACTCTGAAGCAAAGGGCTATGTATGGCAAACTCTTTTTTACTGAATCCCACTTTTATTCAGACGGCGAGATGTCCAGACAGAAAATAGTCATGCTCCCAGACTCCCTTGCAGCTAGAGCAGTAGTCATGTGACTCAGGAAGAGCATTCTTTCCCACTATCGGCCAAAGTCAAAGTGGTCTTGGGCCACTGAGAACAGAGCAGCAGGAAGGCCTGGAGCTAGGTTCCCTGATCTATACAGCCACTCATCTTCCTGAGAGATAGGTTGTGGTTGAGCATATATTTGCATTTTCCCCACAGATACTGCATGCAGCGCGCCCCTCACTGGCCCTTCAGGATGGTTCATCTTCACTTAGTGAAAGATGCTGGAGGTTCCCAGGCATCATCAGCTCTGTGTGTGTGTATGTGTGCACACGCACGCGCACCTGCATGTGTAAGTGTGAGTGCACATGTGTGCAGGTGCATATAGAGGCCAGAGACCCAAGGGTAGCCCCCTCCTTTTCTCTCCACCTTCTTCTTTAAGGCAGAGTCTCTTTCTTAGCCTGAAGCTCAGCCAGGCCAACTAGTCAGTGAGCCCCAGGGGTCTTTCTGTCTCCTCCTCCCCAGCTGGGGCCACACCAGCTGGCTACCCCAAGTTTTAATGATTGTGTCACAGGCCTGAGCTGATGTCTCATTGAGTCTTCAGCTGGTCCTAAGGTGCTGCCCCCTGCAGAGATGTGTGACCTGTTTGCATTGTACCAGCTATGCAGGTGTCACCACACTGTCTCTGACCCCTTCACTTTGTTGAGACCCAGAAACTTGGATGTGGACTGTCCATGGTTATTGAGTAGGGAGAGTGGAATGGGTTTTGACCTGGGGCTAGGTGATGTTCAAGTCGGGCCTGCAAAGGCTCAGCTTCCCAGCAGGCTAGGATATGAGGCTCTCATATTACAGACAAGTCTGGCATGAGAGAAGCAGATGGGGTAGCCTCTGAGGGCCGGGTTTGTTCAGGGCAGGATGGTGGTCCTGCTCCACTTGGAGGGGACCCGTGCTCAGCTTCCCCTTCTGTCAAGTGTAGGGCTTGGAGCTCTTGATCTCTAACTTCCCTAAACTCAGCATCTTCACAACCCATGTCCCAGGGTCTCCTGGGAACTGCTTTTTAGACCCCAAAATGGAAACAATCTTTGAAGGGAAACTTCCTCCATTCCCAACAGAGCGAGTTTGGCGGTGGTGTCTGGGGTTCTATTTCCATCTTCGTGCTGAGGTCACACTCCCTAGGGGAGGATGGGCTATGGGGAGGGAAGTCTGGGGCAACCTCTGACAGCTCCCTCCACTCTCCAACGCTGACTCCAAGCCCAGTTCTGCAGCCAATCACAGCTCCAGCGATCCCTCACCTCACTTGCAAGAGGGACAACCCTATTTCACAGACAAGGAAATGGGTATAGAGAGGTGACAAACTGGTGCTTGGCCCCAGGAAGTCTAGAACCAGGGTTCTGCACCAGTCATCCAACAACCCTGCTTTTTGTCACAAATGGGGGGACCATTTGGTTTTAGGGTCATCCTAAGCAATGTGGGGCATTGGGTGACATCTGTGGCTCCTCCTGGGTATTCTCCAGCTCAGGTATGATAACATCTCGGACCTTACTAAGAGTCCTCTGTAATCAAAATCACCCCCTTCTCCCCACAGAGAACCACTATCTTAGCACAGCTCTCAGGGGAGGGATTCTGGATCCATCTGGGGACCATGATCCTCTTGAGCTCCGCTCTGAGGTGACACTAACCAAGGGCATGATGACAAAGTCACAGGAACCTTCTGTCAAGTTGGCAATGGAGGTGCTTCAGCGAGGCACAATAGTGGGCAGTTGGCAAAGACTCGGGTTGCCTGTGTGATGTCACACAAGCGTCTTAAGCCCTCTGAGATGTGATCTCCTCAGCCAAATGAGCAACAACTCCTGGAGAATTGAAATGAGATGCGTATCAAAGGGGTCACATTCATGGATGAAAGAAAATGAAACTGGAAACAGCCCCACCGAAGTGTCTAACAAAGTCAGTAGAAGCATGGAGTCTTCCCCAGCAGGGGAGGTATGACTTTTGGTTAAAGTTGGATCCCTGAAGTGGATTTACTAGTGAGCAGTTAAACCAAAGCACAGAATGTTATAATGACGACATCCCACGAGTATTCAGAATTGGGGGTGGGGGTGGGGGAAACGAACCTTCAGCATCTTCTTACTTAGGACCTACTACGAGCCGGATGCTATTCTAAGCAGCCAGTGACAGATAAAACAAACAAAAGTCACCATTTCTGCAGGCTGGTGGGACGTGACCATGAACAGGTCTATAAAGGCGCACAAGGAGATGCTGGGCTGGGTGTAGCCTCACAGTTCAAGTTGGTCTTGCGGGGAGTGCGGGGCGGGGAGTTCATTGGAAGTGTCAGACTCTAAAAGACTTATAAGCCTCAGAAGGAAGGCAGAGAGCAGAACTTGGCTCAGAGGGACAGCTGCTGGTATGGCTGTTACCTGTCTGTTGATTTTCTGAGCACTTACCCTGTGCTGGGTGCTGGGGACACAGTGCTGAGCAGGGGAGACAGCTACGGTGTGGCAGAGATGTTGGGGAAGTCGCCCACATTATTGCGATGACCAAAATATATTAGGAAGGAGGCCTGCGTTCTGGGGAACTGGCCAGCAGTCGGACCCTGGCTCCACTCTGCCCCCATGACTTCTGCCTGTTTACAAGGTACGGCCTGGACAGCAGGGGAACAGCTGACATTCCTTGAACACTGCCAGCACTTCTCACATATGAGCTCTGGTCAGCTCTCCTATGACTCTACAGGAGTTCTTCTTAGCCTGCTTCTTGTCGATGAGAAAGCTGAGGCCCAGAGAGTTTGGGTAACCTGTCCCAGGTCACACAGCTAGCAAGTAGCAGACCCCAAATTCAAGTCCAGGCCTCCTGCATGAACACCCCCTCACTCTTGGCACATCTTCCTGGCTCCTGGCCTCAGAGGGTGTCTGGCTTTGCTCTGGAGCCTGGGAGGTGGAGAAATAAGGTGAAGAGGAGCCAGCTAAGTGCACATAAGTGCACACCATTTTCTGCCCACGGTCCTACAGGGAGGCATCGTGGGATTTCTCTCAGAACTTAGATAGCCCCATGGAACCCCAAAAAGTGACACAAGCCCCTGCTCAGTGATTCCCAACCCTGACTCTGGTCACAAAGTCAGTCAAAAACTGAGTTTGAATGCAGACTGAGCCATGATCCCTGTCAAGAGTCAGCCTTACCACTGAGTCCTGATCCTAGTTGTACCCAAGTCCCTAGCCTTGACCACTGATGATCCACGATGGGGGCAGCCAGATCTGATGACCCACTTATTTCCAGCTCCCCAAACACCCTGGAGACAGATCAACAGTCTATCAGCCAGAAGGACAGACATGGGGATAGGTGACTTACACTTTCACATAACACCAGGCAGACAGACCCAGTCACCCATTGATTTTCTGAGCACTTACCCTGCTTGAACCCCACTGCTGCTTGGCTTGTGACAAAGCTAGTCATTGAGATAGAATGGACAGAGCCAATAACCAGACACTGGAGGGTGTTAGGAGACGGACACACAGACGGACACATGGTCCCGTACCCACAGACGCCCTCAGAGGAGCTTCCTAGAAGAGGAGGAGGGAATGGGGGGAACAGAGAGGAGGGAGGGGAAGGGGACGAGGAGGGGCAGGAGAGAAGGAAAAAGGAAGAGCAGCAGTCTGGGATGCTCAGCTGCTTTTCTCTAACTCTGCCCTCTGTTAGCTGGGGAACGGTGCCCTCACGTCTGACCCAACTTCTGTGTCGTCACTAGGTCCCCCCCCCCGCACACAAGGAGGCACCCCCTCTCATTCTTGGATGCGTCCAGCCTCCTTCCACAGGCCACAGGAAAACTGAGGGGCAGCCAGCTCTGTGGATACGCGCACGCGTGTGCATGTGAATGTGTGTACCCGTGTGCCCACGTGCACATGAATTTGGAGTTGGTGGGTAGAGTCCTTGCTCAGTCTTTCCTGTCCCCAGCTCTGCCAAGCCTACCCCCCTGCTTCATGGGGGTGGGGAGCCGTCCCTCCCAGCTGTAGGTGTGGGGGGGCGATGTATACAGCCCTCCTTCCTGGCTGCGTGGTATGGGGTGGGCAGCCCTCCCTCCCGGCTGTGTGGTGTGGGGATGGGCAACCCTCCCTCCTTGTTGTGTACTTTGGGGGGTGGGGAGCCCCCCTCAATGCTGAATGGCGTGGGGGCGGAGAGCTCTCCCTCCCTGCGACACGGGGTGGGGGTGGGGAGCCCTCCCTTCCCGTTGCATGGTGGGGGGAGAGTCATCCTTCCCTGCTGTGTGCTGTGGGGGTAGGGAGCCCTCCCGCCACTTCCCGTTTTGGGAATCAGGCTAAGAACTATGCATGAGACAGAAATAATTCCTTTTTCGAGCCTGGCCAGGGCTGCAGCAGCTCAAACACTGACTGGCACAAGCCCAGGGCTGGGGAAGGGCCCAAGAGGGGGTAGCGGGGATAGGACCGAGCCCTGGGTCCCTGAGAGACAAAGGCCTGGTACGTGTAGTGCACCTCCTCATCCCGGGGCCGGGAAGATTCCAGACTCCTAGTGTGAGGCTGCCAGGCTAGAAAGGGCGGGAGGTGGGGAGAGGAGGGGAAGAGGCAAATTACAGAGAACGCAAGAGACAAATCTGCTCAAGATAACATGAGGAACAGACCATGCCCGAAGGCCCAGAGGGGCCTGTGGGTCCCCCTAGAGAATGTACCCCATGATCTATGCGTGCCTCCACAGAAATGGGATTGGGAAGCATCCACACATAGTAGTTGCACACTAAACCCAGGGGTCCTGGGAGGTGTGCAGAGGCAAGCTCACAGCCTCCTGGGTCAGTCACCTTAGCACTGCAGACCGGAGTCAGCGATAGAAGCCTCTCTGCAGGTGGCCAAAGGATTAACTGGTTAAGCAGCAGGTGTGTCAAACATGCTAGTCTTTCCTTCCTTGTCAATCATTAGTAGCCCCCCCCCAAGGTCCCTAGCCACCCAAAGGCAGCCTAGTCTTTACTCTCTGAGTAATACCATGTGCCTCCTCTCCGAGCTTTGGCGTCCAAAATGACTGTCCCAAACAGGTGCAATCCTGAGAACACAGCCTCCCGGACTCCCCTGTAATGTGGACTGCTGTCACTCGTGGGTACTAGTCTCCTTCCTGACCCTCCCCTACACTCCCGGGGTCCCTAAGGACTCCGAGGAATAAGCACCAGGCTGGCTAGGGATGCCGGGACTGAGTCCTTGTTCCCTCTGACCCCGTGTAGTGCAAGACGGGCTGCAGTCTTTGGGCCCCAAAGCGAAACTGACAGGCCAGAGCAGCACAAAACAGACACCTGGGGACCCCTCCCCAGTCCAACCAACACTGCCCTGTGGGGTGGGGTGGGAGGGACACCGCTGTAGTCACCAGCATCATCTGGCTTCTCGCCTCTAGAATGCAAATGTATCCACACAAGCCACCCCGCACCAGATGAAGTCCCCACCCTGACCCTCACAGAGAAGCCGCTGTTTCTCCTTTTTATGAATAAGGAGACAGATGGTCTGTCCCAAAAGCATAGAGCCCCAAAGTGTCCACACCAGGATTTGAACTTGGTGTCCTATGCTCGCCTAATGGTGCGACATCATCCTCTCCATTTCTGGGCAAGTGAGTGAGAGAAAAGTACTGAGAAACCACCAAACCCCAGCAACCACCAGCTTGAGAGTGACTGATCGAACAAGCCTAGAGATACTTAGAAAACAGGGGCTGGGGAGAAGCCCTGAGGACCCGGGGCTGGAGCCACTGTGGAGAAGTTCTCAGCCTTTCTGGGGGCTTCCTTCTGGTGACCCACCCTCCCACACGTCTGGAGAATGAGTTCTTCTAGTCCCTTCTCCAAGATCCGTCATGAGGTGTAGGTGAGAGCCAGGTCCACCTCCCTTTCCACGCTTGGCCAATCAGAACTCTGCATTTAGAGAATGTGCCAACAGTGATTGGCTCAGTTTGGGCATGTGATAGGGAAGCCAGATTGACTTCCAGATTAGGGCAAAACTGGCTGTGGTGGCCAGGTGCAGTTCAGGAACCTGCTTGGTTCTCATGGGCTTCATCTTCTTCTGTCTTGGGTGGCAGCCCTGCCTGGTTTGCCTGGATCACCCAGATTTTAAATTCAAAGGTCACAGCCAAGAGTCACTGTAGTCCCTGGTATTTAAGGCAGGGATAGTTGGTCGCTATGAGTATCGATGGTTGGGTGCAGGCTTTAGTAATAGCAGGTTCCTTCTTAAATCAACGTGGACATGTGAGTTGGGATCAGGGGATGAGTCAGTAGTTAAAACACCTGCCCCGCAAGCCCTAGGACCCGTGTCCACAGAAATGCTGGGTGGACATGGTGGTAGGCCTCTGAAAGTGGAGGTCAGGACGGAGGTCTCCTGAGCAAGCTAGCGAGCAGGATTAGCTACATCAGTGAGTTCTGGGCTCAACTGAGAGCCCCTGCCTCAGCGAATAAGGAAGAAAAATGAATGATGATTCCGCACATTAACATCAGGCCTCAACATGTGTCCACACGCATGCAAAGCATGCACATATACCCCCCACACACACACACACAAAAGGGGGGAAAAGAGCTAACTTACATCCTTGGTGAGAAAAAACGGCTCTGGAATCATTAAAGTTGCGTGTGTGTGTGTGTGTGTGTGTGTGTGTGTGCTCCTAAGCAATGGGAAACACACAATGACTGAAATCTATGCCCTGTATCTGAGTCACTGGCTGTTTTGAGCCTGGACATGACCACTATCTTCAAGGCTCCGCATCCTTCCTGGATCACTGGCCAATCAAAGAAGTCAGAAGCAGGAGGACTCTGCTCATATTCCCTACCAGACTGTCTCTTCAAAGCGTAACCTGGGGCTGGAGGATTGTGTCGGCTGTTAAGGGCACCGCTCTTCCTGAGGACCTGGGTTCAATTCCCAACATCCACATGGTGGCTCACAACCATCTGTAACTCCACTCCCAGGGAATCCAGTTCTTAATTCTGGCATTCACGGGCACCAGGCAAGCATATGGTGTGCATATGCACAGGTATGCAAACACTCATAACACATAAAATCATTTTTAAAAATTATCAAAGTGTAACCTCTCCTCTGGGGCAAACCCCAGAGCCAACAGCAGTGATGGTTTTCCCAGGCTCCTGGGGAAGGCTGTCATTCCCTACCCTCAACTGCTGTGTGCGTGCCCAATGGGGCCTTGTCTGCCCATTAGCCACCATTCAGTAGAGACACCCTTTAGAGATGCTAATTGCCTGGTACCCAGGCTTCCTCAACCCTCCTGGCACAGGCGGCTGGCTGTCGATCCCCTGCCATTATCTTCTGATACCAGTATTTGAGTTGTCTGCAGAGACCAGAGGCCCTGCCTGGCGCTGCTGGGGCCTCACTACTGGGCAGGGCCACACAGAGTGCAGCTATTAACCCTCGCTAACGGAGTACTAGGTGCCAGCAGACATCTGTGCAGTGTCTGTGGCCACACACACTTCCATCTGCAAGCCGGCCCAGGCCTCTGAGGGTGTATGTGTAAACCATTCACATATCCACTTAGAGGCAGCCTCTGACGCTCAAATGTAAGATCTTGTGCACACTGGTCTGGCACTCAAGTGAGTCTTTAGTAAGGTTTGGTACATGCATAATAGAACGGACATGTTTATGAGTTCTTTGCAATGCCCCCTTCTCTCTCTCTCTCTCTCTCTCTCTCTCTCTCTCTCTCTCTCTCTCTCTCTCTGTGTGTGTGTGTGTGTGTGTGTTGGTCTATGCTACACCAGCACCGGGATCACAGTTGTGCTACCACACCTGGCCTTTTACATGGACCCTGAGGACTTGAGTCAGGTCCTCATGCTTGACCAGCCGGCACTTTACAGCATCGCCTCAGTCCTGGGAATACTGCTAAATAAACAAATATGCCTGGGCCTCCTCAGCCCCTAGTGAGGGAGGAGAAGGCTCCCAACAAAGGCCCCACTGCTCCAGGCTCTCGCCAGCTTCAATTCCGTCTCCTTGAACCTCATGTGCACGGAATCCCATGGTGCATCCTTCTCCGGGGTGATGAGGCATGCTCAGGTACAAACATGTATGGCCACACGCTTGTACACACATGCACAACCGTCGACCAAGCTTGGGATGGGACACACTTGCACTACAAATCCCTTTACTTTTTTGTCTCAGGGAGCCTCACGATGAGGCAGGGACTGTCCTAAGGGTTGTACAAGCCCTAATTTACCGTGTGTCCCTAGCAACCCCATAGCTGTTATCAGGCCAAGGAGCCTGAAGCACAAAGACATCCATTGGCTTGTCCAAGGTCACACAGTTAGAAGATGACATGGCTGGGATTCGAACCCAGAACAGCTCAATGTTCTCCCCATGGATAGACTATGGGGTTGTTGACAATGTTTATGTCCCGGAAGACAGGGGGTGCTTAATAAATGTCAGAAGTAGCTACTTCCAAAACCACTATGCCTACTGCCTCACAGATGTCTTCTAGTAACCCCATTTACATATGAAGAGATGAACCTCAGTTAAGTGACTGAGGCCACGGAGTGGGTCTGAGCAAAAGGACAGGCTAAGAAGTGCTGGCGAGGGGCCAGGGGATGGGAGCAGGTGCTACTGCCACTGGGAATGCCAGCTCGTTCCATCGCCAGAAAGAACAGTACTGAGGCCTCTTGACTTAAAAAACAGAAGAACCATGTGGGGCGGTGGTGGCGGCGCACGCCTTTAATCCCAGCAGAGGCAGAGGCAGGAGGAGCTCTGTGAGTTCAAAGCCAGCTTGGACTGCAGAGCAAGGTCCAGGACAGCTAGAGCTATTACACAGAGAAATCCTCTCTCAAAACCCATAACTAAATAATAAATAAATAAATAAATAAATAAATAAATAAATAAATAAATAAGCAAGCACTGAGGGTTGGTGAGATAGCGCAAGGCTAATAGCACTGTTTCAGGGGACCTGGGTTCGATTCCCAGCACCCTCAGGGCAGCTCACAAGCAGCTGTAACTCCAGTTCCACGGGACCTGACATGCTCTTCTGGCTTCTCCAGCCACCAGACATCCACAGTACACAGATGTACTTGTAGGCAAAACACCTATACCCATAAAATAAAAATAACAAAATAAATAAAATAGAATATTGAACACTATAGCAATCCCAATGCTGCAACTGTTTCCAAAGGGAATGGACTCAGGTTGGCCAAGAAACGTCTGTCCCGGCATGCTTATCACAGCCCTGTTCACGAGAGTTGAGCTAGGGCCTCAGCTCAAGTGCCCATTAATGAACGAATAAAAAAATGTGTATATGCACAGTGTACGATTATTTAGCCACAGAAAGGTGAGATCTTGCTGTTTGCAACATGGAGGAACCAGAAAAACCTACATCGTGCCAAGTGAAACAAGCCAGGCACAGAAGGGCGAGCATTTAATAGTTCCCTCCGATGCAGAATCCGAAACAGTCATCTCTCAGAAGCAGAGACTGAAAGAGAGAGACTGGAGACTGTTGGGGCTGGACGACTGCTACAGGCTACAGTTAGGAGGTGTTCTTTTGTGCAGTGGGGTCACTAGAATTAATAATATAATGTGTCTTTCAGATTTGGGGGAAGGGAGGAGATGATAGTTAGAGCTAACTGCCAATGTGACAAAATCACCGGGGGACATGGGTCTCTGGGCACATCTGCAGGGTTATCGTGAGTGTGTTAACTGAGCTGGTAGGGTGTGCCCACTATGGGCGGTACCATTCCCTGGTTGGGGTCCTGCCTTGTATAAGTAAAGAATGGGAACTGGGCAGCATGCGTTCATCACTCTGCTCTCTGGTTGTGGATATCATGTACCCAGCTGCCTCCAGCTCCTGTGCCTCGATTTCCCTGCTGCGATGGATTGCAACCGGAGCTGTAAGCCAGAATAAACTCTTTCTCCTTTGAGTTGATTTTTTAGAGTGGTCTATCTCAGCAACAGCAAGGAAGCAAAGACAGAGGGTTTCGAATGCTCTTACCACAGAGACGATAAATGTTTGAGGCGGCGAGCGCACGTGCGTGCGTGCGTGCGTGCGTGCGTGTGTGTGTGCACACGCTGATCCACCTGCTTGGATCAACATTCCATACTTTACCCCATGACTGTGTGTGACTGTTATGTGAATAACATCTGAAAAATAAAGACGTGGCCTGTGGATCAAAGAGATGGCTCGGTTTACCTTGCAAACACCAGGACCCAGTTTGAGTCCCAGAATCTGAATTTTAAAAGCCTGGCTTTTTAAAATCCCAGTGCTGAGGAGGTAGAGAGGATCCCCAGAGTTCCCTGGCCAGCCAACCCAGCCTGATTGGTGAGCTTCAGGCCAGTAAGAGATCCTGCCTCAAAGGCGGTGGAAGGCTGCTGAATGACATCCAAGGTTGCCCTTTGACCTCCAGATGCATGCACCTGTGTGCACACACACAGAAACACACATGCATATATACGTATGGTAAAAAAAAATAATAAATGTAAGTCAGAAAGTTAAAGTTAGTGTCAAACCCCTAGGCTTTCTGATTCTAAAACCCACCCTTTTCCCATCCATACTAGGGACTTTTATTCCACAAGACAGGAAGGACTCTGTCTTCTTTTGTCCCAGGAACCTAGGAGAGTGCCTGACATACACGTGGTGGTCAATGGATGTGTTTCCAATGTTTGGGTGCAGCAGGGAGCTGGGGGGATCCCTTGGCCCCTGGATTTCCTTCCATAGCTGAGGGACCCAGAAAGGGTGTGTGCGACTTGTTGAAGGTCCCACAGTGTCTCTGAACCACTGACCTCTCGCTTCCTTTCTGTTTACCTTCTCTGTCTCCCAGCCTGGGTGGGCGGGAAGGTTCTGGAACACCGAGGGACTTTAAAAGCTGAGCTAATGTGGAGCTGGCACCAGGCCCCTCCCAGCTTCATCAAGTCGTCCAGGGTCGGCAACGCTGCCAAGTCAAACCTCAGGAATGCCACCAGCAAAGGAAACAAGGCCCAACTGGCCAGCGCACTTGCTTGAGAAGGGGGAGGCTGCGTTCCTGGCAGACAAGGTGGAAAGGGGACCCGGCCAGCCTTTAAAAGCCCTTCGCAAACAAGCGCTTGGCCTGCGTCCCTTCTGGCCAGGGTCAACACCAACTCAGCAGAAAAGACCAAACCGCTCAGGCCAGTGGGGACAGTGAGCCAGCCCTGAAAACAAAGGCAGGGAGATGCTAGGGAGGGGACATGCTCCTCACCCCTCAGGGACAGGGGTTCAGAGCAGGGCAGGGGTTCTGCTGAGGCCAGGCCTCAGTTGAAACCTGGTCTTGACCTTGACCTGACCACACAGGAGCTCTGGGCACTCTGGAAGCACAGTGCAGTCCACCTGGAAGAGGATCAAGCTCTCCTGTACCCGACTCAGGGCTGCTGGGTGTGACGGAAGAGCCAGGGCACATGGGAACCCCCCAAGGAGTCAAGAGCAAGCATGCAGTGCTGCTTGCAGTCAGTGTGGCTGGACCACCTGCCCGTGGGATGCTAGGGGAACCCTCCGGCATCCCATCCCCGCTGCCCACTCTTTGTCCACCCCCAGCCCCCAGCATAGGCCACTGAACATAGCCTAGGACCTCAGAGGTCATCGCTCACGCACTCGGGTTGGTAGCACACCAATGTACTAATAATGTCTATCTAATGTACGCAACTCCAAAATTGATGTGTCAGAGAGGAGTGGCGTTTCCGGGCTGGGAACCCATGTGTCTGCTCAGGACCAGCCAGAGAACACACTGGGCAAATGAAGCCACACTGATGGGAAAGAAAAAAAAAAGACAAGGGAGCTGGTCTGTGTCTAGAAGGGCCCAGACCACACAGAGGAGAGAAGACATGTGCTTGAACCAGAAAGACAGAGAGGGATAAGATAAGGACCTATGGCACCTACAGCCTCCACCCCAGGTGGCAAGGACTCACAACCACAATGTCCTGATCCGAGACCATGCTATAACCCTCATTTGGGCACCGAACTCTACAGTGAGCACCCAGCCTACATTTCAACGCCTTTAAGCGGGTGTACTGAAATCAAGTTCTGCCCCTGGGGACAGAGGCCTCAAGAACCGTGCTTAGAACATGCATTAACCAACAGCAATCAAAGGTTTACTGTGTGCCAGGTATGGACTCACGGGACAAATCAGCACACCACCAAATATCCCTGCCTCACCCCTTAAAAGTTCAGGTGTGCTGAACAAGGGCCCAGGAGGAGGCTACTACTGCTCCCGTAAAAACACGCAGTCGGGGAAAGGGGCGAGGTGGACACCGCTCCGTGGAAGCAGACGGCGAGAGGACTCACAATCTACCAAGGAGATCTCTGAAGACAAGCCTGGAAGGGAAGTAGCCACGCAGGCCAATAAAAGCAAGGACAGCCTGTGCCAAGGTCCTGAGGCAGCCTCACGATAGAGATGGGGGCAGGGGTCAGAAGGGACATATGGAGGAATAATCCTACAGGGCCTTTCAGGCGCTGTAAACAACTGGCTTTTACTTGGAGCAATGAGGTTTTGAGTGGCAGGCCCCATGGTATGACGTGAGTTCTCTCAGGACAGCCTTGGCTGTGGTGGGGAGAACAGACTTAGGAAGGCAGGTGTCCAGGGAGGAGTGGTCCAGGTGACAGGTGACAGTAAGCGTGTCTCCGGGCTCTACCCCAGCACATTCGGCTTGCAGGATTAGAACATTCAGGTGGGCGCAAGGGCCAGCCTAGGAGCTTCCTGGCTGTCATTCCTCAGTGGTGTCTCAGTTCATTCTCTGTCCAGGAAATGCTGTGTGTGGATTCACCTCACTGGGCACCAGAACCATGTCCAGACATCAGCAAATGACCTCGGGATCAAGGGTCAACCAATTACAGCTGTTAGAGGAAATACAGCTGGATGCCAGTTTCCCACAAAATGACCTCAGTGCTGAGTGTCATTGTACACCCTAGAATTGCAGCACTTGGGAGGCTGACGCAGGAGAATCTCCAGTTTCAGCCTGGGCTAAACAAGAACTGGACCCAAAGTCCAAACCAACAAGAAAGACATGAAAAGAAATACGCAATGGAGACAGCCCTCCTAGATTGAAATGGTTCCGTTGTAAGCGATTTTTATAACAGCCCTGACTTTGCCTCTTGGCCCACAGATTGGAAGTGTTTACTGTAAGGTTCCTTAAGAAGCTGCCACTGTTCCTGGCTGGAGATGTTAACGGGGTGGTGAAAAGGCTGCAGACAGCTTGGGGAGCTGGGCCCTGGCGTCAGTGCAGAGACCAGCACTGCACAAGTGGAAGGCACACAGTCCAGCCCTCAGCTTTCAACCTCTGTACCCGAATTAGAAGCTATATGGGGGAATCCCCTCAGAGGTAGACGTGGAGTGGTAGGGGTTTTGCTTAGGGCATGTATCATTGACGCCTGTCTTATACAAAGACAGGAAAAGCCCCGACCTCTCAGAGTTAGCGTGTTCATGGAACTCCAGTCAGGCCTGGCCGCACTCCTTGCAGACCCTGGGCAAAGGATGAGTGTTCTCTGGGCCCCGGTGTCTACCAGGAAGGCTGTTGCAGGAAGGCTGAAGCACATGGCTGGGCTTCTGCATAGGGGCTTTTATAAAGAGCCCAAGACACTGACAATGTGCTCAGGTGTCCTGAGAACTACACAAGGACTGTAACTAGATCTGGGGACACTGACCTGTGGTCTGGGGAGAGACTCGGCCACCCCAGCTGTCTGGGGTTCAGGAACTGCCCTACCCTAGGAATAGAAGTTCAGTTAAAGCCGGGCAATGGTGGCGCACGCCTTTAACCCCAGCACTCGGGAGGCAGAGGCAGGTGGATCTCTGTGAGTTAGAGGCCAGCCTAGTCTACAAGAGCTAGTTCCAGGACAGGCTCCAAAGCTACAGAGAAACCCTGTCTCGAAAAACTAAAAAAAAAAGAAGTTCAGTTAAGGGGCCTATGGGCTTTCCCTGCTCAGCGATTCTCAAAGACCCCAGAGTAAGGATAACCTGAAGATATCCTAGGTCAGTGATGTATCCCTGGTCATGATGCCAAACTTGGTTGTCAACTTGACCACATCTGGAATCAACTAAAACCCAAGCAGCTGGGGATACCTGTGAGGGATTTTCTTGATTGGATCGTTTGAGGTAGGAAGACCCACCCTAAATCTGGGCCACTCCTTCTGGTGGCAGCCACGGAAAGGGTTTGAAAGGAGGAAGCGTTTGCTCTTTGCCTGCTTGCCCTCACTCTCACTGGCGAGTTCGTCTGTCCTGCTGGTGAGACACGCGTTCGCTGGTGTTCGAACCCACCTATTCTGGATCCCAGTGCAGACCAAAGATCAATGTGCCTTAGGAATCCTCTGGGACTCCAGCACCAGATTGAGACTGATGAGACATCCAGCCTCATGGACCGAACAACGGAACAGCTACCGGATTCTTGGCCTTTCTGAACATGAATATGAATATACCATCACCACACATTGGCATTCCTGCCAGACACAGGAGCCTGGTGCCTCCTCTTTGGGATAAAGGGGCCATCTGTGTGTGAGCGAGGCATCCAAATCCCTGTTGCCTCCTTCTGGGCTGTTTCCAGCAGGGAGGCGGACACTCTGACGAGAACCAGAGAGGGTGGTCCCCTCTTTGGGGACCGGGGACCAGGGACCAGGGACCAGTGTTTGTTTCTGGGCAGCTAGTTTGATCTGGCCCACATGGGAGATTCTTCTGAGAATGCCTGTTAGAATCATTTAATCTGAAGCTCAGAGGTGAGGATGGGACCCAGGCACTGGTAAAGTGGTTCCCAAGGTGACCTTTTCAGGCCCACTGTAGGTGGTGTGTCCCATGTTGGCACAGGGTATGACAAACCCCGGGGCTGCAGGAAGGGATTGCCCTGGGTTGGTCAGGGTGGTGTTACACACACACACACACACACACGAGAGAGAGAGAGAGAGAGAGAGAGAGAGAGAGAGAGAGAGAGTGAGAGAGAGAGTGGAAAGGAGAGAACCTGCGTTGGTTCCAGTCCCAGAAGTGTTCAGTTCCCCGGATGAAATTCAACTCTCACCTCCTTCCTCCCCACCTGTCCGGACCCAACTCCTGTTACCCGAGCCAGCTGGTAGCTGTTTGTCTCTCCATCAGGGGCTCTAGCCATTAGTCTGCCGTGTGGCCTCTGGCAAGCTGCTGGTCAAGTCAATTCCCCAATCATCCACTTTATTTCCTTAACATAAACAAGCTGGAACAGAAACTGAAGTGAGTCCCACACTGGGCACCTCCAGATTTCACAGTAGCCTGAGACCTAAGCTGATCCTCTGTCCCCTTTGTTCCCAGCAGACTGTGTCTCCAGAGTGTCAGACAGGAGCCAGTCCTGGGCTTTTGCTGAGAAAGCCAGGAAACAAGGCTCCTTGTTAGACTCTATGCTGGGACATTGGGAGTCTGGAAAAGAATCAGAGGGGAAATGACCTGTAGGCTGTAGGCTCCAGCAGTGACCCTGTAATTACAGCCCGGCCATCATCTTCAACACCTGTGCGCATAAGTGACTGGAACAGAGCCAGGTTCTGTGCGAAACGATCGGGGGATCCCTGAAGGAGCAACAGTCATTCATTCGTTCATTCATTCATTCATTCATTCATTCACAAATATTTATCTTGTGACTATTTTTCATTGGACAAAGTTTGGGCAGTTTAGGGTAAACTGAGTGAAGTCTGCTAGGGCCCTCTAGAGTAGGCATGCTGACGTAGAAGGATGAGACAGACAGGAGACAGAGAGACCTCAAAGACTGGCCTATGAGAGAGTTGGGCATGCAGCACAGGGGGTGTGGTATGATGAGCTTAACGATGGACCTGAAGAGTGCAGGCCGGTGTTCCCACCAGCCCCTTCCCGCGGTGTTCCCACCAGTCCCTTCCAGAGGTGTTCCCACCAGTCCCTTCCAGAGGTGTTCCCACCAGTCCCTTCCAGAGGTGTTCCCACCAGCCCCTTCCTGCAGTGTTCCTACCAGTCCCTTCCAGCGGTGTTCCCACCAGCCCCTTCCCGCGGTGTTCCCACCAGCCCCTTCCAGCGGTGTTCCCACCAGCCCCTTCCCGCGGTGTTCCTACCAGCCCCTTCCCGCGGTGTTCCTACCAGCCCCTTCCAGCAGCACCTGCCACTTCTATGCTGTAAACATATTTTCAAGATGATCTCTCAGTGGCCCTCACTCCACCATGGGGAAAGTGCTCTCAGTTGGCACCACAGGGCATTTACAGTGACCACAGCAAAACAGCAAACGATTCCACGTTCCCATCTGCCTCTGCTTGTCACGCCTCCCCACACTGCGTCGCCACAAGCCTTTGGCATACCCTGGAACCCTTGTTTGACACCGTTCTCCCTTCTCTGGATGACAGCACGGGAGGTCGTCCAGGGCCCCCGAGAGGCCCCAGCATTGCATGGAGATGACATTACTCCAGGGACTGTGGTGGGCTGGCCAGGAGCGCTAGGCTTCCACCGCTCGCTGAGGGACGGAAGAGCCTGCTGGCTAAGTGGAGGCTTGGGAACCTTCTGTGGTTTCCATTTCTTCAGGACTGCTGCCAGGAGGATGTGATGGAGTCTTAGAGGCATGCGGAGGGGGAGTAGGGGCACGCTGGGATGAGCAGAGCTCATCTGCACGTACCTGCCAGAGTTCTGACCTTGAGCCTCAGAATTCCAACTCTGGATGCGAGTTCCAACCCAGAACATCAGCCGTCTGACCTTGCCTGCTGGTTTCTATCACACAGAACAATACTCTGGCAATACTTCCCGGGTCCAGTTATGGATCTGAGGGTTCTGACCAAGGGTGACAGTGACCTTGAATTTGAATGCAATACACTCTTTTAGCCTGAGTGCCTGGATTCCAATGCGGAAATTCAAACCCTAGGCACCCTAATCCCCCCGGAAAAATCTCTGAACACCCAGATCCCTCCGCCTGAAACAGAGCTGGTGTTTCTCCATAAGGATGCGACAGTGAATGCCTCCTTCCAGGGTGGGATGTGGATCAGCAGGTCAAATCTTGCCCAGAATGCAAAGCTCGGGGCCCCATCCCTAAGTACCTCATAAGTCAGATATGGTGGTGCACACCCGGTGGAGACAGGAGGATCAGAAGTTCAGGGTCATCCTCTGCCTGCTGGAAAGCCACCAAGTGCTCAGCAAGGAGGAGGATGGAGGAAGAAGTGGCTTACACTGCTACATGCCACGCTGCCCCTGCTTTATCTCCTTCTGGCCTCTTGACGGCCCTGAGGACTTTATTACCCTCATGCTACAGATGAAGGACCTGAGCTTGGATCAGTTCGGCTGACAGTCCCAACATCCAGGGTTTGCCTGCTTTGGCTTCTGCCGTACCCTTCTTTTGGATCTGGTCAGAGGCACGGTGAAGGACTCAAGTTACTGCTTGGTGGGTTTAAGATATTTTCCCATGAATTGCCCTGACTGGTGTTGGCGTCTGCCAGGTCTGGGAAGCCAAGGCCCACCTGGGTGGAAGTCATTACATTTAGTAAATCCTTGCCACCTTGGGCTGTGTTGATGACAAGAATAGAAAGATGAAGCAGAGGACTGCGGTTGTGGCTGAGGCTGTGGCTGAGGCTATGATTGTGTTTGTGGCTGAGGGTGAGGTTGTGGTTGTGGCTGAGGTTGTGGTTGAGGCTGTGGTTGAGGCTGAGGTTGTAGTTGTGGCTGTGGCTGAGGTTGTGGCTGAGGTTGTGGTTGTGGCTGAGACACTGTGGTTGTGGTTGTGGCTGTGCAGTATAGTGTCTGCTTGGAACATACACACAAATAAGGGGCTAGGACCCTGGCTCAACCGTACAGCGCTCGCCTAGAAACCCCAGAAAGGATTGGGGTTGTGGTCAGCAGTAGAGCACTGGCCTAGACTCCACCAATGAGAAGCTGCACCATAGCTCAGCAGTAATGTATATTCTCTTAAAATCCCCTAGGGAGGGGCTGGGGTGTGGCTCAGAGGCAGGGCACTTGCTTAGCATGTGCAAGGCCCTGGTTTCCATCCTTACACCACAAGAAACAAAGGATGGTTAGCATGGCATATGCCAGGCTAGTGTGCCACAGGGTGGCCAGAGGAAGCATTCTGGGTGTGTCTACCAGCCTGTTTCAGGGTGATGTTGGCATTTGAGCTGGGAACTCCTCAGGCTTGAGCATGACAAGAGGTCAGGGGGCTCTGGTACAGCAGCTCAGAGGGTGAAGTCTTGTCTAGCATATGTGAGCCCGGACCACAGAAACCAGGGCATCAGGGCACATGCCTGCAATCTCAGCACTTGGGGTGGAGGCGGCGACAGGGGGATAAGGGGTTCAAGGTCATCCTTGGTTCACAGAGAGTTTGAAGCTAGCCTGGGCTACATGAGACCCTGTCTCAAAACACCCTCCACCTAAAACTGTAGGTTGTAAAGTGTCTGTGGCAGCTGCATGCGTGTGCAATAGGCCCACGGTCTCTACACTTCACTGTCTCTTTTTCATGCTGCACTCAGGATAGCTCACGTGACATGTCACTTTCCCTGATGACTAGGGCCCAGTCATGTCTCAAATGCAATGGCCAACCTCCACAGCCTGTGCCCAGGTCTGCTGCAGCCCACACTTGGCCCTCCCACCCACCTCTGGAGAAGGTGGGCTGACAGGCAGCTACCTGGGACCTGGCCCTGAAGTCCTTCCTTCCAGGTGCTTCCTGTCCGTGCCGCCCTCCCTGGCAGTCTTCCCATCCCCAGACAAAGGGCTTGAGTGGACGGTTCTAAGGAGTCTCAGGTCATTCCGCATGATGAGTAGCACCGGCTTTAGAGGCACCTTAGGGGCTGCCCAGCCATGCAGGGCCCAACGTTTCCAAAACTCCACTCTAGGGCTGGGGAGTTGGTCAAGTGCTTGCTGCTCAAACACGAGGACTCAAGTTCAATCCCCAGAGCCCACACAAAAGCCAGACATGATGTGGGCCTCAACATAGACCATGTGATCACACCACGCCAACACATACAAAATAGAAAGAAAATCTCTCTTCTTGAAACAAATTCAGGTGCCCAAGGATGGTTAGAGTTCTTTTTTGTTTTTGTTTGGTTTGGTTTTGAGGGTTTCTCTGTGTAGCCCTTGCTGTCCTAGAACTCACCCTGTGTAGACCAAGCTGTCCTTAAACTCAGACATCCCCCTGCCTCTGCCTCCGGAGTGCTGGGATTAAAGGCCTGCACCACCACTGTCTGTTATGTTTTGAGGTCTTTGTTCCCACCCAACAACATTTTGAAGAAGGATACCCCATTTTCATCTTGGCCGTACCTCATAAATGTGTAGCTGGCCTTACCAATGTGTGTCTCAGGACTTAGGAGCTCCTAACCCCCACCTGCTCTGTTCCCAGGGCTGTTCACTCATCTGGCACGCCCGAGTGTAAGGAGCATTTTCCCAGCCCAGAGCCAACAAGAGCTCAAATGCTTACACTTCCGGTGGTGCCACCTGCTGAAGGCGGGACAGGGAAGCTTCCATGAGTCAGGCTTTCAGAACTCTGTGAAGTGGAGAAGCTATGTGTATCCATCAAGAATGGGGTGACTGTGGGGGCCTCTCCCTTCCCACTCCTGTCACTCCTTGCAGTTACTGTGGGAGGAAAAGCAGGTCACGAGGTCACTGGTGCAGCTAGGCAGGGTTGGGCACAGAGTGGCACCATGCCTGAAATGCTTGTCTCCCAACACTGGGGGCCACCATGCCCATTTCTCAGCTGGGGATATAGGCTGAGAAATGCAGAGGTGAGCAAGGGTCAGATGCTTCACACAGCACACATGGAGATTAAGAATGCCCTCCATCTCCTCCCAACTTACGTGGGTCCTCTTCTCTTGGTCGGAGTGTTTCCGGTTCCCTTGGGGGAACCTCCTCCTTCCTGTTCTCAGGCCATCTCGGCACCAGCCATTGATGACCCAGACACAGCTAAGTGATTGGCTCAGACATGGGCCAATGAAAACCAGCTTTGAGTTTTTGCTGACTTAGTTGGCACACAGGAAGGACGCCTGGGGTGCCAGAGGCCACGGTGAAGAAGCTTGCTTTCCACTGAGGAGGTCAAGGTAAGAACTGAGCTTAGAGATGGAGAAAGCCAAGTCCTGTTGACATTTGTAAGCTCTAGATCCCGACATGCCTGAAGGCTCACCTAACTCAAAACTTTCGAGCTGCAGTTTTGCTTGCGATACTCTGAGCTGCACTTCTGTCACCTGTAGCCAAAGCGTCCTGACACTTACCTCCTCGGCACCCAGCACAATGCCCAGCATATGGTAACACACACCAAATGGCTGTTATCACAATTAGGTGGCATCCAGGCGCACACACACACACACACACACACACACACACACTTAACCCGAGGACTGGCAGCTCTGGAGCTTACGGGACTAACCCCAGGCTGGGAGGGAGGACTAAGGACACATTTCAGCCGCTACTTTAAGGATCCCCCAAGGATGAAGAGGCACATTTACTGCGGGGACAGGTAAGAGATTCCATGCAGACACAGGTCCGTGTGCGGGTCAGCGGTGGAAGGCCTGCTGCTCGCCTTATTGCCCTGGACTGTCTCCTCAGGTGCCTCTGCCAATCAAGCCTATCTCTGTGAACAAGCAGGTCTACCTAGGCTCTGAGGGGTAGGGCCAGCCTGGCCACGTCAGGCTGGGTCCTGGCGGCTATTGTAGAGTATGACTGTCTACTTTTAGAAGCTTCACGATCCACTCGCACCTAGCAGGTGTGAGTGACAGATAGCATGGGGCTGACAGTAAACCCGGTTCTCACAAAGCCTGCTCCTGCCTGCCAGGCCACAGGGGCCAGTGATGGTGGAGGCCAATGCCATTGCCAAATAAAACAGAAGCCGTGGGGATGTTAGGAGACCTCAAGGGTCCAACAATGTCTTGTCTCCGTAAATGCAGGCAAAAGGCCACTTCTGTCGGCCTATTCCACAGTCCTCACTCCACCATACCTCAACATCCAAGACTGATGTGAAAGCCAGGCATAGCATGGCATCATGTAATCAAGCCTGGCATCCATCACTCAACAGGAGCAGGTCAGAAGATCAGGAGTTTAAAGTCATCTTTAGCTATATTGTGAGTTTTAGGCCAGCCTAGGATACATGAGACTTTGTCTCAAAAAAAACCAGAAAGAGGCAAGTATTCCATCATGGGACATTTTTTATGTGTCCTGAACAGATAAAGACACTAACAATGGCCACAGTGGCATTTCTCACTAGAGGCAGTGGTCCCTCCACACTGACATCACCGGTCCAGTGAGCATCCATCTTTGCTGACTGTCTCCCGACTGCTGTGTGGTTGCCATGGCCCCAGCAGTGTCTGTATTTGTCTCACCCTCCCTCCCTTTGGAAGGCCAGGGCTAAGGGACCAGTGTCTTTGTTTTCCTCTCTGCAGGGCCCTGACACCCAGCACAGTGCTAGGCATACAGCAAGAGCCCAATAAAACCTGACTGGACGGGCATGGCCAGGCCTCATAGCAACAACCTAGGACTCTCTGTTTATGGTTTTGGCTCATTACAGCCTTCCCATCACTGCCCTTACAGCTTCCAAGTCAGGGCTGCAGTTAGCGCCACTGTACAGTGGGGGAAACTGAGGCAATCCAACCTAGGCTAACACTGACCAGTGCCCAAGACTCCCACAAACAGACTGGATATCTGTGCCCACTAGGCAGTGGCTCCCTCGGGTTGCCTCATGATCTCACAGACACTCTGGATTCAGGATCCAGCCACACACTCAGCGCTACGCCTCCGCCTTCCTACAATCCACCGTCACCTCCTGTGAGCAGGATTTACCCTTGCCTTGATGATGCCCACTCTCCATAGGGCATTCAGCACTCTGCAATGCACCATGGGCACACAGTCAACTATGCATCCCAGGTCCGTTCCCAGAGAGGAGCAAGGCTGAGGATGAGGAGCTGGGGTGTGTGGGTGAGGCTGAGGGCATGGAGCTGGGTGTGCGAGGCTCCAGACAGGTTCTTTGGGGAAAGGCAGCAGATGTGACTGACGGTCATACTGCTAGCCACGTGCCAGTAAGGATAGCAACGGTCCCCCATACATCAATTCCCTCTTTTCCAATTAGAAGGAATTTTCAGTCAGCTCTGTGACACCTCATCCACCCATTCATTCATTCATTCACTCACTCATTCATTCACCATACAGGTCTTGAGGTTTTATTCTGTGGCAGCCATTGCTTCAGGCATTGAGCAGGTAGCTTTAACTTAACCAGGTAAAGTCCTGTCTTTTAAAACCACATCCAAGGGACTGGGTGAGGAACCCACAATTCAGGGGTAGCACACTGTGTGTGTGTGTGTGTGTGTGTGTGTTTGAAAGAAGCCAGCAGAAGGGCATGGACAGAGCTGGGGACAGCCCCTAATACAGAGTGGTCCCAACCACAGATTGCCTGAACCGCTGATATCTGAACACAGTGAGGTTGGGGGTGAATCATGTGGCTGTCTCCAGGAGGACTGACCCCCCCCCCCCAAGTCAAGAGCTAGTGTAAGGGCCTGAGCTGGGAAAGTGCCTGGTTTGTTGATAGAGAGATGTATAAGGAGAACTGGTATGGAGGAGGACTGGCGGGGGAGGAGAGTGCAGCGCATGGAGACAGGAGAGCTGGGCCCTGTCAGATTTATTGCTGTTTTGAGTCTCATGTACCAGGTTGGCCTAGGACTCACTGGATAGTGGAGGATGATCTTAAACTTCTGATCCCTCTGCCCCCAGCGTCTGGGTGCTGGGTTATCATGTGCACCACCACGCCGCGTCTAGGCAGCACTGGTTGCAGAATCCAGAGCTTCCTGCATGCTCGACCAGCTTGCTATGAATAGCTGAGGTCTAAGTCTGCATGAGAATTCTGAACAAAGGAACCAGTCACTGGGTGTCTGTTATCCCACAGCAAGGACAGATGCCCCTGACCCAGACGGCCACACTAGACCTTTCTAGAGCTTCTAGAATGTGGGGGCCCAATGAACATCAGCACTTTGCTCCCAAGCCATCCGCTGTACCTGCATGCCACTTCCTGTCACTCAGAGTCACCTAGGCAAACAGACAGCATAACCACAGGAAAGACACTCCTCAGATTACATTACCACAGCAAATGGTCAAATGTGAGACCTGAGCCACAGACTGAGAACCTGGGGCTGGACCACACGCAAGCACAGGGAAAGGTAGCAAAAACTAATGGTGGGCTGAGGATATGGCTGTTAGCAGATGCTTGCCTAGCATGCTCAAGTCCTGGGTTTGATTCCCAGTGAGGTACTTGGAAGGTGGAGGCAGGAGGATCAGAAGGTCAGGGTCATCCTAAGCTGCACGGTGAGCTCAAAACCAACCTGGGATACACAAGGCCTTGCCTGAGAAGCGGATGAACCGGACTTCATCAGCGTTAAAAGAGCTGTGCTGTGAACGTCAGCGTCAGCCGAGCGAGCACACCCACGGGACGGGGGAAGGCAGCTGCAAACGACACAGCTGATAAAAAATGGATGTCCTGAATATATAAAGGGTTTTAAAGGCTGGGAGATGGCTCGCTCCATGGGTCACCTGCTTCCTGCGTGAGCATTAGGACCGGAATCCAACCACCAGAACTCATGGGAAAAAACGGGTGTGGGGGTGCTAGGGGTTGGAGACGGGGGGTGGGGGATCCCCAGGTGTGGGAGGGCTAGAGGTCGGAGACAGGAGGATCCCCTGGGTGTGGTGG
>NC_022033.1:11345187-11356328 GCF_000317375.1 Microtus ochrogaster | reverse complement strand
GCTGGAGGTTGGAGAATAGGATAATTTCACCTGAGCAGAGGTCCAAGTGTGAGAGACTCCGCCTCCCCAGTGTTAGGGAGGTGCAAAGCCCCAGGCAGAGGTAGGCTCATCTGGATGGCTACTGTACACAAGTAAAAAGCCAGTGCACAGATGGTCCGGGGGTGCACACCTGGAATCCCAGTGCTGGGGAGGCTGAGGCAGGAGAATATCTAGCTTGAAACTTTTTGTTTTTTTTAAAGTGGGATAGTCCTGGTGGCATACATTTGTGATTTCAGCACTCGGGAGGCAGAGGCAGTCAGATCTCCGAGTCTGAGACCAGCCTGGTCTAAGAGTGAGTTCCAGTTCCAGGACAGCCAGGGTACACAGAGAGATCCTGTCTCCAAAAGAAACACAAAAGTGGGAAGCTGGCACGGGTGCCATGAAGATGAAGTTAGCATCCTTTCGCTTTGTTGGTGGGATGGAGAATGAATGATAGAGCTGGCACAGAAACAGCTTCTTAAAAACTTCACCATGAAGCTAGGGAGATGGCGCCATGAGGAAAACCACACAAGCAATGGCTAGCACCCACGTGAAAGCCAGGCATCAGGGTGCATCCATGATCCCAGTGACTGGGAAGCAGGGAGACTCCCAAAGCTCACAGGCTGGCTAGCTTGATCCAGAGACTAGGAGGACCACCACGTGTGCTGTCACACCCAAACTCACACACACAAGTATGTCTGTGCACACACACACTTGGGGGCAGGGCAATAATGGATCCTCTTCTGGGTACAGACTGGAAAGAACTGAAAGTCAGATTCACAGCTTTGTACCCTCATTCCCAGCGGCCAAAGGGTGAGGGCACCAAAGTGTCCATCAACAGAGGGAGCTAGAAACAGAATGTAGGCTGTCCACACGAAGGAACAGTGTTCAGTCTTAAAAGGAATGAAACTGTGACAGTCTACGTGCAGATAAACCCCGAGGACATTATGCTACACAAAAGAAGTCAGGCACCAAGGACAAGCGATGTATGATTCCTGTGTATAGCTTCCTGTAAGAATCAAATTCAGAGACAAGAAGTCCAAGCGTGTTACCAGGGGTGGGGGTGGGAGCTGTCTGAATGGAGCAGTGGCTCAGTTTTGGTAACAGACATTTCTGAGGCTGGCTGCATGGCAACTGGAGTGCACCAAGAAAACGGTGAAGGTGGAAAACCTTCCATTATGTGGATTTTACAAATTTTAAAAATCACCTGGGGCATATTCCCATCATGGGTCCTGGTCACCAGAGCTTTGATGACCCCAGGTTCCCATCATTTTCCAATCCCAGCAAGGCGAGGAGCTTCTAGGGCACCCACAACCTGGAAGTCCAGAGGGTGGGACTGAATCCAGGACACACCCCAGCCTGGAGGAGATGCTCACATGACAACATTTATGTCACTAACAGAAACACATGAGAACTGGCATCTCGGACATTCATCTGTGGATTCTGGCTCCTGCCCTTTCCCCAACTTGAAACTGGAGTGGCCTTCCTATTTATTACAAGTCCTACCTCGTCACACCTAAGTCTACCAGAGACAGCCAAAGCAAGACCGCCCACCTTGGGAGAGGAGAGGAACTCCTCTGTGCAGATTGTCTTATAGATAACAGTTAATGCCATTCTTGTATTTCTGGGACCAAGTGGTCTACCAGGATGCCCTTCGGGGACAGAGCCAGGACCACTCCCTAGTGGGGCAGAAGATGTTGGACACATTTCTTCGCTCCGAGCACTTCCAGTAAGAAAAGTGACTTGGTTGGGGGGGGGGCATCCCTGAGACTGTTCAGTCCTACTGAAGGTCGTTCCCACTGCAAAGACAGACTCAGCAGTCAGAGTGTCCTGGGTGGGCTCTGTCTAAGCTTCCTATTTGCTGGGCGGCTCTGGGCCAGCTACTCCACCTCTCTGGACCTCAGTTTCCACAGCTGTAAGAGAAGAACAGATCAATGGGGCTGTTGGAGCCCCCTTGGTGTGTGTTTGTGTGGGGGTACGTGTGTGCTGCGGTGTGTGTGGAGGTCAGAGGGTGACCTCGGGTGCCGTTCCACCTTGCCTGACATCAGATCTCTTTGTTATTTGCCACTATGCATGCCAGGCTGGCTGCCCACCAGCTTCTGGTAATTTTCCTGCGCCCCCATCCCATCTTGCCTTTGAAGCAGTGGGGTACAGTTGTGTGGTCTGGGCCCGGCTTTATGTAGGTTCTAATGATTTGTACGTGGGTCTTTACACTCGCACCTCACCCACTGAGACCTCTTCCCCAGCCTTTGCCCTGGGTCAGCGCCAACAGGGACGGCCACCACTGCTGCTGCTATTCCTATTTTAACCCAAGACATGAAGGCAAAACTGAGCGTGTGCAGCCAGCCTGGGATCGTGCTGCCGAGACCACTTTGGCGAGGGGGGTCTTTTGTGAGATGCCCATCTAACCCACAGCACAACCCAGGACATCCCAAGTGAGATTCCCAGTGACCAAGCTTTGGTGATTTCTTCCCGAATTGAATCTTAGGCACACGTGGTGCGAAGTGGAAGGTGACCTCCCCCCGAAAAATGGCGAGCAAGCAAACACCCCCGGGACTCAGGGCCTTGGTTCCACCCTGAAGAGGAGCTGAGAACCAGCCTGGAGCAAGGCAGCTGCAACCGCCATCGTTCTGCCCTTCCAACAGTCAGTGGTTGAGGGTAGCTGTTGCTGGGGAGCTGTGTCCCTGACTTTCCCAGGCCAGTGGCCAGAGAAAAACGTTTGGAGACTTGCAGCAAGCGTGTGGCATTCACTGAGAATTATGTTTTGAAAGGAGTTTATTCATCTTACAGTAAGACCTTAAACCCTCCAGGCCCCGGGGGCCCTTTACGTAGGTGAACATTGACTTCTGGGGGCAATTATGCTGTGGATCTCACATGGCTGTCACCTGAAGGAACCATGAGACACACAGTTAAGAGGGTGAGGAGCCAGGCAGCCCAACTCCACAAAGAGGTTTCTGTCTAGGCCACAGGGCTACTGAGTATGGGGGGAGGGGAGTGTCACGGAGCTAGGCTTGGAGTAAGTACCTAAGCATGAGTGTTTTCCCCTACTCCCACACTCCCTCGGCCAGCACTCTGACTTCCTAAGGGCCCTTCTTCCAATTCCCAGTCCTGTCACCCCTCCTCTGGGGTGAGGACCAGAGATCCTGGATCACAGGTGAGGCAGCAAAGACCTGGGAATGGCCCCGATCTTGGTGTGACTAGGTTAGCTAAAGGGGCATTCCAGCCCCTGGGTTCCCCTTTCCCCAGTGAGGAGCCTGGATTCGTCAAGCGCGACATCAGTGCTGTTCATGTATGATCATATTTCACCCTCCCATGGTCCCAAGGGGCGGGTTTATAGCCCTCTCATTTACACAGTGGGAAGCAATGCCAGGAATGGTCCAGAGTCCACAGCCAGGAGAAGGCAGGACCCACACCCAGTTCTAGAACAGAACCTCCAGCTGGGATTCTGGGTCTCGGGGCAGGCGATCCCTGTAAGTCAAACAGGCCTCCGGCATGCCACCTGGCTCAGCTGGGCAGCACAGAGCACAGGGCCCTGGGCTCCTCCCACAAATCCCTCCAGCTCACGTGGGGAGCTGTAACCTCATCGAGCTACCCCCAGCACCACAACAGGGCATGTAGCTAGGAAGGGGGACTCTGGGGGACTACCAGTAACTGGTGTGGCCATTCGCCAAGTGCTGCCTCATACCAGGACAGATCCCATCCTGGGCCTGCATGGCAACCTCCTCCTAATTCCCATTTCCTACACAGGACTCCCTGGAGCAAAGGGGTTCACCACAGATTAGTCCTCAGACATGATGAAAAAGAAACCCACAGGCACTGCACCCAGTCAGCGGGGGCAAAATTCTAGCCTGTCCCCAGCTAAAGGCCACTCCCCTCTTCGATATAATATAATAACATTTATCTTTCTTATGTTATGTGTGTGTGTATATGTGTAGGTGAATGAGGGGTGCGTGAGGAGGACAGAAGACAGACGAGCCATTCCTCAGTCACTCACTAGGACCTGTGGCTGGCCAGTTAGGAGGGATCCTCCTGTCTCCACTTCCTGGGTACTGTGGAAATTATAACCATGTACCACTGTGCCTGACTTCTTTAGACGGGTGCTGGGGGATTGAACTCATATCCTCACACTGGCAAGGCAAGCACCTCACCAACTAACCCATCTTCTGGCCTCCGGATTTTACCCTTATAATTACTTTTTTCTCTTTTTTTTTTTTTTTTTTTTTTCATCACAAGGTTTCTCTGTGTAACAGTCCTGGCTGTCCTGGAACTCTGTCGACCAGACTAGCCTTGAACTCAGATAACCGCCTGTCTCTGCCTCCCGAGTGCTGGGATTAAAGACTTGTGCCACCCATCACTCCCGGCTTTACCCTTATAATTTCTATTTTCAAACTACACTCACATCTGAAATCCCTTGACTCATTAGAATATCCCCGAGGGTGAGTGTGGCCACTGTCCCCATTGGGTAGACAAACCCACTCAGATGGTGTAACTGGTCCATCCAAGCTTGAGACGAATCTAGCTCTAGAACTTGATGTCCTTTGAATGAGTGCCCTCCTCCCACCCCATTGGCTCAAACATTCAAATGCTTGGTCCCTGGTTGGAGGAAGTATTTGGGAAGGATTAGGAGGCGTGGCCTTCTTGGAGGAGGTGTGTCACTGGGGGAGGGACTGGAGGTTTCCAAAGCTCAGGCCAAGCCTAGTCTGCCCGCAGATCTCAGCTATGCCTGTCTGCTGTCATGCTCCCTGCTACAATGGTCACGGCCTAACCTTCTGAAGCTGTAAACAAACCCCAAATTAAATGCTTTCTTTTAAAATTAGCTACAGCAATTAAGACACAATTCTACCATTTCCACTCCTTTAACACATGGTTACCAATCCTTTTAGCCTAGGCTTAGGTGAAGCAAGTCACTCCAGGGAGTCTGTTTCTTCTACTGGGAAAATCTTGTTTTCACTTGTCAAACACATGCCATGAACCATCTGAAAACCCCAACCACTTGCTTTCCCAGATTCCCTTACCCTAAAATATAAGTATACGACCAATGGCTAACACCGTCAAAACCATCTGCTAGGGGACTCCTGGGAGAGGCTGTCCTCAAAGGAAAATACAATTGAGCAGATTGTGGAGCACAGGAGGAAATCCTCCTCTTTGCAGGGTAGACACCACCATGCCTACATTTGAGGGCTGCGACCTGATGGTCACCTTTGACATGAGGCATCAAGCCTAAGTTCCAAGTCCTTTTCAGGGTCTAGAGAAGCAGAGAGATGGACAAAATCTTGAATCCTGGTGCAGTGGAGGAGCTCACTTGCCACCAGGCCCTATGACCAGAGTTCAAATCCCAGGACCCACAAGGTAGTAGGAGAGAACCAACGCTCACCGCTCACAGTGGTTCCCTCCACAACAATACTACACAGGCACACACAAAATAAATAAAAAGCAAATAAATGTAACTAAGTACACATAGTTCAAAACAACAACATTTAGAGCCAGCAAGATGGCTCAGCAGGTAAGGACCCTTTGCACCAAGCCTGAGTCATATGGTGGAAGAAGAGAACTGACACCCCCCGCCCCCCACCAGCAACTGGCCTCCATACATGCTCTCACACACATACAAAGCAGCAAATAAATGTAATTAAACACACACACACACACACACACACACATACATGCACATGCCCACACACAATCTAGAATCCTGGCAGGATTACCAAACCATCAACTCAACCCAAACCTCTACTGTCCCAGAATGACAAGAGACAATGTGCTGTGATGCATCTTCCTTCTTACTGAAGCTGCTTTGAGTTTTCTGCTTTGTCACTTACAACCCCCGAGAAGCCCTAGTGGGCACCCCACTGCCCAGGAAGGCTGCAGAAGCAATGTCTGGATCACACCAGCTAGAGAGACCACTGATCTGTGCCCAGTGCAATAAACACTCTGGCAATTTGGAAGCTGTCTTGGAGCTTTAATCCAGAGACTCTGGCCTCACACATTAGCTCGCCTCACACCCCACTGAGAAGCCTGAGACTGTTCCAGGAGAGCAGAGCCTCAGAGGAGGCCATGCCAGTGCCGCCTCCCTGACAGGGCTGACCCTACCTCCCAAACAGCCTAAAGGGTTTGCTCTTCATTCCCCGATGGATCATCCGGGTCCCTTACTTGGCAGCCCATTAATTATTCACCACATCGGCTCAGTCTCCCCAGGACTCTATCAGGAGGAAAGTGATTGCTGCCCACCCTGCCCAGAGAAAGGACACAGCAACTCAGCACAGATAACAACAGCGCCCTCCTACTAGTGCTAAGCACTAAGCTAAGTTGTCACAAACACAACTTCACTGTAAAGTGGCCTTCAATCTTCATCTCAGTGATGGGAGGCAGGGAAGTGGGGGGTGCAAACAGCTTCAGGCCAGAGAGCAGTGAGGACTCAGCTGGTCCTACAGCCCAGGTCGGTCCTTTCTCCGGACTATGGGAGAGGTGTCCATTTCTGCACCTCACAGACACCTTGAAATGATCCCACATTTGGCCCTCAGCCTGTGTGTTTTCTGAGGGCCCTGCCCTCCCCCAAGCCTCGTTGTGCTGACAGGCTTGGCTTTGGAGCTTGTCAGAAGGAGCGGGCCAGGTGCAGATGATGAGATGGTGGAAACGGAGCCACAGGAAGGCTGTGAGAAAGAAGTGACCGACAGGACCCAGGACCCTGAGATAGTCAGTGCCTGACTGCTTGTTTGATATATCCACCCAGCCATCCACCCAGCCATCAATCCACCTCTCCATTTACCAATCTATCCCTCCACTAATCTATAAATCCATCCACCCATCTATCATCTACCCACCCACTCACATACCCATCCATCTGCTCACCATCCACCTGTCCACCAGTCCACACATCCATCTACCTATCTACCCACCAATCCATCCATTATCCACTCATCCACCCAGCCATCCGTCCACCTAGCCACTCATTCACTGACCCATCCATCTACCAACCCATATACCCATCCATACACCCATCAATCCATCAATCCATCCATCCATCCATCCATCCATCCATCCATCCATCCATCCATCCATCCACACATACCCTGAAGCTCTCTAAACCAGGCACCGTGATGCATGCTGGGAACGCAGCAGTGTGTATGATACATCCTTATGGGTGTAAAACAGAAACATGTGGACCAAATACCATTTCAAATAGTATTTAAAGCTCATGCAGGAAAGATACTGCATGAGTCCGGGGAGGCGACAGGAGTCAGGGAGGTCTCCTGGGGAAAACAGTGGGGTAGGGACCATAGCAAAGGCGGACATGGAGAGAAGGGGCCCATGGAACGATCTGGGCAATGTCAGCAGCCAGAAAAGTAAGTGCAAAAGGTCCTGGGGCAGAACAGACCATAAGGAAGTCAGCAGGACTGGGACCACACGAACCAGAAGAGAACAGGGAGGTGAGCCCAAAGAGCTCAAAGGGCCAAAATCTAGACCTCAGGCGCATGGCGGCACAGGGATTTCATGCTGAATGTGACAGAAACCTCCGTGGGTTACAAGAGATGAATAATGCAATCTGACTTGCACCTTGGGCTGCTGGGGAAAGGATTGTGGGAAGCAAAGTGAGAGAAGGCTCCAGGGAGGCATTTGTGGCCCCCAGTCACCACAGAAAGAACAGAGTGTTCCAAATGTCACTAGGGGGTATGTTTCTGGCTACTTCTAGACCTTCTAGGCTACTCTGTGACCTTAGGCAAATTACTTCCCCTCTCTGAGCCTTGTATTTGTTGGGTATTAGATCCGTGGCTATCAGAGTTTCCATACTGACAGCCAGTGAACCTTCTCGTTTCAGCTCTGGCTGCAGAAACTGCCAGAGTGTGAGCTGACAGCCGAGCCTGGGATCACAGTGAGGTCGTGATGCTGTCCGGGTAAGCCGACCAAGTGGAGAAAGAGGAGAGACCGCTCATTCTCACACATAGCCTCTTGCGAGACTTCCGCCTGTGCCCTGCAGCCATAAGCCAGTTCAAACACGGCCCTTTGCCTGTTTCTTCTTGGGGAGCGCAAATCCCCACTTCCTGTCCCTGGATCTAGGGTCTTAAGGACGGAGTAGGTGAGGAAGGAGGGGCCTGCCCGGGGCCTCAATGGGCTGAGCAGTGGGGGAACCTGTGTCAGGCCTAGAAATAGCAAAATAAGTCTGTTGATCCTAAGCCGGCTAAGGCTCCCATCTTAGAGGGAGGCTTTCTGGACACGGAAACTGGGGAAGGATTATGGTCAGAATCTTCCAGGAGGCGGACCAGGCCCAGGAGCCTCCTCAGAGCCCAGTGGGGAGAGAAAATGACTGTGGGCGCTTCCTCTCATCCCAGCAGACAGCCCTTCCTATGTCTACTGCAGCCTTCTTGAGCAAGTCAGTTCTCTGCAAATAACCCCAGAGTTCCCTCAGAGAAGGGATCAGTGAGGGGCCGGCCAGCTGGGCCACCAAGACTCCACGCTGAGAGGCCAGGCTGGCCAAGAGCCAGGCCTTGCTACTAAACTATGGCCGGCCGAACAGACAATCTCAGTCGCTTGCCTCTGGTCATCTTTCCTGGGCTCTGCTCTCAGAGACATTCTAGTCTCTTTCCGAACTTGATCTCTCTGGATTCTCACACACCGCTTTTTCTGGGCCCCTTTCCCAACCTCCCTTGCAGCCCTGAACACACTGCGCTGTCATTTACTCCTGGCACCCAACACGCAGGCCACGTGAAGCAGCCCTCACCCTCCAGACACTCCCTGACTCAGAGGAATCGCACCTGCCCCGCTCCTCACCCCAAGCCCCTCCTGGCCCCCCAAGGCTTCCACTTTGCCCCACAGCCCACCCTGACTGATCTCATTCACTCCTGCCTCATTCTCTAGGCTTCTACTCTGCTTTGATTCGGAAATCCACATCCTCCTCCAACAGCCACCGAAACTGCACCACACTGCAAGTCCATAAACAAGGAACCAGGAAGGGCCGCTCACACACAGTCTGAGCCTTTGGGCAGGCCTATCCTTGCCACTAGCCTTCCTGTCTTCTGTAATCTCTTAAAATACCCACGGGTGCCTCAGCCTCCACCAAGCATGCCTGTGGGCTGCATTTATACCCTTCCTTGGTGGCGGAGTGGGGTTATAGTACGGCTGAACACCACAGCGGCAGGGCTGGCTGCTCTGGCCTGGATTTAGGGCCTAGAGGGCAGGACACCAGACTGTACTCAGCAAAGCCAGCCTGTTCTCACTGCAGTTGTAGCATTTTAGAGTCTTACAAACTCATCTCCATCCAACAAAGTGGGGGTACACAGCACTGAATCATCCAAGGGGGGGGTGTCTTATGACACATGGGAAGGGTACAAGAGTGGTGGCCCTTGGAGAACTTGCTTGGAGTCCCTGCTTTTTACTAGTTCTCATCGTGAGGAGCCAGGAGCCGCAGCATAGGCCTCCAGGAGGGAAGCAGATCCCAGACTCACCTTGGCGGCCACCGATGAATTGGGCTTCTCCAGCAGGTCCCACAGTTTCTTCCTCTTCTCGGCGCAGCACGTGTTGTCGAACTCCTCGCCCTCCCGCTCCCGCAGAGTCTCGGCCTCGCGCTTCAGCTCCTCGTTCATCTGCTCCTTCTTCTGGTGGTAGCGGGCCTGACAGCAGGACTCCAGGTAGATTTCATCGATGCCCCAGTAGTCCAGCTCCTGGCTGAAGCTCAGCGCGCACATCTCCTCCATCATGTGTAGGCGGCCCGTGCGGTAGAAATTGAGAATGGAGGTAAAGGCGCCCGGGTGGCGGTCGAAGAAGTACTCATTGTCCTCAAGGCTGTAGTCGTCGCACACCTGGAGCAGAGAGTCGTGCGTGTTGCAGTCCCGGAGCTTGCCCAGCCGCGTGCGGGGCAGGCGGTCCAGAGTGCGCCACAGCACCTCGTGCGCCAGTCCCCCGACGTTGAGGCGCACCCGGCGTGAGCACGCCTTGCTGCGTACGATCTCCATGGGCTCGGGCGGCAGCGAGCTGGTGGAGCGCGAGCCATGCTTCGTCATGCCCGCCGGCATCGCTGGTCCGGCCGTCCCCGCCCCCCCTGCCCCCCCAGGCCGCAGTCACTCGACGGCAAGGCCCGCTGCCGCGGGGGCGGGGGGCGGGGAGAGCTGCGGGCCGCTGCGGTGCAGGGGTACGAGGGCGGGCTTCACGGCTGCCGTCTCACCTCCATCCCGACGGCTGCGAGGCGGAAAGCGAAAGCGAACGCAGGTCAGCGAACACCCTGCGAGGATCCTCCCCCAGGGTCCCCACCGGCCTTGACCTTCCCGGAGGCTTAAGCGGCTCAGAGGGGGGTGGGGGGTGGGGGGGGGACTGATGGCCGCTGTCCCTCCCGCCGGTGCTGAAGTCAGCCCCACCCCTGGACGGAAGGAGGGGTGGCTCTCCCGGTGGGAGAGGCCCCCAGGAGGCGCCCAGGAAGCCCCACCCCCGCCCTGGCGCAATCCGGCCGCCCGGGGCGCTGTCCGCCCCGTCGAGTGCTGAAACTCCCTGCTCTGCGGGTCTTGGGATGTAATGCCCAACCTGGCCCCGCAATGGGAGGCAGGAAGAGGCAGAGAGAACTTTCTTTCTCTTTTTAGTGAGTTCTCATCTCCTCCCACCCAAGATAGTCAGGATTTGGGGTGGGAGCATAACGATGGCATTGGACTTGCTTTTTCTAAATCTTAAAAGATTTTGGGTCGAGTGGGGATTGTGGAGTCTAAACAGATGCCCACCTGTCGGAGGTCACCAGGTAACCCTGACCTGGGGCGACCCCACTCCTCACAACATCAGGACCTGAGGTCGCTCCCGAGACTAGGTGAGGGTCAAAGGAACCAAGCCAGCGGGGTCTGCACCTCCCTGTGTGCCCCCCACCTTAGCGCAGGAGGGTGCGGAGTCCTCCGGATCCGCCTGCTCGATGCTCCCCTCCCGCCCCCCTCCCCCTTCTTTCTCCTCCTCCCCCTCCTCCCGTTCCTCCTCCTCCTCGCTTCTCCCGGCTATGGCTTTTTATAACTCCGGGTTCTGCGCCTTTGCCCGGGCTCGGGAGGGAAGGGGTGGGGGAGGTGGGAGGCGGGGAAACCAGCGGAATCTTCTGGCCTTTCGGAGCGTGCCCTCCTCCCGCCACGCACCGGTGATTTCGGGGGGTTCCCGGGGCCCAC
>NC_022033.1:11315560-11344866 GCF_000317375.1 Microtus ochrogaster | reverse complement strand
CGGGCTCCGGCTCGGCTCGGCGGCGGCCGCGGCTGCCTGCGCGAGATCAACAAGTCGGGCTGAGCTTCGGCTCTGCGCTCGCTGCGATTCTGTCCCGCACTTCGGAGCGCGGCGAGTGGCACCGAGGCGGGACGGCGCCACCTGCGGGTCGGAAGCGCGCGCGGCTTAACCCCTCCGTGCCCGGCCCTGGCCCAGGCCCAGGCCGCGGGGCCCACCCGGGAGGGCTGTCTGCGTTCCGGCCACCACGAGGCTGAACGCCTACTGCATGCAGGCTCTGCACGTTGATACAGCTGCGAAGGCAACAAGCCTCCGGGTCGCGGGGCTGCCGGGAGAGCGACTGTAAACAGAAGTAGGGGACTATGTCAGACAGGCAAGATGCTGGGAGGATGGGAGAGCTGGAGAAGGCAGGTGGCAATTTAAAATAGCCCTTGCCTCGATTCCATTCCAGATTCTAAAATCAAATTCTAGGTTCTAGAGGAAGGTGAACAGTCTACCTACTAACAAATAAATCTGCAAAACGAGTGGGCAGGTGGGTGGTTGCTGCTGAGGAGAGATGTAAAGCCAAGGCAGCCAAGACTCAGAGCTTGCATGGTCCCATCAGTCGCTCACCCATTCATGCTAGCTAGGACGGCTGCTTCTGTGGAGCTAAGCGTTATACTCAACCAAGGGATGCACTGCCCCCCGCCTAACTCTGCAGTGGGGCGTGCAGACTGTATCAGGCCATCTCAAGTGCTGTGGGGTGGCAAGGTTTGCATGCAGAAGAGTCCAGGCTTCCCTCCCATCGGCCACACTTGGGCTCTGCCTGGTCTTTGCTGGTTTGTTCTCTCGCATCCATATCTGTGGTGTGGTATGAGGGCGGCAGAGATGCAGAAGAGAGAAAACCTTGTCCCTGAGGGGGAGAGGGGGCAGAGATGCAGCAAAGAGCCTTGTCCCGGAGTGGGGAAATCTTAATGAGACTTAGTGTCCTGAGATAAGTCCCCTCCCCTCTCCGCTCTTGGTCTCATTGCCTTTGCATCACACAGAGCTGTTTGGAAAGATCTATCTCATCGGCTCCCTCCTCATGACGCAGCCCAAGCTGCTTCTGCCTTCTCTCCCTGTGACCTCTGCTCTGAGCTTCCCGTCCCTTCTCTGCCTCCCACAGGTCACGATGATAGCCACATGATAGCCACGCCTGTCAGAGTGAATGTTCCATTGCCTGAACTGAATGCTGTTGTCACAGTAGTGAAGCCTTGCCCGGGTTTTCCTTGCTCTAGCTGATAGATCTGGTTCAGTCCCTCCCTCTTCTCTGCTTGCCCAACGTAGAAGCAAGACAAGCAACTAAACGTATTTTTATTTTTTTAATGAGAGGGTCTCAGCCAATGACGAGTGCTAACAGGAAATCAGGAATGCGATGGGAAGGGATGGGTCATACTGAGAGTTTTACCCAGGTGCTCAGGGAGGGCCTCTTAGAGGCCGAAGACAGACTCCACAGGTAAGAAGGATGGGGAACTATGCGGCGTTCCAGGTAGTGTGTCCAGATCAGAGGTCAAGGGCAAATGAGGAACAGGTGCCTCCCTGGCTACTACAATATCAACATAGAAAACACAAGACTTGCTTCCCTTCCTCATTGTGCCGCATGTGTGTGAACTTACCACAGATTAAAATCACCTGAGCAGGGAGCCGCATCGAAGGCATTGTCTTAATTGATGTACGAGAACCTACCCAAATGTGGGCAGCGCTTACTGGTAGGAGCCCAGATTAAAGGGCTTGGAAAAAGGAAGATTGCTCCCTTTTGCTGGCTTGGCCTTGCCTCTTGCTGCGGAGTTGGTTGATGCTGCTGCTGTTGCTGACAATTGACGGTTACAATGATGATATAATGATGACAACAATAATGATGACAACGACAATGATGATGCTGATAATGACGATGATGATGTTGCTCGTTCCTTCACTGATATCAGAACCAGCAGTTTTAGACTTCCAGTTTTAGACTAAGGACCTTCAATTCTCCAGGAACCTACAGATTTTCAGTGCCGACTTGGGACAGCTGAGGCACCTCTAGGATCCTGGCCTCATGGTGCTGGGATCATTTCGGAGTAAGCTGACTAAATACATTTTTAACATATTTGATATATAAAATGTCTTCTATTTTAACATGTAAAATGTGCGTCCTATTGGTCCTGTTTCTCTAGAAAACCCCAGCTCATACAAGGTGCATGTGTGTGTGTCCATGTCTGTGTGTGCGTGCATGCATGTGCATGTGTGCATATGGAGGCCAGAGGTCAACTTTGGGTATGCTCCTTAGGTGGCATCCATCTTTTTAGTTTTATTTATTTGTTTAGAGATAGCTTCTCATTGGCTGGGAACTCGCCAGCTAGACAGGCTGACTGGTCCATGAGCCCCGGGGATCCGCTTGTCTCTGCCACCCCTGCCTTGGGATTGTAAACACACGCTGCAATGCCTGGGTTTTGTTTTTTGTTTTGTTTTGTTTTGTTTTGTTTTGTTTGTTTGTTTACAAGGGTTCTGGAGATTGAACTCAGGTCCTAGTACTTGTGAGGCAAGCACAGTACTGGCAGCCACTCCTCAGTCCCCGTCATTTCTTCATCCCTTACCCACCCACTTCCCCTGAGATTGCTCCCTACCTCACAGGCAGCACTTGTTACCTGTTCAGTGGATTTTATATATTTTTTTGCGTTTCTTTTTTCTATGTGAGATTTTGAAAAAGTGGTGTTTTGTGTGTATGTTTCAACTCATACTTTTTTGTTGTTATTTGTTTTGTTTTACCTTCCCCCCCCCACCAGAAAATAGTTCAGTATGTAGCCCAGGCTGGATTTGAACTCACCATGCTCTGTTTTATCCTCCTGAGTGGTATGGGATTGCAGATCTACCTGCCTGCACCGCCGTGCCTGCTCTGTGCTGGGACTCTAATGTTGTGTCTTATCTTCAGACCTGCTCATGCTGATGTGGGTTCACCAGTTCACCGGGCCTCACAATGCATGCCCCTTCCTCCCTGTTGACTCCCTCAACGTCACTTGTCCTAGTACTCAGCAGACTCACCTTGAACTCGGCTACGTAGCCAAGGATGCTGCGTTTGGGTCTCTGATTCTTCTGCCTTCTCCTCCTAAGTGCTGAGATTATAGGCATGCTCCACTGCACCTGATGTACACAGCACTCGAGCTGAGCTCAGGGCTCTGTTCATGCTAGGCCAGGGCTCTACCAGCTGAGCTTTGTCCCCAGCCCTGACATTGTAAACCTGATTCCTGAAGCTTTGGAACAATGTGTCCAGGGTGTGTACACTCTTGACTAAGTGCACCCAGACTCCACTGCCTCTGGTGGCGTATCCTCCAAAGTGCCAGGAGTCCTTCGGCCTCCATTAGCTTTTATCCAGAGAGAGGAGCGCTGAACATCCAGTGTGTGCCAGGAGACAGCTCAGTGTATCGAAATTAATGAATCTCAGGTTTGCTTCATACACAACAGAATTTGTGTGTGTTTGAGCTATTGTCGTGGTGATGGTGGCTGTTGTGGTGGCTGTTTTGAGTATAGTTATGATTGTTGTAGCAGTGGCTGCTGTTATAGTTGTAGTGGTGGTAGCTACAATTATAACTGTAGTTGTAGTTGTTATCATTGGGGGCTCTTGCTATAGGTGTTTGGTTGTTTGGTGGTTGTTGCTGTGGTTGTTACAATTGTGGTTGTTGTAGTGGTAGTGACTGTTGTGGTTGTGTTGGTGATGCCTGTTGTTTTATTTTTGGTTATAGTTGTTATGGCTGAAAGCTTGTTATGATTGTGGTTGTTGTTGTTTTAATTGTGGTTGCTGGTTGTTGCTGTGGTTGCTGTTATGGTTGTGGTTGTTATGGTTGATGATTATTGTGATTGTGGTTGTTGTTATAATTATAGTTGTTATTATGGTTGTAGGTTGTTGCCGTGGTTGCTGTTATGGTTGTAGTTCTTATTATGGTTGATGATTGTTGCTGTGTTTGTTGTTATGTTTTTCATGTTATTATGGTTGGTGATTATTGCTGTGTTTGTTGTTATGTTTGTGGCTATATTATGACTGGGATTGTTGCCATGGTTGCTGTTATGGTTGTGGTTGGTTAGTGCCTATTGTCATGCTTGTTATAGTTGTTGGTTTACAGGATTCATCCTTTATGATCTAGCTGCTAAACCCCTTGATGACTTTGAATGTTGTAAACATCTATCTGTCACCTGTGCATTATTTTTTTGCTCTTAATATCTTTTGTTTCCAGAATATTTTTGAGGGGTCTGTGAGATGGCTCAGTAGTGCTTATCCCCAAACCTGACAACCATCCTCCTGCCTCAGACTCCTGATTAGCTGGGATGACAGGCCTGAGCCTCCAGTCCTGGTTGTGGGTGGTTTTCTGGGGCAAGCCACTTTCCTGCACTGGTCTGAGGGGTTGCCTTTGCCATCTGTAACCCCTCAGTCTCATCGCCTACCTGTCTGGTCTTTGTGTCCTTCTGCCCACATGATCCCTCCAAGCATGGGATTCTGCATGCTGAGTACTTGAGGCCTCTCTCTCTGCTCTTCTGTTTTAGGGTGAGTTTATCTACTGTCCTCTTTAGTGAGGGACGAATCATGTCCCTGAAGGGACAATCATGCCACCCTGGTTGTAATTTTGTATTCCCAAGCACCAGGCTGTTACCAGCTCCTATCCAGAGCTCCCATCTGCCCAGGGAACCCTTGAAAACAGCAGTCTCTAGGAAGAAACTTGACTTGAGAGCCCAGGGAAGTACTTCTCCCTACCACCCACGCCCCCGCAAAGAAGGCTGATGTTTCATCGTTCATCCCAGAGGACATGCAATAACATCCACACAGGGGTTTGGTTATCACAGCTCAGGGGAAGGGGGCATCTTCCTGGTGTCTGTTTGGTGAAGGCAAGGGGATGTCGCCAAACATAGAACCACAGAGAATGGTTCCCACGGTGATAATAAAGGTAGCTGCTGCCCTGCAAGTCAATAGTGTCAAGTCTGATAAATCCCACTTGAGTCTCTCGGAAGGCAAAGGTGTTTCCCAACCCAGAACTGCTCTTCTCTCAGTCAGCAGTGAGCGGCTTCTTTGTGACACACGGAAGATCCAGGGCAGGAGAAACAGATGTCACTCAGTGCCTCATTCAGCTGTAAGAAGTACAGTGAGGAAAAGCAGCCAGAAGGAAGCAAGGCGCATGCCTGATGGAGGCATCAGCAGTGGTGGATGAGGTGGTCCAGGGAGGCTTCCTAGGGAGGCAGTCACAGAGAGACATCAACCTTGTGCGTGCAGAGGAAGGAGGTACATCACGGGAGTCCCAAGAGCCCAAGCCCTGAGTATGCGATGTTCAAGAACATCTGGATTCAGTGCCTTTTATTTTCCAGAGGGAAGGAGCCTGAGTTTCCTTGTGTTGGGGAGCCCTGGAAGTTTTTCACAGAGGGATCCCAGGCATTCAGGCCTGTTTCCAAGCAACCCCTCCATCAAAGAGGGTGCCAGGGAGACCTGAGCAATGCAAGGTGGTCTCAGGAGACCCATAAGAAGACTCCGGCAATTGTCCAGACCAAACGAAGTAAGCTCTAAACCAGGTGGTGGGCAATTCACCAACCATGGGCCTCTGCAGAGATTACACAGCAAGGAGTTGTGGAAAGTTCCTTCAGGTGGAGGCCATCTCATGGCAAAGAGAGAGGGCTCCGGGGCAGAACGACTGGTTCGGCATGGCTCTGGACAAGTGAGCCTCTCTAAACCGCAATGTTCCCATCTCTAAAATGAGTAGCCGTAGAGATGGTGTCTGCTTTATTAGGTTATGAGCGATTTTTTAAGTTTTTTTAGAAACATATTTATTTATTATGTATACAATATTCTGCCTGCATGCATGCCTACATACCAGAAGAGGACACCAAATCTCATTATAGATGGTTGTCCCATGTGGCTCCTGGGAATTGAACTCAGGACCTCTCAAAGAGCAGCCAGTCCTCTTAACCTTCTGAGCCATCTCTCCAATCCCCAGAAAAAAATTAAATTTAATTTTCTGTGTGTGGGTGTTTTGCCTGCACATATGTCTGTGTACCTTGTGCGTGGGTTTCCTGAGCTGGAGTTACAGGCAGTCGTGAACCACCATGTAGGTGCTGGGAATAGAACCCGGATCCTCCAGAAGAGCACTCTTAACAGCTGAGCCATCCTTCCAGCCCCTGTGAGGAGCTTTTTAAAGCCTTTTACCACCAGGGGTAAAACCTGTGGGTTGCTCAGGGAGGGCTTATGTGTCAAGCTCATTCTAAGTAACCAGAATGCTTAGCTGGTGGGTGAGGGGATGGCTCTGTCAGTAAAATGTTTGAGCACAAGCATCAGGACCTGAGTTCAGATCCCCAGGATGCAGATAAAAGAGCCAGTGGTGTCAGTGTGCACACCTGTAATCCCAGAGCCAGGGAAGCAGAGACAGGGCTTCCTGGAGCTCACTGGCCATCTGGCCTAGCAAAATCAGTCAGCTCCAGGTTTCAGTGAGAGACACTGTTTGACCCTGTGTGGAGTGTGATGGAGGATGACGCCTGGTATCAGTCTCTGACATCCACATGCACATACATGTGAACATATATGAACATGTACCTGATGTGGGATTCCCTTCTGTATGCTGTGAATATCATTGGTTAATAAACTGTCTTGGGCCTGCGCAGAGCAGAATAGAGCCAGGCGGGGAAAACTAAACTGAATGCTGGGAGAAAGGAGGCAGAGTCAAAGAGAAGCCATGGAGCTGCCACCAGAGACAGACTCCGGAACTTTGCTGGTAAGCCACTGCCACGTGGCAAGACACAGATTAATGGAGATGGATTAAATTAATATGTAAGAGTTAGCCAATAAGAAGCTAGAGCTAATGGGCCAAGCAGTGACTTAATTAATTCAGTTTCTGTGTTTTGGGAGTCTGGGTAGCCAGGAAATAAACAAGCGGCCTTCCTACAACATATACCAAACAGACTGCATACACAGATAGATAATGAAATAACTAAGTAAATGTTTTTTTTAAAATATTTATTTATTTATTATGTATACAATATTCTGTGTGTATGCCTGCAGGCCAGAAGAGGGCACCAGACCTCATTACAGATGGTTGTGAGCCACCATGTGGTTGCTGGGAATTGAACTCAGGACCTCTGGAATAGCAGGCAATGCTCTTAACCGCTGAGCCATCTCTCCAGTCCTAAGTAAATGTTTTTAAAATGCTTAACTAATCCATGTAGAAGGTTGGGGAACTTAGGGGGGAGGTGCTCCCACCATTTTGTTTTGCCTTCTTTAGTATAGAGACTCTTTGTTCCCAGGTGTGGTGTCTGGTCATTACAAAAGGGTCACTTCTGGGCCAGGCATCAGCCTTCATGAAAACATATTTGAAGTAAGGTGACTAGTATTGGGGAGAAAGCCTCTTGTCCTCTCCACCCAAGTCTACCTGGAAATAAAGTCATCATAAGGGAAGAGGGACCTGAACAGGGTCTACCATTAGGGATCCTGATCCAGCCACACCTGAAGCCAGTGCCCTGGATTCCCAGTTATGTGTGCTGTGAAATTACTCCTTTTTTCCTGCCAGCTGTCAGTCTGTCACCCACATCCAAAAGATCTTAACCAGTGGCAGTCCTTCCTCCATAGACCAGACATTTTGTTAGCTCGAGGAGAATTTAGACATCTAAGAAATAGAAAGGGGGGGTGGAGAGGTGGCTCAGTGGTTACTCTTATAGGGGACCCGATTTCCATGCTCAGCACCCAAATCGGACAGCTTTACAACCCCGTTAACTATAGCTCTAGGGATCTGACACCTTTGCCCTCCTTGGGACACCTGCACTTATATGCACACACACAGACATATAATTAAAAATAAAATAAATATTTAAAAAGAAAACATAACAGAGGCCAGGAGAAACCTGGTATGATGGTCCACACCTGTATTCCCACCACTCAGGAGACAGAAGCAGGAGAATCACTGTAACTCCATTTCCAGGGAATCTGATGCCCTCTTCTGACCCTGTGCACACCAGGCATGAATGCGGCGCACAGACATACATGCAGGTAAATCACCCACACACATTTAATTAATTAAAAGTTCAGAGTCATCTTTGCTTAAATAGTTAGTTCAAGGCCATCCTGGGCTATGTGAGATCCTGGCTCAAACCCAGTAAACTCCCTGGAAGAAGGGAGGGAGGGAAGGAGGGAGGGAAGAAGGGAGGGAGGGAGGGAGGGAGGAAAGAAGGAAAGCTGAGCTATAACTGTGATCTTTCTGTAAAGAAGGGATGCTGCACAAACCTCTGATTAAAGGACAAGCCACAACACTTATGCAGGGGACGGCATCCCAGTGCAGCCAAGTTCCGACCTCAGACCATCTGATTCTGGTCACTGCTCTCTCAAGACTTGTCTGCTGGGGCCTCAGCCCAACATCTTGCTAGGAGGAGCGGAGGTCCACCCACGCTACTCGCTCTGACCGTGCTGGCTAGAGGCTCCTCTGTTGAAAGTCCGGCCTTCCGTGGATTCAGTACCATCCTTCATTTGTGTCCCACTGGGCAGCCGGCTCAGGTTTCTTTGAGTTTCGGGTAGAGTAAGGCTAATTAATACCATACGCCCTTGCCCCCACCTTGTCCTAGCTGGTTCTGTGTGTCAGCTTGACACAAGCTAGAGTCATCAGAGAGGAAGGAGCCTCTGCTGAGGAAATGTCCCCATGAGATTCAGCTTTAAGGCATCTTCTCAATTAGTGATCAGTGGGGGAGGGCCCAGACTATTGTGGGTGGAGCCATCCCTGGGATGGTAGTTCTGGGTTCTTTAAGAAAGCAGGATGAGCAAACCATGATGAGCAAGCCAGTAAGCAGCACCCGCCATGGCCTCTGCATCAGCTCCTGCCTCCAGGCTTCTGCCCTTCTTAAGTTCCTTTCCTGACTTCCTTCTGTGATGAACAGCAATGTGGAAGTGAAAGCCAAATAAACCCTTTCCTCCTCAACTTGCCTTTTGGTCATAGTGTTTTATTGCAGTAATAGAAACCCTAACTAAGATATCCCCCCAAAAAAACAGACACGCACATGCACGCACACACAAGTGCACATGCTTGTGTGCTCAAATTCCATGGTAGAGAAAAGTGACTTGATGGAAGTGGGGAGACCCTGAGAGACTCAGGGGACATGCGTGCATCATTCCATATCAGAGTGCATGTTGCATGGGACCCCGGCTGCCCCAGGGATCAGCCCATCAGCTGCCCAGGTCCAGGGAGCATGGATGAGGTGATACATGACGCACTACGCATCCCACCTAACTCTGGGAAGTACTCACTGACACAATAACCACAACAATAACGACAAGACTGGTTGACCATGCACTATATATTAGAGCTGTGGGCAGGGGGAGGTGTCTGTGTGTGTTGCTCTATTGATTTTATTTCCCCCTTGCACTAGGCACTGAGGACAATATAAATGAGACCATTAAACTGTTGGAGGACCCCAAGTGACCCAGTGTCTGAGTCTAGTTCCTCTACATAGCCCAGGCTGGCTCACACTCGCCATCCTCCTGCCTTAGCTGTGTGAGTAGGTGGGATCCCGGCTTTGCACCACCAGACTCAGCTCCAATGACTGCCCTTTTTTAATTTCAGAGTCTGCTTGTCTTTATCAAGCCCTGGGTTTCCTGGCCTAAATGAACAAAACTTGTTTTCTGGCCAACCCAATGTTTATTTGTTCCTCCATCTCTTAGCGTATCACCTGTCCTGGAGCCTCACCATCTTCCTTCCGTGTTTTCAGGCGCCAAGTCCCACTTAGCCATCTACCCACTCTCTCCACCACACTTCTGTCTGTCTTGTCTCCTTTCAATCGCGTGCCCCACACTGTCCACCTTCCTCCCCATTCACCCAACCTCTTGCCCATCTAGATTTTACCAATATGTCACTTACCTTTAAACACACCCATCTACCTGCCGTTCACCCACACATCTATCCTTCCATCCACCTCCCCCCCCACTTCTCACCCATCCACCACCATCTGGTACTCATCTACCTACGAACTCAACCCCTCATACTCATGCATCGCTCCATCCGTCCATCTACCCGCTACCCATCCATCCACCCCTCCACCTATGCATCCTTGAACCTTCCCATCCACCACCTAACAATGGCCCAGGCCTTTGTGTGTTAGAATGCTTTGTGCAGGCTGTACTCTGTGAGACCCCAGCACGGTCTCCTGGTTTCTCTTCCAGGCATTTTAGACATATGGGTGCCACCAGAGAAAGTCCCCACAGAGGGAGCCTTTCCGTGGCCAGGACTTTGAAAGCCATCGACTTCCAGGGTGTGGGGCCAAAAGATGATGAAATACAGAACAACTAAGACGCAGGCTTCCAGCAGAGCAATTAAAGGTAAGCTAATCTCTCTCCCCTTCGAAGGAGCCAGGGAACTCCAAGACACACAAGAGGAGTCAGCAAAAGAAGAAACCAAAGCTTCAGAGGTGAAGGGCTAGCAAGCAGATGCTCCTGGTATAGTATTTTCCTGAGAGCTCAGCTTCCCTGTCCTGCAGGCCTGGTGTCTGTCCCACCTCCTCTCCTCTTTACTGTCCCTTGCCTAATGCTTCCCGCCACCCACCTCCCTTCCCATCGCTCTTCTTGATAATCCACCCTCCGAGCTCCCCTATTTATAGCCCTTCCCCTCTTACTATTTACAATAAAGAACGACCTCCCAGGATGAGACCCGGTGGCATAGTGCTTCCTGTTTACCTCCCAGCAGACCGCCTCACCCCCAGACCCAGAAGCTCCCTCTTCTGAATCACACAGAGGCAGTTGATGAGCAAGGCCACTTTAATAGGCGCGCGTCCATCTGACGGTATGACATGAAGCTTGAGAGCTGTGTTGAAATGGCAAGGCGTCACCATCGTGACGCTCACAAAATACACCGTGACGCTGTATTTATTAAAAACAACAAAAGCATCAAAACCTAAGCCCGGGAGAGAGCTCATAGTAGGCTTCTCTATCCGGAGACTGGGCTCCCAGCCCCTGCCATGAGCCCTTCACCCCTCTTTTGGACCCCTTACCCACAGTGGGTCCGCCAATGAGAAACTTGAGGAGAGACATGAGATAGGCCTCAGCCAGCCAGCACGCTGGCTCATCTAACCCAGGCACACAGGCTCTGGGGCCCAGAGTCTTGACCTCCACTGTCCAGGGCCAGTTTATTCCTGACAGATCTGTGGGGTACGCTTGATACCGGCTCACTCCTGGCAGCATAGGGAAAACAAGTGAATCTGCTTAAAGGAGGTTTGATGTCCAGCATATAGCAGCAGACACACAATGAGGTGGCCCAGGAAATGCGCCACAGATCGACCTGAAGACACCAGCACACATCCTGCCACCCAGCCCACAGCCAGGAGTGGAGAGCGGAGGGCCTGCCCACGCAGGTGGCTAATGCGTCTCTCCTCTCTAAGCTGCTGACTCCTCTGGCCCTTCCTCCCTCCTTCAGACAATCTTGTGTCGCCCAAGCTGACTTCAAACTCACTGTGTAGCCAAGTATGGCTTTTGAACCCCTGATCCTCCTGCCTTCACCTTGCTGGGATTACAGGCGTGCCTCACCATAACCCAATTTATGCAGAACTGGAGATGACTTTGTGTGTGCAAGTCAACCACTCTGCCAACTGAGCTAAATTCCCAGAATTTAAAGAAGGGAAGAAATGGAAAGGGGGAGGAAATGAAATGAGGGCAGGCATGAGTCCTCCGGGTGCTGCTTCAACACCGCAGGTCCCTGCCGGAGCTGCCTGACCTTAACCATCTTCCTCATACTTGACTCTCTCAGGATTGTGGCTGAGGAGACGCCACCTTGAAAGGGAACTAGCCCTTCGCTGAGCCAGGTGAGCATCTTGGGACCAGTCCAGCTGGATTCAATTAGGATGGGGCTCTGAAGGGCTTCCCTCTAGCACACCAGGACTGAAGCCTATGAGACCTTCAGCAGCTATTTCTGCCACTTTCTTCCTCCCCTTCCAGCCGTGAGGAGGCAACTGGGGGTTGCCATGGAAACTGGCTCATCCTCCCACAGGAGGCTTGCCAGCTCTGATTTCCTGCAAAGATAAGAAGCAGGCAGCAGTGGGGGGTCACCCAAGCATGAAGATGGGTTTCCCTGGGGATGCCCAGACTCCTGCCAATCACACTGTCTATCCGGGAATCCCGAGGGTGCCTGGAGACCCAGGGCCAGGGAAGCTCCAAGAGGTGAGCCCTGGACCGCACAGGCGCAGGGCCTTTTCTGTCTTTCCACCTAAAAGGACCGCATCACAGATGTGCCTGCGTCTCATAAGCTGCACCACGCTTGGGTGTTTCCAGCTGTCAGCTCTCCAATGCCAAACAGACGTGTCCCACTGCCACCCCTAGAGCCCTAGGAATGAAGCACACACTGCCCACCTGACATCTGCTTCTAGGAGAGGTTCATAGTCTGAGCTCTACTGGCAAGAGTTGTGTGACCCCAGGGAAGTCACTTAACCTCTCTGAGCTGGCTCTCTCATCTGGAAAGCTGGCATAACACCCTATCTTCTCCACGATACTGTGAGGAATGAAAATACAGGTCTGCTGTGCCTGTCTCAGCACTAAAGGCACTTAGGATGCAGGGTGTGGTGGCACACATTTTTATCCCAGCACTCGGGAGGCAGAGGCAGGCGGATCTCGGGAGTCCAAGACAAGCCTGGTCTACACAGTGAGTTACAGGACAGTCAAGACTACACAGAGAAACCCTGTTTCCAAAAAAAAAAAAAAAAAAAAGACACTTGAGAAACAAGACCTAACAGTGAGTGAGCCTGTGAGCATGTCTGCAGTTACAGGGAGGTTTGCGAGCCATAGCCCTTGCTCCCTTGCTCCCAAAATAGACAAAGGTGAGTTTGCACCAGACTTCGTACAAAGGGTGGGGCGCTCAGAGTAGGGTGTGCATCGTGGCCTGAAGACAAGCTAGCTGGTTCCTGTCACTGCACCCACCAGTGCCCTCAAGAGCCAGAACAGGGATTCAGACTCCAGTGCTTTCAGAACCAGAAGGAACTATGGGTGTTGATGCTGACTCAGCTAAAACCTTGCCCTAGGAAGGTGAGCGCTGGGGATCCCTGGCAGAGCTACTCTTGGGACCGTGGCCCAGTGTGGCCAGGGCATGTGCAGCCCTGGCTATCCTGGAACTCAGAGATCTGCGTGCCTGTCTCTGCCTCACAGCCGCCATGCCTCGCTGTGTTGATATTTAAAGTGCAAGCTGGCCAAAGCCTTTATGCCGGCTTGTGCACATCGTAGCTGGGGCTTGTACGTTGAGGTGCAGGGATAGTTCTTAGACTGGCTCTCCAAACACCTCACAGGGCCAGGTCTCTCCAGGTCACACTCCACCCCAGTCTTAGCATAAGGAAAGCCCTGCTACCGACTGCCTGTGACTCAAGGACAGAGGACCTTATCCCTCAGAGTTCAGCCTGCATCTTCCCAGGCATCCATGTGAATAGAGGGAGGGCCATGTCTCTTTAATAATCTAGGGACAGAACTTAAAACACATTGGCGAGTCTTCATGGATCCTCCAAGGACCCATTTCTGCCACGCTGGCCAAGGCCTGGAACAAAGGCTGATGAAGGGAAGGAGGGTGCCTGCTGGGAGTCAGGGACACGGTGGTGGGGACTGTGGGTACCACAGGACAGGGGCACAGGTGAATCTGAAGCCCAGACAGCCTGGTTTGGAAGCAAGTCTTCACAGAGGGATGTAGCGTTTCCATTGGCTTTTCCTGCTCTCCGTGACTTCTATGGCCCCTCCTCTGGACACATCATTCTAGGAGAGCAACAGGGGGGGCAATGACGAAGGCACGGGAAGTCAGTGAGGTGTCTGCTGCACAGGTCACAGCCTGATACGGTAACGAATGGGCACGTCCTCTTCTGGCTGCATCAGGCCAAAGCCGTATCTGCTGAGGTCAAACTCGGGGACCTCTGTGTCCTCGCTGCCCAGCTCCAGGTCAAAGTGAGTCAGCAGGAGAACCACAAATCTGCAGGGAGAAGGAAAGGGTGCTTCGGGCTGCGGGCTGCTCTGGGCTAGGCAGAGCTCGGGAAGGTGAGAACAGCTCAGAGCTGAGTGGGGATGAGTGGCTGTGTCTGTCATCTCCCCATCATGTACGGGCCAGAGTGTGGTTCCCCTGCTCTCCTGCCTGCGGCATCACGTGCAGACAATGGCGCAGCCAGAGGGAGGGCCCCAGCCACGCGTCTCTAACCCTACACCCACAGCCACTTGGAGAACCCTAAGTCCCAAGTGCATCACAGTGCTCATGGCGACAAGACTGTCTCTTCCAGCCTCTGAGCAAGCCTGTACCCTCTTTTCCTAAGCTTAAAACTCTTATAGGTAGCCCTGGTCTGTAAAATTAAAACCTGCACCACTCCCTCAAGACTTCTTATATGTGACACAACTGTCACCAAGGGCCATCTTTGCAAGGCAGCACTCTCTACCGCCACCTACTGGAGACACATAAAGCTGTCATGTCTAGGATGCCATCATTGCCTCAAAGACACAATGATGGGCTCTGCCTTATGACTCACTGCTGTCCATGTGATCCTAATGTCCCATGCCTCATCACTGTCCCCCACCTCAATTCAGGGGCCTGAAACCACGATGCGCACACACAGCAAGGACTTTCTCTTCTCACTGAAAAAGGAGCAGGTAAGTGGATAAGCTGAGTGATAAGCCCACAAGACTTAAGGGGAAGCGACCCTCGCCAGGGTCCCGCTTGGGGCTTGGTTCTCCTGTGAGGTCAAAGGGAGTAAAGACAAGCTGACTCTCCCAGCTCTGGAGGGAGAGTTTCTCTGAGATAAATTTTACTACCTGTGTCCCCAGTGGGTGGAGCTGTCACAACCACCACTGGCTGAGAGCTTCCTATCAGGGGATCACAATGACGGTGGTCACAACAAATTCACTCATTTTTTGAGACGCCATGAGCCCGGTGCCATGCTAAACACCTAGAGCCTTCTTTTGTCTGCCTAAACCGGATGAAGCAGGAACTGCAAGGTTCTATCATAGTTATTGATTTGAATGAGACAATCTGTCCTGGTGTGATTGATACATTAGGGCACAAATATGAGCAGAAAGCAAACCTCAATTGGCTCTCATGCTGTCTCATGTTTCAGATGCAGGGGTGAATGCCGAGCCTACAGTAGCTGAGCATGCACGCGTGAGCATCTGCTGACTGCCCTGTTCATCAGACTTTGTGCCTTTTAAAAAAAGCTTTGTTTTTTATTATGTGTGTGTATGGTCAGGGAGGGATATGTGCACATGGATGCAGTACCCGAAGGGGCCAGAAGAGGGCACCAGATCCCCTGGAGCAAGAGTTACACGCTGTTGTGAGCTGTCCAAATAAGAGTGTTGGGAACCAAACTCGGGTCCTATGCAGTAACTTAATACTGAGCCAGCTCTCTACCTCTTGAACATTCTGTAAGCACGTGTAAAGCTGCATGACCACCTAGCATTTGGCAACAATCTTCCTCGTGTGTCACTGATGACATATTCAATGTGAGGCTTCAGATTCCCTTCGCCTATAACCTATGGTTTCATTTTTTGAGGTTCACTCTGTTTTGTGATGCTGACGATGACGCTCAGGACTCGTGCGTGCTGGGCAAGAGCCCCACATCGAGATCCAGCCTCAACTCTCTTGTTATTCTTAATTTGGAGATAAGAGCTCACGAAGAGCCGAAGCAGGCTCTGAACACCACCATCCTCCTGCCTCAGCCTGTCCCATAGCTGGCATGATCGGCCTCTGTGCCCAAGCCCGATACCTGCTGTTTCTACTTTCTGATTATGCATGACAAGGTGGTTTCGGGGAAGGTATAGCAAGCATCAGGGCAGAACCGACTCTGTCATTATTCCCACTTTACTGTTGAGAAAAGTGAGATCAAAAGGCTAATGTGACTTGCTGTCCCCTGGCACAGTGCCTGCATGCTAATCACGTGACTAATACAGACTCTGGCTAACATCTCTCAGAGCCTGGGATGAGTCAGGTGATGGGATGGGCACTTAGGAAGCTCCATTCTGACCCATTTTGGAGCTGAAATAAGCACCCACATTTTAAAGCTGGGGAGACAGGCTCAGGTTACAGGAGCTGTGTAGAACCACGGCAGAGAGCACAGCCCCTGACCCAGGCAGTCTGTGATCCTGGAAACTGAGGCTCAGGGAATCCCAGGAGGAGAACATAGGAGCTTCTTTAATCTCTCAGGAGTTACAACAGCCAAGGGGGGGACTCTGAAGTTCAGCCAGGTTCTGCCACAGAGGTCTGAACCTGCTTTGGCAGCCCCAGATAGACAGCCACGGCCAGCTGGACTCAGCAGCCAGCGTTTGGTGTTCCCACGCCACCCTCAGAGGGAGAACCCTGCTGCCAGATCTGATCATTGTGTAAGAAATCAGAGATGTGAACTTTTTTTTTTTTCGAGAATGCTTCTGATTTTTAAAAGAGCCCACATTTTAAAAACACAAACAGATTAGCGCACAGGAGTTGACTCTCTGCCAGTTTGGGATCTAATCCTGTAACCATTAGCCTGAGGCCATTAGTCAAAGCCACAGAGGCATCAGGTGTCACCGCACCTTGGTTACCTCCTGGGCCACATCCAAGCCCTGCCCTAGTCACACCCCACCAATGGGCTCCTTCCCTGCTGGGCCGTGCATCGCTGCCCCCACACCCTGCCACCCCCATGCCCTGCCATCCGCTTACTGTTTGATGCTGTTGATGGCATAGTTCTTCCCCAGGCACTGATTGTGCCCTGCTCCCCATGGCATGTTGTAATTCTTCAGCCGTTTCCCATCTTTGTAAAAATCTTTCTTCTCCGACCCGTCGGGGTTCAAGAATCGGTTGTATTTAAATACCTGAAACAAGAAGGTGATGTCACCCCACATAAGCCTGCACCAGAACGAAGGACTGGGGAGCTCGTGCAGACTTGTCACAACTGAGCATGATGGGAAGTGACTGGACAGGGGCTGGCTTTAAGGACCGTAGAGATGACAATTCCCAGGCGGCAGAGGGAGCGAAGATCACAGCAGGCTGCCACGCCCAGGATGGCTGATGACCCAGTCTCTCGCTTCCCCCACTCCCAGTCCCTGAGATGTCCAACTCTGCCCCTGCTACTGACCTCAGGCTCCGTGTAGATTTCCGGGTCCTTTTGGGGACTCAGGAAAGGGAAGAGAAGGAGGCGGTCACCGCGTCGAAGAGAGAATTCCCTCCCATCTGCCATAGGCAAGGCCAGGTCTGCCATGACCTCGCGAGTGATGAAGGGGGCAGCCGTGAGCCGGAGGGCCTCATTTAGCACGCTGTCTGCAAGCGCGAGGCAGGAAGGGTTAGCAAGCTGCCCTCTGGCCCGCTGGACAAACAGCAACGGGCAGAGGGTTCACCTTGCACACAGTCATACAGCAAGGTGGGAAAAGCCAGGTGACCAAGTGTGCACTCTGTGGTCCCTGAGAAACCTTGGATGTGAGGGGCCATGGGAGAGTGGGAGCCACAGGGCTATTTGACACCTGTAGGGGAGAGTTAAGGGCCTCAGTGTCTGCTTCTACCTGCAGTGTACATTCTCTTGTGGAAACAGTCCCCTGACCTTCATCTAGGGACCACACCCCTGTTTCCAGAAGTTGGACAGTTATTCTACTCTTATTATTATTATTATTATTATTATTATTATTATGTATACAGTGTTTTGTCTGCATATATTCCTGCTGGCCATTATAGATGGTTGTGAGCCACCATGTGGCTGCTGGGAATTGAACTCAGGACCTCTGGAAGAGCAGTCAGTGCTCTTAACCTCTGAGTCATCTCTCCAACCCAATTGATCTACTCTTAGCTGGTAGGTTTAAGTTTTCATTGGCCAATTGGCCTACCCCTCTGAGCCCCATGTTTGGTTCTGGGTGGGCATATAACCTGAAAGGCCGATGAACACATTCCTGGGATTTAAGATGGGAATGCTGGATGAGAGGCTCCGCCTACAGCTGCTGGCAGCCAGCCAGCCTCCATAGTCCAAGGGCACCCCAGTAGAAAATGGGGCTGAAGGAGGAAGAGAGACATAGCGCTGGCAACATTGTTCAAGCCCCTGGCTTCACCTGAGCCTGAAGCTATAGAGCTCAAGGCTCTCAGTTGCGTGACTCAGATTGAACCTCTTTTTCATCACAGCTCCTTCTGGTTCTCTGTCACTTAACACCACAAATCTCTTGAGGCCAGGAGGAGCTTTGGGTAGTGATACTGGGCATGGAGGACACCGAGGGACCCTTGGAGGTACCCAGGTTAGCAGGCTTGATAATCCTACCTAGCACAGGTAGGCGGTCGAGAACCTTCTGTGGGAGGGTGCTCATCTCCAAAACAGGCTGCTCCACTTGCCAGACAACGCGCTTCAGCTCCTCACGGACCGCCTCAAGGGCCTCAGGATTCTTGAGGAGGTAGAGAAGGAGCCAGAAGGCCGCGGGACCCATATTCCCCTGCAACAAGGAGAAGCCTGTCACTCACCAAATGACCACAAGGGCTCCTTGAACTGAGCCATGTTGCAGTGCTCAGCATGCCCGGTTCCCACACTGGCCCATCAACAGTCAGTCACTTCAGCCCCAGACTGCAGCCAAACTATGCTTGGAGTTTTGTTTGGTTGAGACTGGTACTGACTTGAAGAGCACACATGCCAGCCTGACCTCAAGGGAAGCCCCCGGTCTGGGGTGACTTGGGGAAGCCTCCTTCAGCAGAACAAATTGCACGGCAAGAACACTAAGAATGTTTGGGGGTGACTTCACTTGGGGCTTGCCATGTTCCTCGATAGTTTGCACAGAAGAGGCATCTCCCTGTCCTTGAACTTGAGCTCAGCCATGAACTTGCTTTGACTAACAAGTAGCATAAAGTGGAAGAAATGGATAGTAGATCTAAGCCCTGGCCTTCGGAGACCATGTTTGTGTCCCCTCCCTTTGACTGAGCCTTTGGATCCAGGATGAAAGGCACACAGGGCACAGCTACATTGTCCCAGCTGGGCCAGTCTAGACCAGTCAGATCCACAGACCTGTGAGCTCACGTCTATCAGCACAGGCTGCCGGGTTTAACCAGCTGATAACAATAGCTATTCATAGTTTAGAAGACGAAATTTCCTTCCATGCTCCTTCTGTTCCGGTTAATCTCCCGAAGGAAGAGCAGAAGGGCAGTTAAAGGCCGTTAGCTTCTTAACAAAACCTTCCTAAAGAGAAACTAGGGAAATCAATGCCATGGTGTGCTCCAAACCCAGAGCGGACCTGCCTAAACCTCTTCACCCAGCTCCTCGGCACCTCCCAATGACGCAGCCATAGATCCCAAGCAACCTCAAGCTGCAGGGAGGTTTTCTTTGCCCTAAATGCGGCTGTAGTCAGAGACCCAAGCAGCCCCCTTAGACATCATCATTCCCAATAAGGTCTTGCAAACATAACTGCACCAGGCAGAGGATACGAGTTGCAGCCCTAACTGAGCACTCCCAAATCGGAAACAAGCTGACACCAGTGGGAATGATGGCCTACCATGTGCTAAGTTGTTTTAAAAAAACAACAAACCACCACCACCAACAACAACAACAAAATCCCCATTCCTTTAGGTCTGAAAGACACACAGGAGCAGGCAGGCTGCAAGGTGTGGAGCAGGGCTCGTCTGAGCCACTGTGTGTGTCTGAAGAGGGGCCATGCGAGGGCACAGACCGTCTTTAGGAGACGCAGGACCCCTCCCTGAGGTCACCTGTGGGACAGAGGCAGGGGGCTGGGAGGGTGAAGTGGCTGATTGACTTTCTGTTTGGGGCAGGGGGGGGGGATCCACATGCAGGCGTGTTCACATGTGGAGGCCAGAGGGCAACCTCTGCTACAGGTCCTCGGGTGTTGCCCGCCTTGTCTTAAGACAGACTGTCTCAGTAGGCTAGGCCAGCTAGTGAGCTTCAGGGATGTGGCTGTCTCGTCACCCCAGTGCTGTGACCACATATGTGAGCCTTCACGCCTGGCTTATTTTTCTTTGTAACATGGGTTCTGGGACTGTCACTTGGGTCTTTATGTTTGCAGGGCAAGTCTGTTACAGATGAAGTCATCTCCCCCCCCATGCCCCCAGCCCCAGACTTTCTTTGCATACACGTATCTGCTCAACCTGCTTGAATTTCTTTTATTGTTGTTTTAATCTTCTTTTATTTTTTGAACTTAAACTATAATGACATCATTTTTTTTTCCCTTCTCTTTCCTCCCTCAAACCTGCCTTCTGGTACACTTCTTGCTCTCTGTTAAATATATGGCCTTTTTTTTTTTTACACTTCTTTTTAAAGACAGAGTCTCTCTACATAGCCCTGGCTAACTTAGAACTTAGTATGTAGACCAGGCTGGCGTTAAACCCATAGATGCACCTGCCTCTCCCCTCAGAGTGCTGGCATTAAAGGTGTGAATTCACACCTGGCCCCAGTTGAATTTCCTATCGGACGTACTGCTTCTAATGGATGAACTGTGGTATGTGTCCTGCACGGTTTATGGTGGTCTGCCATGTTGTGAGGGTTGTCCACGTTAGGATGTGAAATCAAATAGAAAACTGGAGAGGGACAGGTGCATGGCCTTAGCAGGCTTCTGCCAACTGCACAGTGTGTGTGTGTGTGTGTGTGTGTGTGTGTGTGTGTGTACACATATGTGCACCCTGGCTTTCTCCTGTGGGGTCTAGCCTCTTTGAGCTTATGAAGGGCTTTCTGGTCTAACCTTATCTTGTGGTCAGGCTGAAGGCAGAGGCAGTGGTGAAACAGGAGGAGGATGTGGAAAGGAGGCTGGGCTGAGGGGGTGATGCCAATCAGTTTCCTATCACCAGGATCCCCAGAGTGGTGGTTGCCTGAGGCTGGAGCCAGCCTGTGCCAGCTCCAGACACCACCCCCAACCCAGCCCAGCCTGGACCTTGGATCTCAGTCTTCAGGAGCTGCCTCCTCCCAGGCCTTGGGATGCTGGGTTGTGTGCTACCTCCCCCAGCAGTCTCCTCCTGGCCTTTGGGGCCCCAGTTTCAGCCAGCTTTGAGAGGCTCCGGATGATGTCTGCAGCATGTTCAATGCAACGGTTGGCCCACAGGACAGCTCAGACCCGGTCTCCGATCCGCAATAGCTGCCGCAGCTACGGTTCCTCCACCTCGGCAGCTTCCTCGGGCTCCTCACCCTGCCTCTCAAACAGCTATTTGTATGGGTATCCCCCACCTCCTCAGCCCCGCCCCCATGCCTCCTTGGCTGGCTCCCTGACTTTCCCACCCTTCCATCTGAAGAGCCCTTGGGTTGGGACCCTGCTTCTTTCCCCTTATCCCCAGTGCCACCTGTCCACCTCTGGGTCCTACATGTCTGTCTTGGGTCCTACATCCTAACCCTGAGCATCTAGACCAGCTGCATCTCATGTGACCAAACCCAAAGCCTCTGACTTGATTGCTCCCCCACTATCTTCCCCGGCCATTAACAGTCCTTTCTCCCTCCTGGGCTCAGACCCAAACCCGACCGGATGCTTACTGATCCTGGCTCCCAGGGTTGCACCTACCACGGGGGACCTCAGAGCCCGCCACCTCTCCCCTGCCCTCCACTCCACTTTCTCTGACCTAGAGAATGTGGTCCCCGGCTTCCTCTTCCCCTCGAAAGCCCAACAGGCCCCACTCTGCTGCTACACAGTCTTTAGGGGACCCACTTCGCCTGGAATAAAGCTCCCTCATACCCACAAGGTCTGGAGGGGCTCTGTGACACCTGTTGCCTCTCCACGACCTTTGCACCTACTCTCTCTGCCTGAAACTCTCATCCCAGAGACCCCCACGGTGGCTCACGCCAAACCTCTGCTCAGATGCCACCTGCCCACTGAGGTCTCTCTAGTGACCTCGCTGACTCCCCCATCCATTAACTGTGCTCTTCCCTGCCAGAGGCTTGCTCCACAGATGAGAACTTTCACCTGCCCTTCCCACCACTCCATACGCAGTTTCTAGAATGAGGCCATGCACATGTGGAGCCTGATGCATTTCTGTTGCCAATGTTTTGTTTGGTTGGTTTTGGAAACAAGGTCTCATGTATCCCAGGTTAGCCTGAAACTCACTGTGTAGAAGAGGGTGACCCTGAGCTTCTAATCCTCCTGCCTCCAGCTTCCAAGTCCCAAGTGCACAGGGGTAAACTCTAGGCCCATTTCTACAGATCTCTGTGGAAATACCTGATAAGCCTTTGCCACTGCTGGGGGTGGATCTAAAAGCTCCCTTCATTGTCACAGCTAACCCTGAGGAAGGGGCTGCATAGTTATTGTACTGATGGGTAAACCGAGGCACTGCAGGGTGCAGTGACTGACTTGCTAGAAAGGGAAAGCCATACCCAGGCCCCACAGCTGGCGTTCAGACTGTTGGACAATACAGCCTCCTGCCCTGCTGTCCCGATTCAGAATCCTTTGGACCCCTCTGCTGGGAAGACCTGTCCCTACTCTTAGCCCTGCCGGAGGCCACTCCCTGGGATCTGGCTCTCGAGTGCCTGGCCAACTTCCTACTCTGTGGGCGGAGGTCATTTCCACGGGGGCTCTGAGGACACTTTGGAGCACCCTGTCCTTCTAGCCCATAAATATGTTATCAGGCCTGCATAGGGCCAACTGCTGATTAAGCCCTGGCCGGCCCCCGCCAGCCTTCGCCTGCAGGACAGTTAATAGCTCTGAGGACAACTAAAAATAAGTTGCCGGCCGATGGAGAGGAACCACCCAGGGACATCAGCCTGTCCGACAGTCACTGCCAAGTGTAAGGGGCTGGGCGGGGTGAGAGCAGAGACCAGGCCTCAGACTCACCGCGTTCAAGAGACTACGCCTTTCTCAAACGTCAGCGTTTGCTCCAGGGCCCCACGTCACTGACTGCCGTCTTAGTTCCCTGCATCTATCTGACTCCTGCTGTGTGATGTTTCCATTGCGTTCTGACAAATAAAGCTTGCTTGGCGTCAGAGGGCAGAGCCAGCCACTAGCTGACCATAGAGGTTTGGAGGACTGTAGAGAGAGGTCAGGAAGCGGTAAGGCGGGGCTGAGACAGGATCTTGGCCTTTTGGATGAAGGAACAGGAGAGGTGGGAAGGGCCTGTGGCTGCCCCTCTGCTTCTCTGATCTTTCAAATTTTTACCCTGATTTCTGATTCCTGGTTTTTATCGATAAGATTAGTTAGATTTACGCGTCATTCTCCAGTATCTCAGTGGCCAGCATAGCCTCCTGTTCCTGTCCTTAAGGGGAACCTTAAGATCTCAGAAATCAAGGCTGGAGGGATGGCTCAGAGGTTAAGAGCATGCGCTGCTCCTTCAGAGGACCTGGGTTCAATTCCCAACACCCACATGGTGCTAACAACCATCTGTGACTCCAGTTCTAGAAGATCTGCCACCCTCTACTGGCCTCTTAGGTACCAGACACACACACTAAAATCTGGAACTCTTCCCTTGGTATGCTCGCTCACCTGGCTGCAGCCCGCTCAACCCCTTGGGGCTGCCCCTGGCAGGTTCCACTATTCACACGTGCTGCCTCCCCTGCCCTGCAATATTCCAAATGCTTCCCTGAGCCTCCCTGCCGCGCCTCTGGCTGTGACTCCCAGGACGGCCCCAGTCCCAGCCCTGCTTCCCACCACACATTCTCCTCCCCAGTCACTGAGTGTGGTTCCTGGACCCCAGCTCCCTGCCCCAGCCTGTCTGAAGTGCAGGCATTCCCAGAAGGACCTCCTGCAGGTCCTTGAAGGAGTTTTTCAGCGATTCTAAGAATCACTGGTCTGCTCGCTACAAGAACAACCACGAAAAATGCCGCGGTCATGGAAAGCAGTGAAAAGACGAGAACAGCGCCAGGAGAACGGAGACTGAGGAGGTGGGATGGCTCGGTGCCACGTCAGATGCTGACGCAGCGGCCCAGGCCAGGGTGAGCCCCGAGTGACTCTTCTCAGCTGTTAGCTTGAGATGGGGAACAGCCTGGGAGAAGGAAGGGCTCTGCACACCTGTGAGGACAAACCTGCCTTACCCGAGGCAGCTGCGCTCCCGGGCTGGGGCCTGCCCTGTGTGAGGGGACAGAGGAGCTGAGCACAGACGATGTTCGCTGCTCTTTGATTCTTGACCACCAGTGTACTGTGACTAGCCATCAACTGTCTGCCGCTGTGGCTTTCCCACAGTGATGGCCTGCGACCTGGAGCTGTGATTAAAATACCCCCTCCCTGCCTGAAGACACTTTGGTCGGAGTATCCCATCACAGGGATGGGAAAGTAACAAAAGACAGAGGCACCTCTGGGATGCCGCTGAGACCATGATCGCGGGGCTGGGCTAAGCCGTCTAGTTTGATGTCAGGCTGTGGTCATGTGGGAGATGTTCTGATGTAAGCAGAGGCAAAGAGTCCGGTTATCTGCAATTTAGTCACAAATGGGACAAAAATCACAGCAGGAGAGAGGGAAAGAAAGGAACTGGGGCGTGAGGGGCTGGGGAACCAAGGTAGCGTGTACAGGAGTTCATTAAACTCCAGGTGAATTTCCTTGTCTACACCTGTACCTTATAAACCAGGCATGGTGGCACAAACCTATAATCCCAGCATTCAGGAGGTAGAAGGAGGATCACATATTCAAGGTCATCCTTGGCTACATAGGAAGTTTGAGGCAAGCCTGGGCTACATGAAACCCACTTTTCTATCAGTCTGCCATTTTTCCATATGTTACCTATCGTACGGACTGCCTGGTTACAAAGCTGCTGGACAGGACAAAGTCGCCAGCAGGCTGTGTGCTTACACCCTCATGTGCTCACACCACCAGATGCATGTGAATTCCTACACACCCATATACCCACCTGTGTGGCCCAGAGCTGCAGCACCAGGGCCCGGGCCTGCATTTCCTCCGACACCCCCATCTCTTCCAAATGCCTCACATAATTCTGCAGCCAGCTGCTCTGGTCAACCCTGGTGGCTAGCTGGGCTGGGGACAGCAGCTTCCACAGGCGGCCTTTGACACTGCATGCATGGTCTTTATCCCCTGCAGGGACAGAACACAGAAGAGGAAGGTTTTAGAGTCACCTGTAGGACAGGGCCACCCAGCCTCAGCTTTTCACAAAGTTGCACACTTGATACTCTGGGTGTCACTGGTGGGAAGGTTTGGGGTGAAGCCTTGTGAGACACCTTGTTTAGGACCCATGGTGCTTAGGAAAGGCATAAGGGCAAGAACCCAATCGAGATTTAGCAAATGTGTGGGGATCTCGGGGCCACATAAGAGGATCACACTCTAGGCAACAGCCTCCCTCCCTGGCAAGATCAGGGCCTCAGCATACCAGAAAGAGCCGCACTGGCCATTGGTGGGGACACAGACCTGGGCTTTCCACTCAACTTCCTCTAGAGCAGACAGGTAAGGAAGAGACCCCGAGGAAGCCATGTAGACCTGAAGAAAGGGGAGACCTCTTGGTCGCTGCAACCTTCCCCCCCCCCCGGCATGGGGGAGCAAGTGGCTCCACCCGGGAAGACTAGGTGTTTCCTAAAGAAGCCAATGACCCAGGTGTTGTGGAAACACACGTGTCTCTCTGTCTGTCTGTCTACTGTTCCTGCTGCTGGGGATGGAACTCGGGCCCTTGCGTATCTGAGTTGCACCCTGGCCTCCTTGCATTTGTGACAGTGGCACTGAAGTCAGCACAGGCCGTAAAAGTATCTCAGACTATCTGAAGGTCAGCTTTGCTTCAAGGACACCAGCCTGGCTTGTTTAGACTTTGTGTGTGTGTGCGTGTGCACATGTGTAGGCGGGCACACTCACATCTGTGTGCATGTGGAGACCAGAGATCGATGTTGGGAGCCTCCCTCTAGATCAGTGTTCTCAACCTTCCTAATGCCCCAACCCTTTAATACAGTGCTGTGCTGACCCCCAACCATAAAACTGTTGGTCGCTACTTCATAACTGTAATTTTGCTACTGTTATGGATTGTAATGTGAATATCTCTGTTTTCCAATAGTCTTAGGCAATGCCTGTGAAAGTGTCATTTGACCCAAAGGGGTCACGACCCATAGGTTGAGAACCATTTCTCTACTGCTCTCCACCTTACTTTTTGAGACAGGATTTCTCGCTGAACCTCCAACTTGTCTTTTGAGCCACACCTCACTGGCACATCTGGATTGAGGTGAAAAGTTCACCAGCTGTCATGGGTTTCATCCCCTTCTATTTCACAGATTTGGGGTCTGTTATCATATGATGCCTTATGTATTTAATCAGCCCTTACTCTGGTCCGGCTGAGTTCTAGCTCCTGCTGTCAAAGGCAACATGGCCATGAGTATCTTTCTTTGTACCATATGTGTGTATTTCTGGAGGATTATTTCCTGGGAGAGGGAGCACAGGAGAAAAAAAATCTACATTTGATATTTTGGTGGACTTTGCCCAGTTGGTCTCCAGTGCACGAGCGGTGCCACTCAAAAGGTCCGTGAAAGACTTGTTTTCACCTGAGGGCAACCGTCCAACACTGCCACCTGCTGCTCACACTAGGAAGTGCAGCCATGAAAGGCTAGGCTCCCAGGGAAGAACGGACAATGAAGAAATGCTAACGTTTTCTGTAGAAGCAACTGGTGCCGGGATGGGACACATGTTTAACACACTGTATTTTCCAACAAGACAAAGTACGCATGCTACCTACTCTGCCACCTACCTGCTGCATCTGTGACAAGTGATGTCACCTATGTGAGCCTCAGTCTTTCTGTCTGCAAAGGGGGTTCTGTGACATCAGCCCCAGGGACCGCGTTAGCACATGAACATTCTCTATAAAGACGATTGTGTGGACGGCTCACAGAAAAGGCACGCGGAATGCTAGAGAAGCAGCACGATGCCTCAGCACGGCAGGTGGGGAAGAGAGCAGGACACCAGTGCCCTTCCTGCCCTCCAGATTGGCAAGAACTTAAAGACTGTTGGCTGCGTTTTGACAAAGCTGTGAGGGTATGCAAGTGGCAGCATCTACCCAGCAGACGGGCAAACCAACAGAAACACAGGCCCTAGGCCTTATCTTCTGGGCAAGTGTTTAAATTGCTCCATGGCTGTGGGCACCTGTAAATCCTAGCTCTTGGGAGGCTGAGGTAGGAGGATCCTAAATTTAAGACCAGCCTGGTCTGTAGAGTGACCTGGTTTCAAAAAAAAAATCAAAATGAAGCAGAAAGAAAACATATTTTTTAAAAAATACAAAGATGTGCTGAGTGGTGGTGGTGCACACCTTTAATCCCAGCACTTGGGAGGCAGAGGCAAGCAGATCTCTGTGAGTTCAAGGCTAGCCTGGTCTACAGAGTGAGTTCTAGGACAGCCAGGGCTATGCAGAGAAACCTGTCTCGAAAAAACACAAACAAACATAAGATATATCTCAGATGTGACCACACTCAGCCCGGTTGATGATCAGAACAAAAGATCTCAGCAAGTGATGCTGCTACAACCTCAGCCAACCCTAACTGCCACCTTCTCAGATGGTGCCACCCTCCCCATCTGACACAGTGAGACCACAGAGACATGGGGAGGTGAAGTCCAGAGTCTGTCTCCTCCCCTCCTTTCTGCTGTGCTGCACCACCACAGCAGGGGACAGAGAGAAGTGGCTGACTCAAAGCCACCAGCAGAGGAGAGATTCTGGAAGACATGGCTCTTCCGAGCCTCCTCATGGCTCCCATCAAATGTGCACTTGGCTTGGTCTCCTTGAGATCTCTGAATCCAAATGGACCACCATGGTGTGCTGTGGGACAATGGTTTTACCCTGTAAAGATTTGTTTCTTGTACTTGTTTAGTAAAATGCTGATTGGCCAGTAGCCAGGTAGAAAGTATAGGTGGTGCAACCAGGCAGGAAGCAGAGACAGGACAAGAACAGGAGAATCCTGGGAAGAGGAAAGCTCAGTCTGCAGTCGTCACCCAGACACAGAGGAAGCAAGATGAAAATGCCTCCCTGATGAAAGGTACCAAGCCAAGTGGGTAACATAGACAAGAATAATGGGCTAATTTACAATGTAAGAATTAATTAATAAGAAGCCTGAGCTACTAGGCCAACCAGTTTATAATTAATGTGTGTGTTTCTTTGGGGCTGAATGGTTGCGGGACCAGGAGGGACAGAAACCTCTGTCAACAATGGTCAGATATGAAATGTGTCTCCAACAAGCTCATGTGCTGAAGGTTTGGTCCCCAGCTGGTGGCATTAAGGAGAGAGCGCTGGACTGTGGGGACACTGGCCTGATGGATGGGTTAATGCCCAACAAAGTTCCCAGCTAGAAAGGGCCAGTGGGAGCGGGGACCTGGAGGCAGCAGGTCATAGGATGTGCCTTTAAAGGGGGTGCCTTTTCCCCAGACCCTTCTTCCTCCTCCAGCTTTCCCCACTTCCTGGCTGCCATGAGGCAATGCTGCTGCCCCCATCATGTTCAGCCACACCTCAGGCCAACAGCAATGGAGCCATGTGGCTGTGGATTGAAACCTTAGGAAACCAGGAGCCAAAATACACCCTTCCAGCTTTAAGATGTTTTCCTTGGATACTTCATCACAGCTTCTTTTATAGTAACTAATTAATTAGTTAATTGTTTTAATTTTTGGCTGTTTGAGGCAGGGTCTGACTATGCAGCCTCGTCTGTCCTAGACCTTGCTACGTAGACCAGGCTGGCCTCGAACTCACAGAGAACTTTTTGCCTCTGTCTCCCAAGTGCTGGAACTAAAGGAGTGTACCACCATGCCTGGCTCTTGTTGCTTCTTGAGGGAAATACCATCCAGTCTTTGCATGAAATCTGTAGCGGTTTGAAAAAAAAATGGCCCCCAAAGTGAGTGGCACTATTAGGAGGTGTGGCCTTGTTGGAGTGGGTGTGATCTTGTTGGAGGAAGTGTGTCACTGTGGAGGCGGGTTAGAGGTCTCGTGTTCAAGTCATACCCAGTAATACAGACCACTTCCTGTTGGCTGTGAGTCAAGAGGGAATACTCAGCTACTTCTCTAGCACTGTGTCTGCCTTCAGGCTGCCATGACACACCATGATGATAATGAACCAAACCTCTGAAGGTATCAGTCACCCCAGCGTTTTTTCCTTCACCAGAGTTGCTGTGGTCACGGTGACTCTTCACAGCAATGAAAACCCTGTGACATGGATCACTACCCATTTCTGATGTGACCTCACAGTGCTTACCCCCTGACAAGGAGCCTCGGGCCAGTTTGGGGAGCAGTAGATCCAGCTGGCGGAAAGTGTGGAAGACGTCAGCTGAGTGGACACGATCCTGCGCTTGGCTCTCTTGGGTGCGTGGCGAGGCCTCCACTCCATACAGGGTCAGGTATCCGGCTCTGGAGATGATGGCAACAAGTCAGATTCCTGTCTTTAGTTCCTGCCTCAGGCTCCTGTTTTTAGTTCCTGCCTCAGGCTCCTGTCTTTAGTTCCTGCCTCAGGCTCCTGTCTTTAGTTCCTGCCCTGCCTCAGGCTCCTGTCTTTAGTTCCTGCCC